>NC_136888.1:12790156-13210940 GCF_949152265.1 Phoxinus phoxinus | reverse complement strand
GCTGTCATTGCTTTACGTATGGTGACAGTGGGTATCAATGGACATCTTACTGTCTTGTGTTATTCGGTTACGAAAAATGATGGTATTGAGTAAATGGAAGGGATTGGATTATGCCGCTGTGTATGGGTTTAAAAACGGAGGGATTCTGTTAATGGGGACGATTTGATTAAATAGTCCGGTGGCATATGGTCTTTGCTGCATTCATAACTTCGTAAAAACCAAGAACACGCGGTTCGGGTAACGACGGATGCTGAGAAATGAAGCGTGCGAGAGACAAAAAGACAAGAGAGAAACGGAGGCCCTGCTGGGACGAGGCAGGGGGAGGATATTCTCGGCTCAAGTTCTCCGAGTGTTTCCGCACATACAGCATCTCCACCAGGAAACGCAACACTCACGCAGATCTGTCGTTTGCCTTTTCCTACCTCCAGCAGACCCGCTTCCTGCCGACGGGTCCTGCTGTTTGCAAGCAAACCCTGGAGTGAACGGGTGAGAGGTTCCCACAGAGGAGAAGAGAAAGCAGCAAGCGAAAGTGTCAGTGGGTGCGACGTAATTAGACACATGCAGTACTACAACTATAGGCAGAACATGATGGTCTTGACAGCCGCGTTAACAGCTCAGAATAGCACTCGTACAATCTTACTGACTGAAACATTCAGTCACGGCTGATACAAATCAGTTCTGATTGTAGACTTCAACTGTTCTGCACTTCCATATTATCGAGAGTAAGAGCAGAACTACCTCATGAACCACTGACAGGTAATTCACTAACCGCCGCGTGCAAAATTGCCAGCTAAAATACATATACAGAACCCTATACAGATAAGATTCTTCTGATGTATACACAACATATATATAATATTGAACTACTGTTTTTTATGGAATTAATGCCTTATTTATTAGCAAGGATGCATTACATTGACAGTAAAGACATTTATAATGAACAAAGATCAAATAAAAGCATTTATTTTAAATAAAAAATCAAAAAATCATCCCAAAAAGAAAATTAACCAGCACAACTCTTTTCAACATTGATGGTAATAATAAGAAATGTTTCTTAAGCACCAAGTTCTGAAGGATCGTGTGACACTGAAGACTGGAGTAATGGTCATCAGAGGAATAAATGTTTCAAAATAAATATTTTACATTTGTAAAATATATTAAAATAGAAAACAGTTATTTTAAATAGTAATAATATTCCTAAATATTCCTCTATTTACAATGCTTTTGATCAAATAAATGCAGCCTTGGTGAGACATTAAAAAAATCTTAATACCTCAAACTTTTGAATGGTAGTTGCCATTACAGAAATTGCAAATAAGATATAATTGTATTTATTTAGTAGAATTGACTAAAATAAATATGACATTATTAAATATTTACAAAATGTAAAATATAATTTGATCAAAAGTTGTTAAAAGCGCTATATAAATGAAGGTTGCTTGACTTGACTTGAAAAGTAAAAAAAAAAAAAAAAAAAAACACTGGCCACTGTATAAATATACCAAAAAGCAATGCAATGAAATCAGGTTTTTCCTCCACTTCAAGTCACTAAAATGGAAAACCTGATTCTTGGACTGAAAGGTCAAAGTCTTAAAGTGTCTAGTCTGGATCTTTAATTGTCAGGGATTAGTAAGGATCTGGATCTTGGGGATTTGATATTGGTCTGACTACAACTCTGCTACATAGATAGTTCATGGCCAGAGTAACTGCAAAGTGGTCCATATTTTATCCCGATAGTCCGGCTACAAGTGGGCAACCATTCCAAACAGTGCAAGCAAAGCATGAGCAGCACCGCTGTGCGTCTTAATAGCCCTCACAGAGCCGCCCAACATGTGGCCACCATCCTGAACCTGAGATGAGCCTCTAATGCCACCCTGTCACCAAGACAACAAATCCTCTCCGCTGTTGACTTCAGATGCTCTTTGTGTGTCACAAAGAGAGAGGTAAAGGGAAAAACAGTTCTTCTTTTTCCTTCTCATACATGGTGCTTTTTTGCACCATGTATTCACCCAAATAACCCGGGCCTATAATTGAATTTTTGATGGGTGGTGTTTTTTTTATGACGGCTTGTTAAAAAGGAGAAAGTCCTTTTAAGAGAGTGCGTGCCGGGTTCTCGCGCCCTCTCTAGCATCACATGCTACTAGAGAAGAGGAGGATAAAAAAGAGCCTTTTGTGCATTACCAGAAACTCATTTTCCCTGTGGATGAAAGGCAGAAGGGGGGAAAAAAAATACTCCTGGCCTCTTCCCCCCCTCCCACGGAGCTTTTCATTGTCACCGCGCTGAACTCCTGGGCTCTGGAAGGAAAGAGAGAAATTGCCACTGAAGAGACAGCAAAAGTGAGCTTGTTAGCACATTAGGAGTGAAGGGCTCGTGGTGGGCTCCAGGAACAGTCCCTGGTGGTGTGTTAATTCAGCACTCCGAACATGCTGGTGCTGATAGCCTCCAAATTGATCACTCCTGCTTCCCCCGATTTCGTCCCCCCCCCCCATCTCTCGAAGCTGGTGGCAGCGGTGGAGAACACAAGCAACCCTATAGAAAGGAGAATCTTTTCATAACGTCAAAGTCATGTCAGCCACCTTGACTCTGACGACAACTCTCTGATGACAGGGTGTCTGGTGAACACTTCTAGGTAGACGTCAATGATCTCTGTTATGTCAGCAGTTTTGATGTCTCTCAATCACCATGTGAACAAGTGGATCCCTTGTAATTCTTGAGTGTGCATTTGAATTGAATTGGCCACACCAAATTGAATTGAAATCTGAATTGGAATGACATCTATCTATCTATCTATCTATCTATCTATCTATCTATCTATCTATCTATCTATCTATCTATCTATCTATCTATCTATCTATCTATCTATCTATCTATCTCTTATCTATATGTCTATCTATCTATCTATATGTCTATTTATCTATTGTTTTGTCTGTCTGTCTGTCTATCGTTCTGTCTGTCCGTCCATCTATCATTCTATTCTATTCTCAAATGTCAAAGCAATTCTACTTCTTTACATTCAAATGTTAACATTCAGTTCAATTCTGCATCCAATTTGCTACCTCAATTGAAATTTTATTCAAATTAAGGAACTGAAATGGAATTTCAAAGGCAGTCTCAATTCGGTTTTGACTAGAGCACGAGCCTGGCTACAACATACCGGTATTCATTATACTGAACTGAGGTCCGAATTAATCATAAAATACAGTGAGAACACAAACAAAAACAGGGCATCTCAAAGGAGATTTGTGCTTGGAAACATCAGTGCAGCCAAGAGTTCTGGGACAATTATCGGATGTGTGACAGCACAAGGATGACACATGGCCAATGTCTCCACTCTCCGAGAGCATAGCTATTCCCTGCTCTCGCCTTGCAAATTAACACAGCACAGCAGCTGACGAGCACGATGAGAACGCGGTCCCAAATCACACACACACACAGCTTATTTTAATTACACACATGATCAGTCATTTTCTCCACATGGTGTGGTCGCTATTATCTGTGCTGAGAATTCCTCCGTAGGACATCATTGGCACCTTTTAAAAGAAACCCAGAGAAGGATCCGCAGCCCCACAGAGAAAGCCACTGTCTGGCTGCCGAACGGCTCTCGTATCCTCACACACAACCCGGTGGGATACACACAGAGGAGGCCGCTCACTCAAACCACAAAACCACAAGGTCTCCACAGGTGCTTTTGTCAGGACACGTCTGTCAAACCCTGTGAGAAATCACTTAGCCAATATACAGTTTTCAGTTGCACAACTTTAATGGACCGTCTGCACTTACTTAACTAACTCTTGCTATTAAAGTCACAATGAAATCAAAATGGACAAGTCTTGTTTTTGGAATATTGCAGTTTATTTTAAATGATTCTCTTCTCTGATGACGCATTTACTGGAGTGAGGGCAGGACAACCTGTCACCCACATGAGGCCACAGAGAGCAAAGGGAAGCGATTGGTCCAAATCATCCAATCAATTCCTGACGGACAAAATCAAGCACATTTTTAACTCATTCGAGAAACTGTTTCACTCGGATGAACGCCACAATAGGGAAAAAAAGATGATTACAATTTCTGTTTCATGGCCACTTTAAGATCTGCCATCGACTAAGCCATCTAATCGGATCCACACAATTATGCAGCCTGAAAAACTATGAATCAAATATCAGTCTCAATAAAAAAAAAAAGGGTTAGGGTTAAACCTTAAAAACAACAGTTACCAAGATCTAGGAAGCCCAAATTCACCAATAAAAATACATCTGCAGTGACGCTGGAGAGAGAGAGAGAGAGAGAGAGAGAGAGAGAGAGAGAGAGAGAGAGAGAGAGAGAGAGAGAGAGAGAGAGAGAGAGAGAGAGAGAGAGAGAGAGAGAGAGAGAGAGAGAGAGAGAGAGAGAGAGAGAGAGAGAGAGAGAGAGAGAGAGAGAGAGAGAGAGAGAGATCAGAAAAGTGACAGAGAAAAACATCACACAAATAATCAAATTTGAGGAGTTTTACAGAGTATAATTACAGAAATCTATGTGTGCCCTGAAGTGCAGGCTAATCGGTTTATTTTTCCATCTGATGCCTGCTGATATCGTGGCCCTAACAGTGATTTTATTAGCAAGGCACGGTGCTGCGGCTGGCTGCCATAGCCCCGTCATTACGGCCAATGTCTCCGTGTGGCACAAGCAGATGAGAGGAGAGATAGCCCAAGCTAATGCACAGTTGCCTGGGGCTCCGAGACACTGATCTGGGCCCGGGCTCCAGCATCACAGCCTCTCCTATTAATCTCCGCTGAAACCAAATTGGAGGGCTCGTGAAATACAGCCCCAAGAGCGTCCGGCCCGATTTATCGCCCTGCGTCCTGTCCCAGCGCCCCAGGGGGAAAGTGATGTGCGTGCTGCAGTTGCAAATGCAACATTTATTTAACATTCACGACGCACAAGTCAGCGCTAATGCTATCAGAGAGGAGCGTGCGTACGCCGAGCTGCATGTACGTGGAGGTCCTGATTAGTATGAATGAGTGAAGGTGGCCTCGCCATCTGCCTCCCATGCATGTCTTTTTTAAACAGTAACCTGATTTTGTGGTTCTACGGAGAGTGGGGATTTTTCACCACGGCTTTCAAATGCCATGGCTATTAATTCTTTAAATCGCATTTAGCTTTGCAGAAATGGTTGAAGTCTGAATTTGCACAAGGAGTGTTTATCTTCTAACATGTTTCGGCAGGTTTTAATGCGCAGATGGACAAGCTAGCAACATTTAAAAAAAATCAAATTATTATTATCCAGTTCTGTGGATTATCGTCAAAGCTCCACCGGTCAAAACATCATCAAAATCAAATGTGAAGATACTTTTCTAGAATTCAGGATTTCTAGCTTTAACAAAGATGGCCTTCATTCATAGGCAATTTTAGACCCTAGATTGCACCAGCATGAAGAGATTGTGTGATTTATTTTCATGCTTATTGAGAACAGAGGCTGCAAAAATGTTTTAAGGGTATTTCATTCTGAATTCATTCCTTACAAGTCATAAAAAAAATTGTAAAAAACGACATTATCATCCTTAGCTCTGAATCGGGTCCTGGCATACCAGGGTCACGAGTTATTGATAACTGAATTAAGAATGTCATCTTAAAATTTCCTGAATTTGAATTGAGGTATCAAACAGAGTGCAAAATTGCAATTCTAATTTGAATGCAAGGAGGCAAAATTGGATGTGGAATGGAAAATGGTTATGAAAAATGGAAATTCATAACTACAAAATCAAGTTTTTCAAAACAAACTTTCAAAGAAGGCTTTGCCAAGCCAAGATTCAAAATTCTGCAAAAAGTTTTAAAAGTACACAGAGAACAATAAATAGAATGATATATAAAACAATATATATATATATATATATATAGATAGATAGATAGATAGATAGATAGATAGATAGATAGATAGATAGATAGATAGATAGATAGATAGATAGATAGACAAAACAATAGAAGACAGAAAGAGACAGAATGACAGATCTGATGGATGGATGGATAGAATGACAGTCAGACAGACAGACACACAGAAAGATATCTGCTACACTACCCACAAACTCCATGTCAGGAGCCTGCAGCGCATCCTAAACACCTCGTAAGAGTCAGACCCACATTCCCCATCACCACGCACCCCCAGGGAGCTTGTTGTTTACCAATCTATCCCGAGCCGGAGGGGGCCACACAACAACATTTTTTTTTTGTTAACACACCCTGCACTTCACTCATTCACACACAGGCTGTGCTTGACTGACTGGAAAGTCAGAGGATGAAGCTGTCGGTGCTAACAGGTCAAAACAGGAGAGAAGTTAGGAGGAGTGGCTCAGTGATTGATCGACATATTATTGCCATCGTCGGCCACTGAGGTGAACTGTGCTGGAAAAAAAAAACACAGACACGGACAGCGACGGGGGTCACTTGTGCAGTTACAATAATTACTAATGCACAAAATCAAGAGAAAGAAAATGGCAAAAGCAATTAAGGACTGACCCCACCAATACCCCAACCCCCCTAATCTGTCCCAACCCCTTTTCATCACTGATGGGACAATTAGTAAATAGCGCAACCTTCCATCCCCCTTCACACACACACACACCCCAACAAACCACGTTGTTACTGGGACACAATGGGGCCCATTGTGAGAGCTGGCAGTGTGTGGCAGCGCTGCCCGTTAGGCGTTTGGCTGTGGCTACACTGAGTGTGTGTGTGCTGGCCGCTCAAGCATGGGGACAAAAGGGGAAGCGCTGGCCTGCTGCTTCCATCAGCTCGGTTGCCTTTGGAAAAGCCAGAGTCAGAAGGAAGGAGGCTATGACCCAAAGCTCTTCCACTCTCTCCGCTATCACGCCCTGCCATATGCTGACCCCAGCAGCCCGGCACTTATCGCTGCCAATCAGCAGCCAGCGGGCCTGCCCCCACTGTCACGCCGGAGCTGGCGCGGTCCCACACACACCACTGGACTGGCACGGCCAATGGGGAAGCCGCTTAGCACGTCCCCTCCTCTCCCCCTGCGTCCCAATCGACCACTGACAGATGGAAGATGGCCGTGACTCTTAGACTTATGTGTTTTTTTTGTTTTTTTCTTCTCTCAAGTCCAAGCCAACAACACCCAATCTTCCCCCCAGCCAACTCGTAGCCACGAGCCAGACGGATCAGATAATGTGGGTTTCTCGCAACACAATCAGGGTTTGAAGGACCAGATCTAGATCCACTTCATTCCAGGATGTGTAACAAGGAACCGAGCAGCTGTAACGATCCGGTAGCCTGCGGGCGAGACAGGTCAACTAGCTCTAATCGAAATGGGGGTGTTTAAAACACACACACACTTCCACATATGGCAGCCCAGACTGTAGCAGAACATTTTATCACTCAGGCCCAACATGGTGCCCTCAGAGACTGAGGCTGGCTGGAAGGCCCCAAGCACGGGCTCTTTTTTCACACATGGCCCTTTGGATTACTCCTGTGCTATCTGAGGTTTAACCCTGTTATTTTGTCTGCCCAGCATTCATAACACTGACCCACGCCAGCTACCTGCTATCTGCTGTTTTTTTTTCTTTTCCTCCAACAGACATTAAAACCAAAGAGGCCCCTTTCTATCCATTCCAGGCCCTAATTTCACAGTCATGCCGAATGAGGGATCAGTGCGCGGGGAGGCAGATGGACGCAGCCCGGGGCCAAGAGAAAGAACTGGAACTTAGAGTCAGGCACAAGAGAGGTTGAGGCGTGTTGGCTTACAGAACGAAAAAAGGGAAGAGATGAAGGAAAAAAGTGTCTGAGTTTATCGAGTTTAAGGGCAAAAATTAGGGAGAAAAAAAGCAGTTGACATGGCTTGACTGAGGACTCCTTACAAAAGGAAAATGCTGGTCTGTCTTTCTTAAATCTAAATCATTTACTTCACAACACATGTCGCCTGCTGAGCTAAAAAGGGGATTATGATGACCATGTGTCAGTCGATTGCTACGAAAGCAGCTGGTGCACCATTTAAACATTTCTAAATGAGGAGCTCTACAGCAAGAACAGCACCTGACATGTGTATCCAGAGCAAATCTAATTGTCTCTGTTTTTGTGTGAAACGAAAGGCGGTTACCTGAGGCTCAGCGTATGACGCAGTTCAGGTGGAAGAAAATGAGTTTGATTATACAGACAAAAAGAGGCAAAGGAAGGCTTGAAAGTTACTTTAACTACTTCCACTTCTTTCCAATTACACAAATCAAACCAAATACTGTGAATGACTAACAATGCAACCTGTGTAGTCCACTTCACAGATGGACTTTTAGTGAGTTCTTTTAGTAAATCAAAGCATATTTTGCGATCAATGTACCAGAATTTATGAACAAATGATTCTTAGAAGTCAGTTCTTTGAGTGAATCAAAAACACAGCATGATCATTGAAGCCTAAATCCTGAAACGAATGACTATTATGAGCAGGTTTGTTTAGTGAATCAAAAACATATAGCATGACCAATGTAGCCCAATCCGTGAACAAATTACTCTTTTAAGCCGGTTCTTTTAGTGAATCAAAAACGTACAGCACAAACAAGTGTAGCTTGAAACCCAAAACAAATGACTCCTATGAGATGGATCTTTTACTGAATCAAATACAAAGCACAATCGGTGTAGCCTAAATCCCAAAACAAATGGCTTTCAAAAGCTGTTTTTTTAACAACATATAGTGCGGCCAGTGCAATCCTGTTCTCAAAACAAACTAAATTAATAATTAATAGAATTTATAACGTGTTGTATAATTTACAGCACATTTTTTTTTATGTAAGCAATTATAACTAAAATATCAATAACTGAATCAAATTGAAAGCTTCTGAATCAAATCAAATCTAGATTTCAAAATCACAGGACGATGTCATGAATTTATTACATTGATGATGGCTCATGGCTAGCTCCTTATGAGGACTGAACCGGCACCTTTACACAACTACACCACCCCACCAGTTAGTGATTGATTTAGAGATACTAGGATGTTAAGGGGACACTTAGGTTACATCACTTTCTCTCTCTCTGCAATGACTTCATGTGGCGGCACCATCAACAGGTAAGCAGGAGACACTGTGACTTCCTTCCTCGCATCCCTGCGGTCCTCTCAGTCTCGCGGGCCGTTTTCCGCGTAGGAGGGCAGTCGCTCTGGCACATAGATCTTCTAATCACTGCTAGCCTGCCATCCATCCCTTCCCAGTCATCAATTATTCGCACAGGATAGAAAGAAAATAAGGTGCGAGGGTGCTCAAAGAAAGAGGAAAAAAAGAGGGAGGGATAGTTTCAAAATAAAGAGAATCAGACTGAAAGAAAAACAGACGGAGAGAGAGAAAAGGTTTGGAGAGACATCCGTCGATAATGACAGATTACTGTAATTCAGGCTGTCAGGAGCATCGACCTGTGCGGCTCACGCCAATCAATAGCTCAGTCCACTATCGAGCTCCGCGCAGGCACACAGATGGGCGAGATTGCTGCGAGCGAAAGACTCAAGCTGAGCCAAACAATCTCTCTGGCTTGGAGGACATGGCAGATGAGAATCGCTTTCCCCCCCTTTTCTCTCTCTCATTTTCTCCCCTCCTACCCGTCTTTGCTTTGTTTTCTGGAAGTAGCATCTCTTTGATAAGAAAATAGGACTCTTAAAGAAAGGTTAAAGGTCTTCGGTACCAACAAGCCAGGAAAGGCTGAATTTGGACTTAGATATTAAATGCTTAGATATTGAACATTATCTAAAGCATACATTGGATGTAATTGTGGTTGTAAAGAGTCCTAGTAAAAAAAAATGACATTGAACTTGGGTGGGTGGAACGGTCAGACAGACAGATTGAACTTAAAAGTGCTCTTTTCTTATTAAAATGATGTTACTTTGAGGGTCAAAAGAGTACTTGTATAAGCTTTTTTAAGAGACGTATATTGTGCATGTATAATAATCACTAAAAAAGGGGTCAAAAAGACCCAAACAATAAGATTAAGTACTACAGTAGAGATTCGGATTGTGTGACCGAGAAAAAGAGAGAGACAAGAAATAAAAGCAAATTGCCAGAGAAGGATTTCAAAAGCAAATGGCTGTGCATCACGGTTAGCAGTTATTGAGGGGTGATCAGAATGATTCCATCACCCGCCTGACTGGGTAAGCAGAGAGCGGTGCTCTATATGTGAGAAATAAGATGTCGATAATTATCGAGCGGCTCTACCTGCTCCCGCTCTGAGAGAGAGACCAACCTGACCGCTTGCAAGTCAATCCGTGCATATGTGAGGCAGGTCTGTACGGCAGGAGGAGAGAGCAGAAAACGAACCAAGCAGGCGGTAACAATGATAATAGGCTTCTGCCACCTTAAACATGACAAAATGTGCACTCATTAGTCTGGGAAAAGGATACAAATTTTGGTAAAGAGGAATGAGGGATTTCAGAGCTCTGCTGGCATTGATGGCTGTGGCTCGCACCACCGTGGGTAAGATATTTCCATCCACTATGGCTCCATCAAACAAGGGGCCGAAGAATGGCACCTGTGGAAAGCGAGATGATATGATATATGAACACTTATTGGACTGTGAAGAGCAAAATATGGGACGCTCCAAGCTGGAACAAAATACACATTTCAATCAGTATTAAGGCCTATTCACACACCCACAAGTCCACATTTTCAGCATGAAAAATGTGCATGACACAATAGTAAAACAAAACAATGAATCTCTCTAAACCCCTTCACATGGAGTCTAAAATATCAAATTGGGATGGTCTATTTTTATATTTTGATTCATTTTATTTTATTCACAAACATTTCTTGATACTTTTTTTCAGGAAAAATAATTTATCAATTGTTTGATAAATAGAGTTCAAAAGAACAGCATTTATTTTGAAACAAAAAATCTTTTTCAACATTAAAAATGTCTTGACCGTTACTTTCGGTCAATTTAATGTGTGCTTGCAGAATAAAAGTTCATTTCTTTACAAAAAATTAAAATCTTACTAACCCCAAACTTTTGAACAGTAGAGTATTGTATATGTTCTCACATACTAAACATTTTATTCAGGCATCTAAACCTTTTTTCCCCAGTCAGAGAGAATAGTTTTGGAATAAAAATTGTTTCCAAATAAAGTAAGTCGCATTTGATTTTCTGTGAGCAAGCCTTTACACAGCATATAAGCTAGTAGCTTTATCCTTCAAATAAAAGGAGGCATAGAAATGTCAAAACCTTCTACGTATTTCAGCCTGTTACAGAAAAACCCCTGACATTAAGCAGAAAAGACACAGTGAATAGCCCTCATGCACTGAAATGGGGTCTAAATGGACTTTCATAAAAGCCAGGCCTCGTCTTTCTTTATCTCTCCATCTTTCTACATTTCCTCAGACTGCATGAAAGACTGAGCCTCTCGTCTCGGATCCATCTCCACAGCGGAATTCGATTCTGAGAATCCCATTCATTCAATTAGCCTTGACATAACTGAGCAGGAAGCAATGGCTGGTAGTGTCCAAAGACAGATATGCTTCCACTGTCTCCTGTACGAAGCATTGAGCTCATTTGCAGAAAAACAAATGGGTGTGATGCAGAAACAAACATTTCTATTTTTTTTATTACATCGATCTCTTTCTTCGACATTCATTAAAATTATTTTTTCCCCTCAGTGTGGATGAGGGTTTCAGGGAATTTGGATGCATTCAGCCAATAGGCCCGTCAAACAAAAGTACCAAAAAAACAAACAAAAAAAAAAGGTCAAAGATGTCAAATGTTCTTTTTTTGTAGTAAAATAAATATTTAGTCATCTAACACTGTTCATTATTAGGTTTTTAAGGTTTATACACTACTGTTCAAAAGCTAAGGGTTAAATTAAAAAATATATATATTTTATGCATGTAACAAAAATACAGTAAAAACAATTGTATTGTGAAATATTATTACAATTTGAAAATAACTTTTCCTATTTTAATATATTTTAAAATGTCATTTATTCTTGTGTTGTCAAAGCTGAATTTTCAGCATCTTTACTCAAGTCTTCAGTGTCACATGATCCTTCAGAAACCGTTCAAATATGTTGATATGGCACATAGGATTTTTTATTTTTTATTATTACAGTTACACTTTTAAAAACTGACCCCAAACGTATTAAGACTAGAGTATATTACAACATGGCATGCCAAAAAAAAAAAAAAAAAAAAAGATTTAATGGAGTCAAGTGATTTAAATGTTTTACAAATCTATTTGAATAAAGAAGAAAAAACTGCTTATGACAGTTTGTTTATGACATCTCTAGTTACAGACAGGAATCAAAATGAATGAAATAATTAAATGATGGCGCATCTGAAAGCGTTCCTTCGTCAGAGTTGAGCTCACCTCTGGTTTTTTGATGATCTGGATGCTGTACATGTGGTTCTTCATGGGATAGATGATGATGAGCACATCACCAAACTCAGTAGGAATGATGCCTCTCCGGTAGTCCCGTGAATGCTCGGACCACACGATGTGCACTTCATCGTTACCCAGGTGTCTTAACTGTATGGAGAGAGTGGATACATAGAAGATGCCATTTAGATTATATTTTGTCCAAGCATACTTATGAAAGATTTGGTTCCTCTATAGTAACCTCAGGCAGAAAGGTGATACTACTTTGTTTGTGGAGTTCACATCCATAATATTGTTTACACTGCAACAGTACAAGAAGCCTTGAGCTTGTGTGCCGGTCATACTTTATGGCCATCACAACCTCTGGAACAAAAGTAACTGCTCTGAATTGAATCTCAACTGTGCGTTGTCTGAGCAGTGGTGCAGCGCTATCCACTACGGTATTTATTAACCTTGAGCTGTGACAGTTGAGAGAACGGCCACTCGGTCTCTCTCTTCTCTTCTCATCTATCTTATCCCGATCACTCCGTCTTCCTGGGACCCGCTCAATCACTGCCACAGCCATGGGCGCAGTGACACGTCAACTGTCCCGAGCGACGGCCGCAACCTTTATGCAACTAATGACAAACTCTGTCCTTTAGACTCAGCGATGGACATTGTTCATTTCTTTAACTGCAGTGTTCTGCTCTTTAGCTATGGCTGAAGTTATTTAAAACCGTGTGGGTCATAGGAAGGCAGTCAGCCCTGTAATCCATAAGTTGAACAGATCCAAAATGAACACTCGCTGACCGCCAAATGCATATAGACTTATATACATAAAATGTTGAACAATTTAAAATACTTAATATATATATATATATATATATATATACACAAGTAATTTAATAAAATATTTACTAATATATTTTCATGGACTATAACAAACATTTGTGGCCGATTTATTTTTTCACTTCACTTGCAATTGTCAAAAAGTTAATATTGGATCCTTTAGAGCGCATGTTAGGGAATAAACAGTGCATAAAACGCAGGTGTTAAGGGGGAAAAAAAAGCTGAAAAACAAATGTGTGTGCGGTGTTGCCCCGGCGGCCGCGCTGACACGCTTTAGTGTCTAGTTAACATGGTTTAGAGTTGCTATCGGAAGATCGTGCTCTGGATAGCCTCTCCAGCAGCCCTTGCAAATCCAATTTGCCTCTGAGGAGTCATGATAGGCGATGCAGCACAGGGACGGACCCAATCTAATTTGGACGGAATATAGCCGTGCGTGGCGTGGAGGTCCCCTCAGCTCCCCTGCAGGGCAGGGACGGCAGTCCAAAACCCCTCCACCGGGCCCAGCAACCCCTCGCATCACTTCACCCCACGCCTGGTGCTCAAATTACAGCCATGAATTACATCCAGCCTTCAGCTGCACTACCACAGACCGGGGGGCTGCCATTTCGTTCCAGGGTGTGTGTCCGTGTGACAAAATGATTGGAGTTTTATTGGACGATAAGGTGGTCTGGACTGAGAGATTTTCTTTCATCTCGGCCATCTTTGTTTAATCATGTAATATCATTCTGAGAAATGCCACATTCGCTTGGCGGCCCGTGGTGCAGATCGTGGCAACGTTGCAGGAGAAATTCAAACGGCCTGTCCTCAATGTGATAAGAAGATATAGATTTCTGCATTTGATTTATTATTGCATGATGTGCTCTGTCACCTCCATGATACAAAATAATGCAGGAAAGAAATGTCTGAATTATAAAAAAAGTTATTGCCCTAACTTAAATCCAGGGTTTTACGGTGTTTAAAGGAGTTACTTTTAATATCTCCGGATAAGAACTATGTCTGCTGTCAGTCAGACTGACAGTTGACAGATGTAAATGCGATAACACATTTGTATTATTTTTTATTTTTGAGGGACTTTTTTTTCTATTTTTGTGGTCCAAAAAAGAAGGGCCTACAGCATTAGATCACCAATGTGATTACAATTTGTTTTTATTTTAGTGTGAACTAACCCTTCAAGACTTCTAACATAAAAATGACCTCTTATGAGACCTCACATGTGAAATGAGCAAAAATAGTGTTAAGCATTTAATAGCCATTGATGTATAAATGATGACCTAGTTTTGTTTCTTAAATCACCCACTTTTCATGATCCAATTATTCCACAATCAAATACAAAATAAAGTCCCGCACCCAAATATCCTATTTCACTTAGAAAAATGTCAGAGATAAAATGGGTTGCAAATAACATTTCAGGGCCTTGATGCTAAAAAAATGTCACTTCATCTTTCATCTCTGTGCAAGCATCAAACAAAAGAGACCAACATCTTTTTTAAAAACCAGTGGGCCCAATGGACCTTACATCTTGTCATCCATCTGCTTAAAGCCAATTACAGACCAGCATCTTCCCGACAATATCCCACAACCCCCCCTTTAAGCATACCTGCTCAGCTCATAAAAACAGAGAAGACACAATAAGCTGTAGGCGAGACCATTTAGATTAAATGTGGTAATCTAATTAGAGCCCCCCTTTCCCATCCTAAATAACGCCCCATGAAACGTCTCTCTTATGGTGCACTGTAGCCCTCCCTCACCCTTCACTGTGTCACTCGCCGCGATATCACATTTCTATCAGCGTTCATTAATAAGTCTTTAGGGCGCATTAGCACCTTATCGCCTCGTCTCTGCCCCAGAAGACGTATGAGTGAGGAAGTGAGGGGACAGATCTAATGACAAGCGATTGGTCATTCGGCATGGGGCTGGCCGCTCCACAAACAACCCCATATCACAGCCTTCCAGCCAAGCTCATTAAGGATAATGCTGCACATTATTAGATTTGCGCT
Source organism: Phoxinus phoxinus (assembly GCF_949152265.1). NCBI lineage: Eukaryota > Metazoa > Chordata > Actinopteri > Cypriniformes > Leuciscidae > Phoxinus > Phoxinus phoxinus. Next base: position 13,195,790 of record NC_136888.1, on the reverse strand, counting down.
GCCCATGTGAACAGAAAAAAATACCCATGCAGACAGACATTTGCGGGTGTTTCTTCGACTACGGACACTTTAATGCCCCATGGGTTGTTTTTTATTAAAACTAACAGCTTTCAACATTGTTCTTTTTGTTATATGAAGGTCACATTAGAACACACTTGGTAACTTTTTACCATGCCTTAACGGTTTTGTTTTTGCTACTAGATTTTATTGCTTACCTTTGTCCTAGACCCAGAATCTCAATCTTAAAATATGAAAATAAATCTTAAAAATCGTATTATTATTATTTTTTAACCGATGATAATCTTTAAGAAAGAATCATAACACATTCAAAACTTTATTATGAGGGAAAAAAAGTCACAGACATTAACTTATTTTTTTTAAAGCTAGCGTATGAAAAGCTAGATGAAATAAAATATAAAATAAGTTAAATATAAGACTTGATGTGAAGTAAAAATGTGATTATACCTAGAACAAAATATTTTAATTACACAATTTACATCAAAGGTTGTAATTTTGTCAATTTATGAAAGAAAATATTAAATTAGTATATTTGGGATCCCTAAAATGTTAGGAAAATAGCCTTAGCAAGGTTTTTTTTTTTTTTTTTTTTTTTCATTTTTATGTTTTTGGAGTAATCTTTTTCACCATAGAATGCTATTACATACATATAATTCATAATTTGCGACTGTTGGATTTTATTAGTTGACAAAAAATAAACTAGTCAGAATGTAAAAAGTGTGTTTTAAGAGCGTATAATTCATAAAAACCTGCAGGCCAAAAAAAAGTGGCCATAGTTGAAGAAACATTGTGGAAAACGAAAAAAGTAGCAATGTTTCTCCGTGAGGTCACATCGACTGTGAGGAACAGTGAGAAAAAGAAAGGGTGTGACATCCCTCTTTAAATAAAAGACAGACAGAGATAAAAGCCAGTGGGTGAGGCAGAACGAGAGAATAAAGTACGGCTGTTAGGAGTCATTACTCTCTCTTTTTCTCTGTTCTGATAGCAGAGAGGACCTTTTCTCTCTATGGGGAACCAAGAATCACAAAAGTGCCGCTCTCGGCAGGTATAAGTATCCCACCCCTCAGATTAGCCTGGGTTAGGTTTAATGATGAGGTGTGAACGCACAGGTCAGTGAGGTTCTGTATCCCACTTCACCCAAAGCACAGGAGGAGAAGAGCTGCACTGCTGGAGAGAACTCAAGACAGAAGAGCTATGAAAGAAAAGAAAATCACACAGACTACAATCTAAAAGGCCTTGCACAGGTAAGCAGGCAGGGGGAAAGTTGAACTCTTTAGAGAATCAACCGTTTTTGAGTGATGGAAAGCAGGTTCTTTTGAGATTAATGTGCTATGTAGATATATGTTTACGAGGCAAAGCTCCCGGCCCAGTTGGTAAAGCTGCAAAAATGAGCCTGTTCTTCAAAATATATGTTTTGTGTTTCGCAGAAGTTAAAGTCATACAGAATACAGAGGTTATTTACAATAAAGTCCTAAAAGTACAGCACAAAAGCACAAACTGAAAAAAAGGATCAGAGAAGTGGTGGAAATCAGTGGTTATTGTTAAATAAAACTATTAAAAATGGTTTGTTAATGGAAAGCTAAAAATAAAAATATAAATACTAATGAAACACTTTAAACTTAATAGACAAACTAAATTAAACAAAATAATAAACAAAAATTGTTAAAATATTGCATTGGCAACTAACTGAAATAAAATAAGCTGAAGTACTTAAATAACTAAAATGAAAATAAATATAAAATGGAAATATAAAAAACCCTAATAAAAACAAAAGCACATAACAAAATTAATAAAACTAAAATTTAAATAAAAAATGAAAATATTAAAAACTAATTCAAAATATGAATAATTAATATAATAGTATAAACAGAAATTGGTCATATAACCCAAATTAAATCATAAATTGACTTCAAAATGGCATCTTTTACAAGTTCACCTTTCTAGTGAGCGAGTCGTCGGAGTCCGGAGGCATGCGTGTGGAGACGTGGAACATCACTTCAACTGTGGAGGTGGCAAAGTAGGGCATGGTCAGACCCGTGCTCTTGTTCCGCTGCAGGCCACCCATGAAACCACAATGACTCGTTAGGTTCACCTGAACACAGAGGAAAGAGTTTGTTGGGGCCAATGCATAAATATCCTATAAAACACTGCAAGTAATACTTAATTGCTAAGAGGCAATTCTATATTTACGTATCACGTTTTTACCTCCCAGCCCAGGCCTGACACAAAGTCTTCATACGCCTGACTCCCAGCTGTGTTGGACAGAATTGAGTGCTTGTCTTCCTGCCCTTCTGCCACATAAAACACTGCAATCTTGTGTGTTTCACGACTGCAGAGAGTAAATGGAGAAGAAAGTAAATTTAGGAGCCAAACAGGAGTACTCTTTCATGAGGTTGTCTCTCAGACTATAATAACAGTTACAGCAAACGCTATAATTGGTTCTCTTACAACAATGTTCCTAATGACTTTAAAGAAACAACACTGGATGAAAAGAGGCATAACATACCACTGCCTTGAATCCAGATTCTTCAGCTCTCTCAGTAGTTTTTCGTTCTTCTTCAGCAGATGGAAACTGTTCCTAGAGACAGGACATTTTAACATAAGAGGTAATGGAGAGAATTTTTTTTTAATTTTATTATTAATTCAGGTTAATTAGCGATCAACAATATCTATATATTGAAAAAGAAAGAAGGTAGACCGATAGATAAACAGATACATGGATTAAAAGATAAAGAACAAAAGATAAAGAGACAGACAGACTGATAGGGATGAATGGATAGAATGATAGACAGACAGAGATATAGAATGATAGATACAGAGAGGCAGATAGGTAAATATATAAAGCGATAGACAGAAAGAGAGATAGATAGACAAAATGAAAGATATAACAGTAGGCAGGCAGAGAGACACAGGTAGATAAAATGATAAATAGTACGATAGACAGAGAGGCAGATGGGTAAATACTGTATATAAAACAATAGACAGAACGATAGACAGAAAGAGAGAGATATAATGAAATATATAACAATAGGGAGGCAGACATACACAGACGGACGGACGGACGGACGGACGGACGGACAGACAGACAGACAGACAGACAGACAGACAGATAGATAGATAGATAGATAGATAGACAGATAGATAGATAGATAGATAGATAGATAGATAGATAGATAGATAGATAGATAGATAGATAGATAGATAGATAGATAGATAGATAGATAGATAGATAGATAGATAGATAGATAGATAGATAGATAGAAAGATAGACAGACAGACTATAGATTTTTGATAGATAATTGTTTTGATGCCCTAGCTATGGTCCGCGGACCCCCTTTGGAGGAGCTGCTCCAGTCTAGACGATGCGTTAGATCTCTTTCATTAAGTGCCCGCCTGCTTAATTACCGTCTTCCTTGTTTTTCTCACAGACTCCTGGAAAATCTGAGCCCGCAACAGAAACGCGAATGAAAACAAAAACAATGGTAGATCCTATGTGGAAAAACATCTTATGACACAGTGAACCATAAAACAAAAACCTAAACATGATGTTATTAAAAGAAGCCAAAAAAAAAACATCCATAAATCTATAAGATAATGCAACTTTTTTTTCCTGTCTGCAGCTTTTATAGTCTAGAGTTCAGTTACTTTCTCCCTCTCCCCCTCTTTATCATTCCCTCCCTCCAAGTGGCCGCGTGAGTCATGTGGAAAAGCCACACGATGCTCTCTAAAAGGACTTTTTGTTTTGTTCTCTTTTTCTTTGAGCAGGGGTCTCTTTATTAGCTTGTTGCAATGTAATGGTCTTCATTTTCTCCATTGAAAGTGAGCCATTTCAGGAGGCGAACGCGTGAACGGCATAAAAGGCCGACATTAGGTGCGCGCTCACACACACAATGGGCCGGCGGATTGCAATGCCTTAGTCTCTGACCACGGATAAATGATACATGAATGCCTGGAGAGCGGCAGCAGGACAATTCCTCATTAAACAGCCCCTATGTATTTTCTCCCAGCTCTCCAACTCATAATAACCCTTCAGCCACATTCGAAAGGCAGCCTTTTATTTTCACCAGTGTATCAGGCAAGAATGAAAAGTACCACGGCTGCTCGGCAGATAACAGACCCCTCAAGAATTAATCCCCCCATTAAAGCTGCATACGTGCACACACACACCCACGCACCCGGAGCTGTTGAATAAAAGGCCCCCAACAACTCTCTGAGCGAATGGTGAAAAAAACAATTTTCCTGCATTAATCTCATAACACAGAGCATGTATATCATGAAAATTAATGCCATTACATTCAAGATGAAAAATAACCCCAATTTTCCAATTATTCGTCATCTGGAAATATTTAACCGTTCTCTGTAATACCACAAAATGGAATGAGATTGAACCTTTACATTGAAATGCAATGTGGGGAACCATTATGAATCAGGGAGGGGGGATAGACACTGAGATTGAGTAGCAAGTGAGCAGCACTGTAGCGTCTATTGGTGGATGAGCTAATCAAAAAGACTGTTTAAAGCAGATTAACACGGCTCTGCACAATCAGGGAGAGGTGCGAGCAAACAGGATGTTTACATGCATTATCGGCGTTCAAAAACGTCACCCAGATTGTGCTAACAAACTCTAGCAAAACAATGTAGCGATTCTCTTGGGGGGGTTGGCAGGATGGTTTGATGACGTGTTGCTAAACGCTTAATTCACAGACCAAAGGATTAAACTTTCTGATATGGCAGTTAAACAAAGCTACGATAAAAAACATAACAGAAGCGGCAGAATTGTGATTGGTGAAATTCGCTTTTGTGATTTGTAATAAACCATCAAAAAACTTCATGTTAACCAAAAAGGAGATTATGTTTGGTGACTTTTTATTTTAAATCAATGTACCATCTATTTAAAAAAAATCTTGATTGCACTGATTGAAGACTCACATGGTCAAACGACAAATAATAACAGTTCTCTGTTCATTTTTAGGTGGACATGACGAAAGTAATGACTTGGGGATCAGTTCATGAAGAACGTCAAAACACAGTGTTTCTCACAGAGTAGATTTGGGGTTTTCAAATCATATAACTGCCTGCCATTTTCTCCTTAAGAAATAAAAAAAGATGTAATTTCTTAACTTCTTAAAGGGGTGGTTGATTATGATTTCACTTTTCTAACTTTAGTTATTGTGTAATGTTGCTGTTTGAGCATAAACAACATCTGCAAAGTTACAACGCTCAAAGTTCAAAGCAAAGGGAGATATTTGCCTTTAAATAAATTCCTTTTTTTTAAGGACTACAACAAACAGCTGGTAGAGACTACATGACATTCCTCCCGGGATAGTGAAATCACTAACCCTAACATTTACATAAACCCCGCCCCGGAACACGATTTATAGATTATCAAAACAGAATATGCTAATCAATGACTAGAAGATAACTACACATAAGCTACATAAATTCATCAACTAACTAACCAATGAGAAATGTCCTGTTGCTTTACATGTTGTCACTTCTTCTTGAGTCTCTCCACCATTGTCTAACCAGTAGGACACACCAATGTTTCCTGGGGGGCACCCCAATTCTACAAATTGTTTAACTCTTCTTCCTAATCAAACACACCAGAATCAGCTTATTAGAAGACTCCAAGAAGTGAAATAGGAGGGTCAGATAAGGAATACATCCGAAATGTGCATTGCTGGGGTGAATCCAGTACCCTAGAGGTTGGTAAACACTAGGGTACACCACCCCAAAGAACATTTGTAGGATTTGTACCTGTGTGATTTCCAGGCCTTTAAACTGGAATGTGTGTTCTCATGGTCTTACCTCTTCTCCCAGGAGTTCATGCCCAGTATGTTGAGGAGCAGTTTGCAGTAGTAGAAGGCTGACTGGGGTCTCTGCGGGCTTGGCTCTTGCTGCACTACGGCCCTCATGTTCAGCTCATTCCCGCGATGCAGCGTGAAGTCCCGCTCCTCGGCACACTGCTTCAGGATGCCGTTGATGACGTCGTTCTCCTGCTTCTCGGACACGCAGGTGGGTGGCGGGGCTGGAATGTTGAGCGGTGCGCCAGTATATTGCAGGCACTCTGGGCTGGAGTATCCCATATACTGCAGCATCTCATCCAGAGCGTCCTCCCCATCCTGCAGGGAGTCCCAGCTTGGGATCACCTCTCTGCACTGCCGTTTGGCCTGTGGGGCCATCAGTTCCAGACCCGCCTCTTCCTCCTCGTCCTCTTCCTCAAGGTCTTCCTCCTGTCTGTCTTCTTTCATCTCTTCCTCATGCTCATCCAGGTCCTCCTCATTCTCCTGAAAAGCTTCATCCTCTGGTTCTTCTTGACTGCTTCTCTCTAGACTGTCCTCATCTCGGCCACGCTCTCTACCGCCCCCTGCTTGATTAGAGGACGTGTAGAGGCGCAAAGTTTGACTAGGCGGACCATATAGTACAGCCGAGTCCCAGGAGTGTTTGCCGGAAATGTCTCTCACAATCACCCGAACGCAGGCACTGGTGGTGGTGAGGCCAGCTGACATCCCGCCACCGGGCAGCCCGTCCTCTGCCCGGATTTGTAGGTAGGACAGCAGGGTGGTGCCATTAAGTACAAAGAACTGCAAGTTGGGCGCGTCAAAGAGTTCGGGTGCCAGGTCTGCACTCTCGCTGTACGGGTTATCTTGGTTCTCACACACCTGGCTGGTCAAAGTGGCCGGACCACCACTCATTGGATAGTGACCCAGGTGGTTGACCAGGTGCGATATTACCGTCCGTGCCGCAATTGAAATCAGGCCTTGCTGAATACGGCTCCTCACTACAAATGACAGAAAGAGAAAGATGAATTTGTAAGAATTGTGAGCAGAAATTTTCATCAATTTTTACAGACAATTTGAGTGTCCATTATTCATCAAGTTTTACACATCCCCCAATCCAGAACTTATGTTCACAATTTTTTGGGCTAATTTTATGATGTTTTCAAATCAACAGAGATTACTATGAAGAGTGAAGTACTCTCAGCTCAGTTTAAATCCATTTGGAAACTACACAATTTCAAAATAATCTTAAATTAAAATTTTGTTGACAAATTACAGAAGCTTTGTATATTGTATATTTATGGTGGTTTTGGGTTACCTGGCATAATCAGATGCATTTCTTTAGGGTAATTTATATAAAATGGTCCATTTTATATTAAAATTCAATAAGATGGAGCAAAAATAATAAATAGTCCTAATAAAAAAAACAAAATAAAAATAAAAACAAAACATCTTGAGGCCTATTTAAGAAAATGCAAAAAATAAATAAATTGCTAAATCAAAAAAAAAAAAAGCAGCACAAGATACGTTGCAGTGGCCAAAGTAATTTTTCTGAAAGTTAATGGCCACAGTAGCGGTATTAAAAAGTAAAAAATAAATGAATAAATCAGAACGTTTAGATGAACGAGTTGACCCCACTAATCGACTAATCTGTTCATCCATCCCTAAATATATATTCTGTAGAATTTCATCAAAAATCAGTCTGTATAAGAGTGAGAGATATGAAGAGACCGCAGTGATGATGACAAGGTGTTAGAAACAAGTAAAAGAAAAGAGTTTAGGCACTCGTTTCATCAGGGATGTACTGGTTTTCAGATCTATCAGTGTTAAACTCCTGCAGAGCCGGAATGAGTGAAGGTGCAGACAGCTCGTGTGAATACGGGGGACATTAGGGTGTGATGAAGAATGCAGGATGCCTGGTGAGAGGTGCAGATGCCTCGATGCTGGTAAGAAGCTCCCGACGGAGACACTCCCTCTTCGCACACTGCCAGAACTCACAAAGAAACCATGCAGAGAGCAGCCCAATACCAGTACACTAGACGTGCCAGAGGCCCACTCCCCCCAATCAACACACCACACCAATCACATTCAGCGACACTTTCTATCGCCTTAATGAGCCAAAACATTCTTAGACTGGAGCTCTCGGGGGGAGGGATTTTATCCTGATGAAGCAGTCTTCTGTTCGGACCACCTCAGCTGCAGAGTGCCCTCCGATCCAGCAAGAATTCAGTGCTAGGAGTAATTTCAAGAGAATGGAGGTAGGAAAGTGGTGGACACATGTCTCACTCAAGGTTGTAATGATTAGTTATTTTCGTCTGATAGAGAGAGAAACAGCACAGGCAGCACAGGAAACCAGCCCCCTGCTGTCAATCTCAAGCCCATCCTCGCCCTGACACACACTGAAATTAGTATGAGGGAGCAAACCGATTCGGTGAAGACATTTACCGGTAGTTAGCTCATTCCTGCTTCTGATTTGTTCTACTACTGTTGCACTTGTTTTAAGAGAGGTTTTAGAGAAGATGATAAAGATAGGAGGAGCATGGGTTAACACTGTGTGTCAAGCTCTATTCGTTCATGTAAATACATGTTTTTGTCTTAACCTGTAGCAACAGAGAGACATGATCAATTCAGATCTATGTTTATCCAAGTAAAAAGCTATGTAATGAAAAGAAAGAAAAAGCATTTTGTTAACTCCACCCCAGTGACATCTCATTGGTCCTTTTTGTAGCTGCATATTGAACTGTTAATCGTTTTGATTGGCTGCCGTGTGATTTTGCTTTCTGTGAGGCCAGAATGACTTTCTGCTCTAAACTTGTCATGTCACCTGGTTAGGACAAGGTGTAAGAAATAGGAAAAATGAGAAACACAAGACTGCAAGCAGAACCTGACTGACATATCAGATGCATAAACACAAGAACAAGATGACCAAGAAGGTCAAAACAAGCACGAGAGGCAGAAGACATGCGTTCACCTTCAGTGACGGGCTGCAGTTTGGAGGAGCGTTCAGAGTCGGGTGAATGGAGTGGCTCTGGCTCCTTCAGGTTCTCTAGTAGTAGAAAGGGGTCATAGTCTGGGCTGCTTAAGTCTGACAGGTGAATGGGGAAGTAATTGGGGTTATTGAAGCTCTGCGCCCCATACACACAGCCATGGAGGACCTGTGAGATGGACAAAGGAGTTAGAAATACAAAAACAATAAAGCATTATGCACGGGTCTTTAGTTGTTTCACAGGGTCTTAATTTACAGATAAAGACGATGTTTAATAGATGATGTGAGCATCGGTCTCGTACTTTATAGATGCAGCTTAGGACGGACTTGTCGGTCTTCTCCTTGTCTGAGGTACCTTGGACCGGCTGGAGGAGAGTTTTTGGAGGTAGAGCCATCACCCAGTCCAGCAAACACAGCAGCAGAGACACAACCAGCTGGAAAGAGAGTATAAATATACATACACACATATATATATCAAATGTAAAATACATGCTTTCTATTTCAGTATATTTTAAAATGTAATTTATTCCTGTGATGGCAAGGCAAAAGCTGAATTTTCCAGCAAAATTCAGATTTTGAAAGATGTGAGGGTGAGCAGAATTAAACATTTTAGGCATACTTCCTCTTTAATAAAAATCACCACAAACTGTTGGCTAAACAAAAAAAGCATTAATTTCACATGTATATGAGTGTATTGTTTTGGGGTGCACTTGTGTCATGAGACATACCCTCTTGTCCAGCTCATGAGGGGAGGACTCTGTGACGGGAAGAAGGTAAGTGATGGTTGCAATAAGGACCTAAAAAAAAAAAGCAGGAGATGAATGTAACTTTCTATGTAACAAATCAAAATCAGGCTTAACTTGCAGTGAGACTGACTTTACCTCCACTATTTTCTTTGGAGTGTTAGGCGGGAATTTCTGCAGTTCGTCAACGTAGTTTATGAGCAGGTGCAAAATGTCCGAGGCCACCAGGGCAACCGTTTTATTTGAGAACTGCAAGGAAGGTATTAATGGTTAAAATAGAAGCAATTGGCAACTTCAATGTGTTCAGACATGTGTGGAGCAAAACAGTAAAATTGCATTGTGGTCCTCATCTGAGCTGATTAAGAAGGGATGAGTCTTTTCCTAATTCTGCTTCATGGAACGCACCCAAAGGAGAAAGACACTCATGTCTAACCCTCCACTGACAACAGATTCTCAGAAAAGCCAATAAAATCGACCCGATCACAAACAGGCTTTTCTGATTGGACCAGAGTTTGAGTATGTGTGTGTCTGTTGGCCCTAGCCTTCATTTCAGACAGAAATGTAATAATTCCTCGAACTCTCTGAAGCATAAATTCTTCAGTGGATTAGCCTTCTGTCTGTGAAAAGCAGAGAAGCCAAACATGTTGACGGTCCAGATTTAGGAAGGCTGGTAGGGGTGGGTGCAGGGAGTATGGAATAATCTTTTTCTGGATGAACAGCAGACACTTGTGCCAGTGCACTGAGCCCAGGCATCAGGAACGGCTTCAGAAGACTCAGGCCAAGGGCAATGCCATCATTTCTCTGCTGTGCTCACTTACATTGCCAGTGAAGGTTCTTTTACAACACAGATGCTTCTATTCCGTTTATAATCAATCTTTAACAGCAGAATACATGTATATTTTGTGTAACCAAGCATCCGTTACCTTGAGAGTAACACAGATGACGTTAAGTGCTTCTTTGATCTGTGGATGCTGAGTGCCATGAACCAGCTCTTCACAGAGCCAAATACCCAGACTACAGAGTGCCACACACCTGAAAAACACACACACACAAAAAAGAGATAATTAGATCTTATGTAAAATAAATGGATGTATAATTGCCAACGCATTCAAAATAAACATACAAAACATGAAATGAAACAAAATGCACAATGCATGGTGTTGAAAATACTTGTGTTTTAGATCAAGAAATGGAAATGTTCACATCTGCCATGTAGAAAATGTACTTCACATGCCAAAACATTTGTTAGCATTAAAAACAAACAATAATAATGAAAAAAGTTATTTATATATAAAGTTAGCTACATATATAGTGTATATATATGTACCTGATTTTTGGTAACATTATAAAGGTCTTTACTGTCACTTTTGATTCATTTAATGTGTCCTTGCTAAATAAAAGTCATAAATGCATAGTAACAGAAGATTGGAAAAATGTTGAATTCTTGATTTCTGATTTTTGATTTCTGCTGCAACATTCAGATGGTAGGGTCAGAATTTGGCGTCAAGGGTCAGAAACAACATGAAAGCATGGATCCATCTTAAAGGACAAGTTCGGTATTTTACACTTAAAGCCCTGTTTTCAGATGGTTTCTGATGAAATAGAACGGTTAAGATTGAAATTTGGACAGATGCTGCTGGCCCGAGAATTTTCGGCTGAATAGGTGCACTGGAAATATCCTTCCTAAAACGCATTAAACTTTCGTTTACAAAGACTTGAAACTCACCGAGTGGTCAGGGGTGTTCACTGATATGCTCACACAAAAATCGCTGCAAAAGATGCTTTCCAACAGGTTTAATCGTAGCGATCTGAAAACAGGGCTTTAAGTGTAAAATACCGAACTTGTCCTTTAACTTGTATCAACAGTTCAGGCTGATGGTGGTGTAATGGTGTCAGGGATGTTTTCTTAGCACACTTTGGGCCCCTTAGTACCAAATGAGCATTGTTTATATGCCCCAGCCTACCGGAGTACTGTTGCTGACCATGTCCATCCCTTTATGACCAGAGTGTACCCATCTTTTTTAATGGCTACTTAAAGTAGGATGACACGCCATGTCACAAAGCTCAAATCACCTTTAACTAGTTTCTTGGACAAGACAAATAGTTCACTAAACTCAAATTGCCTCCACAGTCACCAGATCTCAATCCAATAGAGCTTCTTTGGGGTGTGCTTAAAAGGGAGATTCACATCACGGACGAGCAGCCGACAAATCTGCAGCAACTGGTGATGCTATCAAGTCAATATGGACTAAAATCTCAGAGGAATGTTTCCAGGGTCTAGTTAAATCTATGCCATGAAGAATTAAGGCAGTTCTGAAGGCAAAAGGGGGTCCAACCCGGTACTAGCAAGGTGTACCAAAGTGGCCAGTACCGACCGACCGACAGATAGATGAACCAATGACAGAACGACCGACAGACAGACAGATAGACAAAACAGATTTTCATAGAATATTGAAACTTATTTTAAAAGATCAAGTATGACTCAAATTTGCAACGCCTGAATAAGGCCCCCAGCTCAATGTGTTGGGGCTTGTGCCCTAACTGCTAGGCCGTAGATATTTAATCCAGCCTCCTGTCTGCTCCTCCTTATGATCTAAGGCTTTCCTCAGCATTTCTCTGAAAGGACACCCAGACTTTTTCCACAGGGAGTTATTGGGGCTTCTAATGACTTGAGCCCCATCAGGATCCACTCTAATCCTACTGGGTACTGGATTACTTTAAATGACACTGCTCCTAATCTGTCTAGATATGACCAGACACGTAGCCCCACACTGACCGTAATGTATAGATTTATTAATCTGTCTGGGATGGGGCTTGCTTGCTTGCTTCCTTTTCAAAACAAAATCTAACAAGGAGTATGCACTGACCTGGAAACATTTCCAATATTAGTCTCTTCACATGCTGAAAGCAATCACTAAGTTAAGTGGTCTAAATATATATATATATATATATATATATAACAAGGTATTTTGCAGTTTCTGCAAAAAGTTCCTTTTACAGTTTCTCCTGAACCAAAATAACGAGTTTATGCTGCGTTCATGCCTACATTACGTGGAGGAGATGGAAACCTGTCACGTTATACACGGAGCGGTTTATGACTCGAATTTATGTGTTTCAATGGCAAAACTATCAACGCCGAAATTAATCTGCAGCAGTCAGGTGGTACAGAGCTCTTTAAGTTGTTTATGTTCATTAATATTGTTATGTTATGTGCTTTGAGACACAAGGTAGTTTAATGAGGTAGTCATGTTCACATTTACAGTAATCTGATTTTGTCATCTAGTTGATATTTAATTGGTCAAAAAACCTGGTGCACCATATGTTTATTTATTTATGTTCTGTTCGACTGTAATTTAGTTGCTTCATGCAGCATTTCACATTCAGTAAGCAGAGGGAAATTACTTAATGAGTCTAGTTAAGACAACAGGTTTTCAAGGGGAGATGATGTGGAAAGTGAGGGGCAAATTGGATTAGGAAACATTGCCAAATTCAAACTTGTGCTGTTTACATGAGCACCACAGCTCAAAGGTGGTAAGGTGGCCAAGGCACAGCTATGACTAGGACAAGCCTTCAGGGTTTGTACCTTGCTGGTGCAGAAGGCTCATCTCTGGCAGAGGTCAGGATGTGCTTGATTATATGCTCCTGAAACACAAAAACAAAATAATTACTATTAAAGGGGTCACATCATACATAATTTGATTATTTATTTATACATTTTTCAAAAAAGTGAATTTTAAACCTTTAAAAGAGTAAAGATAATTCAAATAATAAAGTTAAATAATTTTAAAAAGCTGCTAGTAATACATGATACAATTAAATATAAGCGATACAATACCACATTACAATATTTTTGTTGTTTAAAAGAAGTCTCACAAGGCTGTTTTTATTTGATCAAAGCAATAAAAACACAAATATTATGAAATAGTATTAAATATTATAAAATGTATATTTTAAAATGTAATTTATTCCCGTGATGCAAAGCTGAATTTTCAGCATCATTACATTACGGTCTACAGTGTCACACGATCCTTCAGAAATCATTCATACATGACGGTTTGCTGCTCAAGAAACATTTCTTATTAATATCAATGTTGAAAACAGTTCTGCTCAACATTTTTGTGCCACTGCTACATTTCTGAATAAAAATTGCATGAACAATTCTGGGCGTCAATGAAAATAAAAAAATAAAAAATCTTGTTCAAGGGCCTGGTGACATCCTGAAACTGATCCATTTCATTCCATCTAGGGAGAATCCGATTATACGCCACCCATTTCTTAGCCACACAGACTTTCACAGGGCACATTTGCACACAGAAACATACACAACACCACACACTCCCACCAGAGACAGATGCACAGAGTGAGATAATGCAGACAGACAAAAAGATAATGATCAGAACCGCTCACAACAGACACAAAATCTGACATAAAACCAGCAATCTGGCAACTCGGAACATGACATATCCAACCATCTGGAAAAGAAGCATCTGTGCACAAGTGCACGCACACACGCACACGCGCACACGCACACACACACACAGAGAGAGAAAAAGATCACGTTAACCACAGTCTTGTCATTCATGGCCTGCTCCTGGTTATCAGATGCCATCATGTGAATTTCTGCATGCGAGTGTCGGACGCCTCCCCGCATGGTATTAGCTCCTTACTGTTGCCCGGAACAACACGGCAACACAATAACAACAGCCCTGTGGAGCTCAGCTCAATGCAGCCTGCATTGCTGATCGCCCATTAGCACATTAGCGCCAGCAGGAACAATTACATCAGATTTCCCTGCACTCTAAACAACCGTTGGAGTCGCATACATTCAGCCACTTGGATCTGCATAAGGGCAGGCAGTGCATCAGAGGTTAAGCGCAGAGTATAGATACGAGCACATTAGGGAAGTCCTGATTGATGGTCGGTGGTCGAATGTAGCTGCATGAAATGTAAGAGTTATTTGTAGGAAAGACACACAAAACTGTGTACTTTTTCCCAGTCTGATTAGTTGATGTGTTGTCTGAACAACTAGTCACATAGTGACTAGCATTCCAAATATATAATTTCTTTCGATATTATAAAATGGTAGAAAGGACAAAGAGTAGATAAATAGCTGACCTCACAGATGCATCCATGCGACCCGACCCAAGCATTATTTTCTTTTGTAAATTTAATTTGAGTTGATTTTATAAAAAAAATACCTTGACATCTGTGAATTTCGTCATGATGATGTCGGCCGTTGTAGGGTGCAGTGCAGGAAGTTCGTTGTACAGGTTTGGGAGGCACACCAGGGAGCCCAACAAGATCTGAGCCTCTACCCGTGGAGCCTAGGAAAAAGATGAGAAGAGAGAAAGACATAAATCTAAATAGATGGTGCCATGTGTAGGGGTAGTGGTGTCTGGAAGCAGTTTACTGGTTTCTCACATTGAGGGACGAGCAGGCGGTTACCCGGCTCGCTGCCACGATGAAGTCCAGGATAAGCATAGTGGCTCCCGGAAGTCCAATAGAGAAGAAGCGTGGAGAGCAGTGCTTAATGATGGTGTTCACAATGTCCTGTGAGACAAAGAGAAAGAGGTCAAAGCAAAAGTTTTGTACAAAGTTGTCAACCTACATGGCCACAAGGTACACGCAAGCACACCTGGTCTTGGTGAAGCAGGCCGCAGTGCATGATGTTGTAGAAGTGTGTGAGGAAGTCAGAGTTGGGTGAAACATCCTGTCTCCTCTTCATGATCTTACAGATGAGCTTGTAGGCGTGGAGTTTACCCTGCTTATATCGTTCGCCCAACATAGTGGCCTGCACACAGACAACAAAAAAACCTTTATGATCAGATCCTGGATCACAGAGAACTACTTCTATGAAACATTGTGAGTGACCCAGCAAAGAAGCACCAGATCGACAGATAAACATATGTATTTTATTAATCCCATGAGTGAAGTTGCAAAGTAATTAAATAGACAAAAAGAGAATGAACAATATAACTAAAAATAGGTTGAAAAGATGGAACAATAAATAGTACATATCGATAAAACAATAGAAAGATTGAACGAACAACAGACAAATTGAACAAACAAACAACAAACGAACAATACAGATAAATAGACAAAGATAGACAGAACAATTGATAGAACAAACAAATGAACAATAGACAGAAAGAAAGAATGAATGATAGAATGACAGAATGATCGAGGACGGACGGACAGACAGACAGACAAGCTAAGTTTCCATCCACTTGTCAATCGAGTTATCTGAAGTTCAGTAAAAAAAACTCATGCGAATAAAGCTGGTGAAAGTGTGTTTCCATCCAACGGCTTTAAAGCGAATAAAAACCTGTGCTTAATGACGTCACATGCTGTTTTGCGATCAATCGAATTGATTTGAGACATTTTAAGTTGCTTCCATACATTTTCGCACTGAATCGCACAACATTCAACATTTGCAAACAAAGTTTTGCTAGACAAAATGCAATTCATTATTTATTCGGCAAATAACGTTTCCATCAGCATTTATCGCATAAGCCGTATATCGATCAAGATAAAATCCGATGATACCGAACGCATTTCATTTGAGTTGATATTCATGAAATTCAATCGAATTTTACTGCTTCCATAAGGCATTTTTCATTCGATATCACTTAATTCGGATAAAAACGTGTGGATGGAAACATAGCTACAGACAGACAGACAGACGAACGAACGATAGACAGACAGATAGATGAACCAATGATAAAACATACAACGATAGATAGAACGATAGATAGAACGATAGATACAGTGCTATGCATAAGTTTAGACACCCATCCTGATAAAGTTCCCTTGGCCTTTGGAATTAAAATAGCGTCACATCATCACATAGCCTTCACCATATCTAGAGATTGGCATGGAGTACTTTCCATAAGATCATCTCTCAATGCAAATCAAACCAGCTATTAGGCTAACTGAAATAAAACCATGCCAATCTCTAGGTATGGTGAAGGGCATGTGATGATGTGGGGCTATTTTAATTCCAAAGGCCAAGGGAACTTTATCAGGATGCATAGTATCCTGGATCCATGAAGTAACTGACCTTTAAAAATAAAAATCTGCCTGCCTCTATGGGGATTTAAGCAAGCAAGCAAGTCTAATAAAAAATATGTGTAATTGTCAATGGTGTGTTTGCTTTTCCGAAAAAAAAGTAAAGTAGATTTGCTTAAAAAGATACAATATTAATAAACTCACTTTGAAAAGCCAGGGAGTCAGAATCCGCAGGGGTGGAATCAGATCTGGCGGGGGTGGAGACGACTGGTTGTCAAGGGAGATCCCGAGATTGTCTCTGATCTACAGAGACAGAAAAAACACAGACACAAGGACGTTTTTCAACTGGAATTTGATTAGTAACTGCACAGTAAATCATCCAGTCTGAAGGACTCCGCACGCGTGTGTGTTTGTTCGTGTGCGTGTTCACCTTGGCCAGGTTCTGCCAGAGTTCGCAGAGGTAGTCAAAGACCTGTGCGTGGATCTCAGGGTCCTTGATGGAGTTGACATCTCCCAGAATGCCTAGCATTCTCCTCCAC
Source organism: Phoxinus phoxinus (assembly GCF_949152265.1). Lineage (NCBI taxonomy): Eukaryota > Metazoa > Chordata > Actinopteri > Cypriniformes > Leuciscidae > Phoxinus > Phoxinus phoxinus. The sequence goes on along the minus strand of NC_136888.1, from coordinate 13,178,716 downwards.
ATCACAGTGGCGACGTCAGCGTGCCATCCGGTCAGAGTGCCGCCAGCCATCACGCTACAGTCCTCGGTCGGAAACTCGCTGGTTTCTTAACAGTGCAATCAAGCAAGTGTCAATAAAAAGATGTCAAAGATGCAACAGATAGTGTACTAGCTTGCACATCCTCAGGCAAGTATATCTGATGAAGGGAAGATCTCTTATCTATGTACATTACCGAGGTCATCAGGGGTCTGCAGCATGGAGTGGTGCATTTTCTCATCCAGCTGCAGGTCTTTATGCTGGACATGTTCAGAGGTCAGCGTGGCGGGGGACGGCGTCTGTGATCGGGAACCTCCCAGAGAGTGCATTGGAGATGCGCTCTCAGAACCTGAGGACATATCAAGTGCATCAGGTATCAGATCTATAAACATGACATGGCAATATGTTGTAATGCGTCACTAACAGTAAAACAGCATATGGAAAGAGTGTGACTGATATCAGAGTTTGTTTTTGACTGGGTTTTGTAGCAATGAATCATGTAGCAGATGCTTTTGTCCCAAAGAAACTTTCAGAATACTTATCAGGAGGAATCTTTGTTGGTTAGGCTAGTTTGGATAGTTTTGGGTTTACCAAAGAACACCCTTGAAAGTAAGGCTCGGATGCTATTCATGTGAAGTATGGTATGCAATCAAAATGAAAGCAATCTGGGTTAATTGCCCGAGGGAACCACAATTGATGATGAATTATTTCTCTATTACAGTATAATGCTCACTGAAATTGCACTTGGTGAGCAGCTCACATTCTTTGTTTTACTTGCAATGCAACCACTACCGACATGTCGGTCAGGGTATGTTAAGATTTGAAACCAAAACTTGCAAAAAAAAAGTGATTAGATTGGTTTGGAGGCAAATAATACAATTTTGAAAAGGAATCAAATATGGATTCAGACCAAGAAATCAAAACATGTCATTTTTACAAGGTATATGCTAAGTTTTCTAAAAAAAAACTAAAACTTTTGCAAACCTTTTCTTAAGTCCTGCACAACTAAAAGTAATACCACTCATTAATACAGAACTTACTCGTACATCTCAAAATAAACCATGTCTCTCAGATCCGTTTACTTAAGACTGCAAAAATTAAACTGCAAAACAGAGTAACTTCCAGTAGAAAATACTCAGGACATGTTTTTTGAATATACATTGAAATTGGTTTATGTGATAATATATAAACTAGTCCAAATTAGTCAATCGCAACTGGATTTTGCTGATACGATAAAAATGTGTTTAAAGAAACACAGTAAAATATTATTGTGGCAAATCCAGTCAAATCTATATACCGGTACTGAATGTTTAATTAAAATGTCTTAGTCTTTCCTTCCTATGACGGAACAGCCAAGAGTTTACGTTGAATTCCCAGATACAGTTTATTGCGTAACCCAAATAGCAGTAATATCACATTTATTTAATTAAATTGTAGCCTTTTGAAGGTTAATAATCAAATTAGGCTGTATTGCTTAAAAGGATAATTAAGACGTTTGTTACACCATTAGATAGTTGCTTACAGTGATGCCAAGAGTTAAAAAACCAACAACCTTTCAGTTACCAGCCCATGACACCCTTTTGAACGTGAGTGTGAGAGAGTGTACCAGTGATGGTGACCGTGTCAGCAGACAGGCCATGCTGACTGAGGCTGCTGGTCTCGGAGTCGATGTGGAGTGTTGTGAGACTGGAAAGCTCCTGTTCCTCTGCGGTCTGCCCTGCTCCACCCAAACTATCCTGATCCGCAGAGGCCAGAGCGCACATCTCAGGGGGGAAGCTGAAATCTGCACACAAATACATCCATATATATCCAACCTCTCTCAAAGCACAGCCAATACTGACTCGCCTCTTTCAGCTCAAGCTAAACTACTCTGATCCACTTACTTTCAAACTTGCTGTCATATTGAAAAGCATTGAAGGAATCTGATTGGCTGTCGGAGCTTATGAGGTCACTTCCACTGGCGCTGGCTGGGGAGGTCCACTCAGAGGGCACGCCGGGGTCGTCTGCAGGGCGCGTGGCATTCTGGCGGTTCAGGAGCTCTGGTAGATCTTTGGGGATCTCCAGACTTCCCGGGCTACTGCCACGTCTCGTCATGCCCTAAAAAGAACAAAAGAAAATTATAATATATATATTAATAATATTGTATATAAATAAAATAAATTATTTATTAAAAATAATATATTTTTAGCATATATATAAATTCTAGTATAAATAATTAGCAGAATAAAGTGAAACATGTGTTTCAGTGTTAAAACAGTGTTTTAAACTACAATTTCAAGAACAGAATAAAACATTTTATAGTAATTGAGATGAAGCAGCATTTAGCTGACTTTCGATAATGTTTGTAGTGCCAAAATCTATTATAAACAGCATATTTGTATTTGTTTATAATAATTATCAGAGCGGTCAATTTGATGTAATCATTTAGTGAGATTAATTATAAAGGAAATAATGCAACCAAAATAATTAAGCATGTCCTCTGACATGTATTTGAATAAACAATATTAAATAATTTATATAATAAATAATTACATTTTTGTACATATAATTAGCAGAATATCGGTGTCAAACAACATTACTTCAAGACCAGAATGAAGAACTGGATTTTATAATTGAAATTATGCAGTATTTAGCTGGCATGAGATACTTTTGGTAAGCCATGTTGTAGTATCAAACTATTTTAAACGGCATATTTGCTCATTTGTATGGTTGGGAATCGAAAATCTAATCAAGTTCAGGAATCGGATGTTTGTTATAAAGTATATATATGTTTGGTTTGTTATAAAGACTTTAAACCATTCAAGCACAAGAAAACCTGTACGCACAGAAAGCAGCCTCTCATACTGAATAGTGCGCGATACTGAACGGAGTTCTCTTCCGCATGTTTTTGCACTTGAACGGACAAATACACACAAAAATATGTCAAAATATTCTCGTAAACAGTCGGTTATGTCTTAAGTGAACGTGAACATAAACCGTTGACAAAGAAAACGCATAACAGTATATTGGATCCGTGCAGCTCCTAAAGTGACAGCAGCCTACAATTCCTGCCGCCATCTCTATAATAATGTTAATTAAACAACAAAAGACAGATATAAAATTCAGTCGCTGCCATCTTAATTATCAATAAATGTGAATGATATTTTTTTTACCTTATCAAACGATACCCAACCCTACTCATTTGTATATAATAATTATTAAGACTGACAATTAAATGCAATCATTTACTAGGATTCATTACATAGAAAATAATGCAACCAAAATAATCAATCATGCCTTCCGACAAACGTTAATTTAGTAATTTTCCTACCCATCTGACCAGTTCAAGCTTGAAGCACGTGCATCAACTACCCCTTAACTCAATGTAGTTTTAGACACTATGCATACTGAATGTGTGTATGGACATACAGAAGTGCCTCTGGCCCTCAGTCTCTCCTGGATGAACTCGTCCATGAGGTCACTGACATTAGGGTTGCTGCTGCCAGCATCGTTGGACATGGGCCTCATCTTCGGCGTCAGCTCATCTTTATTGACTAAGACAACAGGCACAAAACGACACATCAGTCATTTTACAGAGACCTCACAAAAAAGTGTGGGTGCAAACACAGATGACCTAGTAGAGTGGCATGTTCTGACTGACTTCCTCTTTGTAGTGGTGTCTGCCTCTGTCTACAAATACAGTACATCTCTTGAATATAATTATGAATTAGTTTATACGAGTTTGGGGACAGTGAGTAAATAAACAACTTTTTCTTAAAGGACAACAGTGTCATTAACATTTTTTTGTTGCTCATGTTTGACATTTGACTTTTTTTAACAATAGCAACCTGTTCACATTCAATAAATAAAATATATCTTATAAATCACTTTAGGCATGTCAAAAGTTTAAAGTTGGTAAGATTTTAAATGTTTTTTTAAAGAAGTCTCTTCTGCTCACCGATGCTGCTGCATTTATTTGATAAAAACTACAGTAAACGTGTAATATTGTGAATAATTACAATTTAAAAATAACATTTTTTTTAATAAATGCATTTCAAAAAGTTATTTATTCCAGTGATAGCAAAATTGAATTGTCAGCATCAGAACTCCAGTCTTCAGTGTCACATGATCCTTCAGAAATCATTTTAAATATGTTGATTTGCTGCTCAAAAAACATTTCTTCTTATTATCAATGTTGAAAACAGTTGTGCTGCTTTATATTTTTATGGAATCCATTATGTTTTTTCAGGATTCCGATTCTCTGATGAACAGAAAGCTCAAAAGAACAGCATGTGCATGAAACAGAAACATTTTGTAACACTATAAATGGCTTTACTGTCACTTTTGATAAAATCTTACTGACCTCAAGCTTTTGAATGGAAGTGAATGTTTTTCATATCACACTAACACAGTAACAGGATGCTTGAACCTGCATTAAGCATCAATCAACAAGATCTTAAAATATGTGTGGTGATAAACTGAGTGGACAAAACTCGACACTATTGTCCTTTAAACACAACCAAACTCATTTGACATTAAACTCATAAATAGCTAAACCAGAGCACAAAAATAGAAAACAAAATCTTTAATGGAAGCCAACCACAAAACTTATTCCATCCAGTGAAGCAATGCAGTTACTCACAGTTCATGCAGTCCCCAAACAGAAACAGACAGACAGAGAGAGAGACAGAGCAAACCCTGAAAGTCCAAACCTAGTGTTAGTGAGCCTTTATGGTGACCGAGGTTAAAGTGAGACAGCAGTGAGTATGTTAGAGGAGCCACCCACAACAAGACGAGGCAGCCTTCATCCCAAAGCAAGGGGTTAGGGAGCCACTGGTTAAAAACAAATCATACGACCACGACAGCTCACTTGGTATGGTGGGGTGGTGACTTAGGGCATTGGATTATTCTAGAAGTCTTGTTAGTGTAGACTACAAGCTGTGTTTAAGTCATGAAAGGCCCTGATCAACGATCAGCTTGCGCAACTGAACTGTACACAGGAGGCGTTCTAAGAGGGGATGCCTGCTACTTCATTACAGACAAGCCGGCAAGCTTTTAACACACAGTAACACAAGCTATAGACTTTAGCTTGAAAAACAGCCTACTTTGAGAGGGATAGTGCTGCCCTCTACTGGCCATACAAAACATTGCAACAACGGCAAGTACAACTGTATACTGGTAAAGGGTTTGATCACTCTTAAATGAAAATTCTGTCATCATATACACATCCTTATGTTGTTCAAATATACCCTGTATAACTCAAAAGATGATGTGTTGCATCATCAGAGTGCTTTTTCCATAATGAGAAACTGTTGAGCTTCAAAAATGGACAAAAAGGATCATATAAGTAGGGGTGTGCAATATATATATATTGCCTACGATAATATAAATGATGTTTTGTGATGTGCAAGCTGAAATGATCGAGTATGTCTAAAAAAAACACACGTTTGTGTGCGTGTGTAAATGTATTCATGCCACCACTTAGTTCATATTTCAAGTGTCATTTAGGCTTTGTTAATTATTTCCTATTGCAATATTAATATTTGATTAACAACAGCTCTATAGTGAGTTATTACTAGAATTGAAGTAATTGATCACACGTAAGAATAATATACAGAAAAATATCCCCTTATAAAAGTAAAAATGCCCTTGGAAATCATATAGGCGGGCAAATAATCACCCTGATAATTTCTGTCACAGCTATAAATAAACCATAAACAGAATATAAAGAATATGAAAGCACGACAGGCATAAACCAGCCAGGGTACCAGCAAAAAAACACATTGTTATTGTCAAAATCCCTCAAAATAATCAAGATGAATAATCAATGGCTAAGAAAGACTACATTATAAGGTGCTTTTTTGTCCTTTTTGAAGGCCATAATGGAAAAGAACACGCAGAAAACAAAATAAGGATATAAAAGATGACAGAACTCTCATTTCTTGGGTGTGCTACTCCTTTTAAAAATGACATTATTAACAACTATATAGATTAAAATACATAACATTAGGTTATATTAAAGATCATTGTGTTTTTATGAATGTGTCAGTGAGCATGTGTATGTGTGTGAGAGATTGACAGAGGACGGGGAGGTCGCATGCAGCATCCAGGGAAGAGGGGCAGCAGAGATTAGGTCCCAGAAGCTTGAGGAGGAGGGGAAGCCGTCCCACAGGTGGGGGGCCGTTGGTCTTTTGGGAGTCTTTTTTTTTTTTTTTTTGGAATTGAGCTACTTTGAAAGAAAATACAAAAAGAGGCTTCAATTCAATCCACATTCAGCAAAAATCAAACAGTCACAAGAAAAGATAGAAAAAAAGAGAAAATGCACAGGCGCTTTTTTCATGTCTTCCATGTTGACATCGAGCCGATCAAGTCCTCACCTGATGTTTTTCTTCCAAAATAGCCCATTACTTGAGTGTACAGGTCCTTCAGGTGAGCCTCAGAAGCGGGCGCTTTGCCTTGACGCTGGGGCGACACCGCCTGGGCCTTGGGTTTGGAGAGAGCATGGAACATAGACTTATACACACCGCCCAACAGCACCTGCTGCTGCCGTGAGGGGCTGCAACCTGACTCCTGAGATCTAGAGCGGGATCCCCGCGGGCGGAGAGTCGGACGGCCGAGTCGGCCACGTCTAGCCCCGCTGATGGAGCCTCTATCGCGCTCAACCGCTTCGCAACTGGTGACCCCCTCCCCCACGCCCTTCGCTGCTGCCCCGCTCGCCCCAACCGAGTGGCTGCTGAAGTGGCCGAGACGGCGAAGTCGGGTCTTCCAGTGTGCCTCTTTGGGGTCCAGAGGGTTGTGAAACTGCACGGACTCTGTGGATGGGCGGAAGCTGACATGGACCCCACCGCTATGACATTTTTTGGGGTCAAGATGGGACAGCTTGGGCTTCGGTTCAAACTGGGAAGGCTGCGGACTAAGCTCGCTCTCGCTAACCCTGTCTGTGGCGTTCTGTCGGTGTAGCTGCGTGACTTTGCTGCCCTCTGTTGGCTGCGTAATATCACTCAAATCCCAGTCGCACTCCTCTAAGCACGCGTAAAAACTCTTCTCACTTTGCTCCATTTGTTTATCCCATTCTAGCGCCCAATCCCCACTTCCCTCAAACTGCACCTGCTTGTTATTCGCACCTGTTTCTACTTTCACGTTCTCCTTGCTACAAAACTCCCTAAAAGCTCTGAAGACGTCCTCCTCCCCTTCGCCCTCGGTTTGATTGGTCGAGGCCGCGGCCGGACAGGACCAATCGGGGATAAAGGGGGGCTGCTGCCCTGACATCTGGCAGAGATGGTCATAGATGCTTTCGCCCACCTCCAGGGATGCCTGGCTGTCTGGGGGTTGGTGTGGGTCAGTAAGCTGGTGTGGGGTCTGGGAACTGTGGGGGGACTCAGAAGTGGTGGTGGTAAAGTGGGAGGAGTGAGAGGGACTGTCAGAGACAGGAAGTGCACCTTTGACCCGTTCTGCGATGAAGGGCTCCATGATGTCAGAGGCGCTGCTGCTGCGGGGGAGAGGGGGCTGCTCCAGCTCACCGGAGGCCGAAAACACCTCGGACGACGGGGTCTCCTCGCTCTGAGAGCAGTGGCGGATCCGCGGCCCGCGCTGGACCATGGGAGGTTCCTCCAGGTCTGAACACGAACAGATATGCAAAAATCAGCAAGGATGCAAGCTTGATTATGCATTAATATAGTCAGTAATATCTTAATATGACAAGTTAAGCAACAAGTCTTAAAATATTAGATACCTAGGTGATAAAAGGACATAGAAATTATTATCATATTAACTGATCCACTGTGGCCACATTTTACATGCAAAAAAATATATATATATACATGCATATGTGATGAAATCAAGATGAAATTTACAACTGAATCTCAAAGGTTACACTTAAGTATATAAGATCACAAGCAAAAAGAAAGCTAATCACTTTTTAAAACACAAATGAATGATTACATTTGGGCATTCTCCTAAATAATTCGGATAAACATGATGATGAAGAAACGCAGACAAAGGGTAAATCCTGTAGAGGGTATTTTTCTCAAATGTTCTGGCTGTGAAGAGGGATTATATTGAATGAAATGTGATGCGAGAAAGATAACACTGTAGATTCACAAAGACAATAAAAAATTAAAAGATAAACACACATGCAGGACTGTTAGGTGAAGTGCATACATTTAAAAAAAATATATATATATATATTTTTTTTTTTTTTTTTTTTTTTTTTATGTATGCACTTCACCTAACAGTCCTGCATGTGTGTTTATCTTTTAATTTTTTATTGTCTTTGTGAATCTACAGTGTTATCTTTCTCGCATCACATTTCATTCAATATAATCCCTCTTCACAGCCAGAACATTTGAGAAAAATACCCTCTACAGGATTTACCCTTTGTATATAATATATATATATTTAAAATGTATGCACTTCACCCAACAGTCCTGTATGTGTGTTTATCTTAATTTTTTTTAAAGATAAACGATTAAAGATATATATATATATATATTATTTAAAATTAACTTGATAAATGTAACTATTATGTTTATATTAATGTACTATGAATGGACAAATATATAATGAACCATGTTATATTTACGGTATTTGTTAACATTAACCTAGATGAATAAATGCTTCAAAAATTACAGTTCATTGTTAGTTCATGATAACTGCTGAATTAACTACTGTTAACAAATTGAATCTTATTATAAAGTGTTTCCTATAATTGTATAGACTAAGTGTACTTAAAGCCAAAAAAAGATATACAGTATATTGATTAAAAAAGGTATATACATTTTCCAATGATATTTAGGATTTAATTAATGTCCATGATTTTTCTAAGCTTGAAAATTACACTTCTGTAATTCCCTACATTTCCAGTTTGAAAAATTAATAAATGAAAGATTTTATTCTTGTTATTTTAGGAATAAATGTGACCAAATCCTTTCTTGACTTTTCTCTTGACATTCATCCAATCAGAAAGCAACTGCATAAGTGCATGATGCTTTAAAGCAATGGTGAACGAGAAGGGAATCTTCCACATTAAACGCATGAAAAACACATCCATGTTTAATAAATGAAAACCACTAAACACATACAATAATAAAAGTGTCAGGATGGTGCTGCTAACTACAGGAAGTGTGCACACATACGCATACATGCACAATGCACATCCATAGGCCGGGACGCAGTCAGAGGCGAGAGTGCCGATACGGGCGTAGAGGGCTCTACCTGACAGCTCGTCAGCTAGGGGAGTGAGGACAGAGTCAGGCAGGAGAGGGTGTACGGGGTGGATCAGGACAGGTGCGCTTTTAGCACTGCGGATAAAGGCTGAGGACAGCAGACTGTCCCCCGTAGAGCAACTACGCAGAGCTACAGACCACGCACACACACACAGAGAGAGAAAAAGAGAAGAATGACGACAACAACACGGAGAGAGAAGGGAAAAGGGGCAGAGAGAGACAAGGAGTGATGGAGGAACACGGGAGGTGTTAGGGAAAAGAAAGACATAATGGAGAGGTGGAGAGAGAGAGAGAGAAAAAGAGAAAGTGATGGCAGAAAGCAGTGAGTATCACAAAGAAGAGGTAAAGAAACGAGCCTATCAGTGCATCTTAAATCAGCACTGACTGGTGAACACATGAACATCACGTCTCTGGAAAATCTAGACTGTGAACTTATTAAGAGAAACACGGCGTGTTAAAGATTCGCAACAATTCAAGTCGGTCAAGCAAATTTGCCACATTGACCAACAGAAATCATCTTGGTTAGAAAGTGATTGCCTGTGTGAGCTGTGCTTCATACATCTCTACATCATTTACAACAGACCTTTTTGCCCGCAAAACTTCGCTAATGTGACGCACCTTAAAGGGGTGGTAAAGTATGATTTCACTTTTCTAACTTTAGTTAGTGTGTAATGTTGCTGTTTGAGCATAAACAACATCTGCAAAGTTACAACGCTCAAAGTTCAAAGAAAAAGGAAGATATTTGCTTTTAAAGAAAAGGACAACAACATACGGCTGGTAGGGACTACACGTCATTCCTCTGGGGTTAGTGACATTAGCAAGCCTAAAATGTACACGGTAAACCCCGCCCCCGGGAACAGTCCATGTTGAGAAGAGGAAAAGTTGTTGTATAAGAGTACATTTGTGAGTCAGCTCAAACTTTAGCATCCATCTTTTCACATGCAATAGTCACTCTGTGTGCATCTCACAACAGTTCCTCTACAAGCGATTTATAGATTACCATGACAGAATATGCTAATTGAAGATAGTTAACTCTTCTCTTGTGAAAATGGCATTTTACCACCCCTTTAAGAAAGGACATCATTTAACGCAATCTTGTTCTCTTCTTTTAAACATCATAGATTTAATCTGACAGGAAGGGTTTGAAACACACTCACCCACGGTCTTCTGTCTGACGATGCTTCTGGCCTTCTCGATGCCTGGTGAGCCGGCAGTGGTAGCGCTGCGCTGTCTCATGGCAACAGCTTGGCCTGGTGGGTCTCGACTCCAGCCTTTGGAGAATGACCGATCGACAGTGATTTTTTGGCCCTCGTGGAAACCACCTATAGGTAGTGGGACAAATATATGATTTATATACGTTTATGATAGTGTAGCTGGTATGTTTCAAAGGCATGAGATGTTATGCAACTACTTTAGTCTATGTGCAAGCACAAAAGTATTCACGTGAAGTGATTTAGAATTTTGATATAAACTCACCTTTGCCTTTGTGTTTCTTCTGCTTCTGCTCACTGAGCTTGTCCAGGGGCAGCTCGTTCAGGTCCAGGCTGTAAAGGTTGCGTGCTAGAACCTTGGTAAGTGTCTCCATGGTGAGGGACCACTCTGTGACCAGCTCCTCCCAGCAGGTGAGAGAGGAGAGTACAGACAGCAGGTCGTCCCACAGCTCCCGAGAGATGTACACGTTCAGATTCCCTTTGATCCAGGCCACAATCAGAGTCTGAACAGGAAGACAGACCACACAGTAGAGGTCTTCAGGTGAACCCGTTGACCCGTTGACCCGGGACCCGACCCGGGACCCGTACGGGTTCGGGTCTATATTTTAAATGATCAGCCGGGTCCGGGTCGGGTCCGAATCTATCACTTCGGGTCCCCGGGTCTGTTTAACATTGTGTGTAATACCCGTGCGAGTCATCAAATCTCAAAAATGCGTCTTGTCACACTCATATTTAATATATTTTAAATCAGTAACATAATCTGAGGTGAACTGTCACATGAATGTTTACTTTGACACTCAAAATAAATTGCGTTAAAAAGCATATTTTAGGTTGATCCATCCAGCTAGCGCGCATTTGCAGTCAAGCGCGTGTCATGTTTCTATAGCAACCAGTTACCAGAGGCAGAGCTTCAGTGAGGGACAGCCAAACCGCGCTTTAGATTTTACAATGTCAATTAATCGTTTTGTTCAATCTTAAAGTTTTAGTGTTCAGATTCAGACTCGATGATGCAGAGCAGAGAGCACGGAGATGATAAATAACGTCAGCGCAGCGGCCATGGCACTGAACGAGCAATCGTTATTATAGTTCAAAAAGGCAAACAGCCAAAAGTTATTGTGCGAGTTAGCAGCTAACTCGTTTAATTTGTCATCCGTCACCGTGAGTCCGTGACATGATGTGGACTTTTGAAGCTGAAATAACAATCATTAAGCTTGGACTTGGTGGAATAACGAGAGGAATAACATGGATAACTTTCTTGTCGGAGCCGAAGGATTGTAATGCATCACAGCCAGTCAGGTAACGTAACGTTACAAGGAAAGGATGGAGAGACTACTAACTTTACGCTGCTACGGCTCCTTAAATTAGGTAAGACAAAAAGTTGTAATTTTTCGCAACAGGTTTATTGACTTGTAATAGCAGTTTAAGGTGGAAAATGTGACAATCGGGTCCAGTCGGGTCTGTGTCTTCCCGGCAGTTTCGGGTCCAGCTTACAAAAATAATCGACGGGTCCAGGTCGGGTCCGGTTAGGCATTTATCGGGTCTGCACGGGTCCGGGTCCAGCTTTTGAAATAATAGTCGGGTCCGGGTCGGTTCGGTGTAGCAAATTACGGGTCCCTTCCGGTTCGGGTAAGAATTTTTGGACCCGTGAAGACCTCTACCACACAGTATGGACAACATCAGACCCTTTAACAGATGAACTAGAAATAATAATTTTAGTTTTATTTATAAATTATATTATATTATATACCAAATACATTTTTTGAATTAGCTTTTATTTTTCAGTTATTTCAGTATTTTAATTTGAAGTTTTAGAAAATGTTATATGCTGATTTTTTATATATTGTTTTATATTCAGCTTTAATTATTTTTTATTTCAGTTTTAGTAATTGTAAGATGTCTATTTAAACTTATTTTATTTCAGTTTTTCATCTAATATGTATATTTTATTTTATCTTTATTTCAAAAACAAATTTTTAATAGTTTTAGTTAACAATAAAGGCACGCTCACATCAAAAACGATAACTATAAAGACAACTATATTAGCGTCCACACCTATTTTTTTACAGTCTATGGTCCACACCAGCGGATGATATCTTTCTGTTTATTCTAAGCACGTGCTGCAGTTTTGTCGTCTGCCGCTTTAAATGCTCAAGCTCTTTAAAGCAGGATGGATTCTGATTGGCCGTCATTGTTTCTGAAAGTGATTCCAACTATATCATTCTTCTGTGCAGTTATAGTTGTTGTGTGGGCTTCCCTATTCTTTTATATTTAGAATGATTTTATCATTCTCGCTGTGAACGGGCCTTAAAGGGATAGTTCATTTTAAAATGAAAATTCTGTCATCATACACTCACCCTCAAGTTGTTTCAAACTTGTATGAAATACTATGGAAGTCAATGGGACCAGTTAACTGTTTGGTTACCGACATTCTTCTAAATATCTTCCTTTGTGTTCAGCAGAATAAAGTAACTCATACTGGTTTGAAACAACTTGAGGGTGAGTATATGATGACAGAATTTTCATTTTAAAGTGAACTATCCTTTTAACACGGACCAAAAAAATTATTGATTTCTACTGGCTGTGTCCTAACCAGGTTTCCAACAACAAGTAATTTTTCTGTCCAACTGAAAGTGAAATACTGTGCAAAAAAACAAAACCACAGCCAGTCAGAACATTTATGATGTGTAGTATGTGGTGCGTGGTGATTTTGGACCAATGAGAATTTACTATGGGCCATCAGCACAACGCAACAAAAACACGGCTTTTTTCACTCAGACTTTTGCCTAAAAAAAGCTGACTGGTGGGTGGTACCTGAAAAATGGCCCCTGCCAAACGGCCTGATAAAGTGTTACTCTTCTTCCCATGAGGCATTATGGATGGAGGCCTCTTCATCACACACTCAGTTACCCTTAGCAATACCAGCAAGACCTGTTCCCTGTGATGGACACAAACACACTCATGATGAGCTGGACAAGAGCTTGAGCAGATTTTTTTCCAAGCAGCCACCTGAGACCAGAGTAATGAAGTGTAATGTGCATGGACATACCAGGTCTTCTGGTTCATGGTTTCATGCATAACCAGACTGCGGTATATGTTGAGCACACGCTTGCACATGTCAACATGCTCCTCCAGAAGTGACTTCAGCTCATTCGCTGCCTCTAGAAGGAAGACGTTAGAGGAGTTGGTGATGAAAACCTGCAGGGAGAAAGAGATTGTGGGAGAAATGAGATTAGATGACAAACGCCTGTTTTGCACAAGTGATCTTTGCAAGGTTTGAACTCACAGCCTTTCAGTTACCACTCTGGATCTTGAACCACTGGTTACCTGTACACCAACACCTGGGCTCACCTGTAGTGTGGCCTGGACACCAGCATTGACGTTGTACTCCAAAACATCAGAATCAGAGGATTTATTCCCAGAACTCCTGCACCAATTAGGGTTTTGATTGTGAACAGACACTGTAAGCCCAATATCCTGCACAAACAAGATAAACATTGATCAGTGAACAATAACAGTACAGTACTATAGATATATATTTTTATTATGCTTGACAACCATTTGGATGTTCAATATAAAAAATGTATGCTGTTTTGCCTGTTTATATTAAGCATTTTTAACAAATATAAAAATATAAATATAATAACAGTTAAAATTATATTTATTTATGAATATAATATAATGTGGGTGACTATCTAATATGTCAGTGCACCATTTAGGACTCCCTGTTTTATGAAAAAAAAGTATATATATATACTTTGTTTTTTTTCACTAAAACTCCATTGCCGTAATATAATATAATATAATATAGAAAAGTGTGTTATATACACTATTTAATACTTTAGAAACTTAGAAAAAGTAAACATGAATTGGAAAAAATAAGCCCTGATATAAGCTCCTTGCAGCAACCTTGCCAGACTGACACCAATAATTAAAAAAGTGGATATTAGCCAATACCACCACATAATATATATCTGGTACAAAGAAACTAGGGACCAAGCTGTGCAGGCAGCGTCTAATAACAGTCTTAGCATTCCTCTGATATAAACTTCAGAGACACCCACCTCCTCCTCTTTATCAGTTCTCTGCTCGTGGGTAGAGTCCAGCTGGCCTGTGAATCGGTCTTCCTCTGGCTCTCTCATAAACACAGGCTTATCCTGCAGAGAGATCCACTCTTGATACACCCGCACCACCTTACGCATGGCTGCAGACTCACACATGGGCAATAGAAACGCCTGCAGAATATAATACACTCACTTATAATCACAGACAGAATCAGTGTATATATAGTATAGAGGAATCAGTGACTAAAGATATGAGATTCATTAGCTGGCCATCTTTCCACTTCATGTGTGCAAACTTGACAGCCATTGCCAGTCCCCAAGACCATAAGTAAACATTAAGTGCACCATTTTAAACAGGGTTTTTGAGATAAAATATGGGCTGTAAAAATCCCCATTCATGTTCCTCTTTGTGAACTCCAATCAACTTGTCTATCACTAGGACACAGAAGTCCCCGAAAAGAACAATCAACCTCTCATAACCACTTCTTCAAAATGATCCAGACTTCTTCCTCTGTCATTGATATTTAGATTTAGTGAAGCGCTTCTGTTCGACGTGGGAGGGTTACCTGTCGAAAGATCTCAGTGATAAAGTTGACATTGGTTCTAGAGGAGCACAGGACCCGGCGCACCACCTCAATGTCGGTGAGGTGCTCTTCGTCCATGCTGCAAAGGCTAGAGGAGCTGGGCTCTCTCTCTGTCAGGGTGCTGGTGTTTGAGTGCGACTGCTCCGGCTCGCCAGCCCCACCCCCATCCAGACCATCTGTCCTCAGGCCGCCATCCTCCCCTCGAGCAGCCAGGCCCACCGCCGCTCTCTGAAACAGCAGCAACATTGCAAAAATGCACGTTTACAGCTTGTTCAATGGTGCTGAGACAACCTCAGGAGCAACCTGGAGTTAAATGTGCAGCATTTTGGTTACTAATCCAAACCTTAGTTCACGCAAAAACGAGAACACCATTGAAAGTCCAGGTAACCTAACCTTTTAAGATAAAAAAAAAAAATCATAAAATGTGTTGTAAAATGAATCCACATGAACCAAAAGGATCCAAGTCTTGTGAAAAGACATGATCGTTTTATATGATGAACATGTTTACTTTAGGCTTTTATTCACATATAAACACACAAGCATCACATTCGTTAAACATGGAAGCTTCACATGCTAGAACAAACCTCATTGGTTTGCATGTTTGAGTTTCCATGTTTACTATATGTGATGTGCCCTATTTATGTGTGCATGTATGTTTATTGATCATTGGCTAGATGTAAATAAAAGCCTACATTAAATCTGTTCATCATATAAAGAAATCATATCTCTTCACAAGGCTTGGAGTTAACCACTCAATGCATATGGATTCATTTTACGACGCCTTTATGACCTTTTTATGATAAGAGGGCATAAACCTCTCTGTTTTTATTAAAAAATATCTTTATTTGTGTTTCGAAGTTTAACCAAGTTTGAAATGACACAAAGGCGAGTAACTACTGATGACAGAATTTTCATTTCTGAGTGAAATAACACTTTAAAAGTCAGACCAACCCTAATAGTGCTTTGCGACCATTACTGCATCATACATGAGAAGATCTGTGTTGCTACCTGGATATTCTTTGGCACGATTTCTCCTTCCATGCCAGGGATGTTTGTTCCTGTGTTTGACCGTGGCTCCAGCCAGAAGGAGACCAGCCAGCGAATAAATATGACTCTGGCATTGAGGAAGTTCTCTTTAGTGCAGTACAGGGCTTCATTGGTCTCTGGGTCTCTTTTAACAACTATGTAGTAAGGCTTTGGTCTCATGGGTGGAACCTCTATTATAAAACAGGACACAAATACAAATTAGACATCTTACCCTGAGCAATTATAACTAGCTTTGTCACAGCAAAAACAATGAGAAAAAAAAAGGTTAATTTGTCATGAAGGATTTCATTAACTCTTACCCAGAATAGGATTGTACAAACTGGTCTCCTTGGAGAAGTTGGGGAAGATATGGGGCAGGTAATACTTTTTGAAATTGGCGAACAGGAAGGCGAACCCCTTCTCATGGTTCTCCTTGCACTTCCACTCCAGGCTTTTGGCCTGTAGGGGCAGAGAACACACATGGCAAGCTGAGCACATACACAGCAGCTAAGACAGAACAGCCTGTTTGTGTTTCGTGGAGGACAGTGGGGTTGGTGGAGGCAGGCAGTGCGTGGTGCAGTTGTTTATGTTGGGGAGGGTGTGAAGCAGAGCAGCCGTTGTAGCGCCAGGGAAACGCACCACTGCAGCAAGGGTTTCTGGCATCAACTGCATGCAGATCTGGGGTCAGTGGCATGTAAGTTTGGTTTCCACAGCTTTAGCGTTGGGTCTGCGCCAGCCATGTTAGCATCAGCAGTGTTAGTAGGAAGAGGGGAGTACCTGGTTTACCATGTATTTTAGTAGAGCCTCCAGGAAGTAGCCAGTGAGATCCTCCTGGAATTTATCACCTGACTGAGGAGGCACCAGCGGGCTGATCTCCTCTGGAGTCACTTGAGCTGCAGCAATGGACAAAAAGATGTGCTTTAAAGGGGATATAACATCAGATGTGAGTTTAATTTACCATGCAGAGATACTCAAAAAGCTCCCAGCACAGTCCAAAAAAACATTTATTGAAACTGAGTTACAGAACAGGCCATTCAGAAGTAGTTGTGGTTTGGGGCACGTTTGCTGCGGTCCGAGTGCGATTGACAGCATTGGTCTGGGTTCACACTCACTTGAGTCTATGAGCATTTCCATTCATCTTATGTCATCATAAAGGTGCACGGCGTATGATAGAAAACAGAATGCAGGCAAATATATTGTGTTTTTTATTAATTTGGTGCTATTATGCTCAGCAGAATGAACGACTGGGGCGCATGAAGGTGGCTTTCTGCTGCTTGCAAATTGACTCTTTTGAGGACACCGCGGATTATGAGCCATTCATTTGCCGCTCTGATTGCACTCTGCACGATGACACTGCATTCTTACTCTCGCTCGTATCCAAGGTAAATCACCACCACTGTCATCCCCTAGTATGCGCTGTTGAATTAGTGACGTCATCTTTGGCTAAAATGTATGCACAGGTTACTTTACTGACTGAGCAAGTGTGCACCAAAGTGCGAGTTCTCCCATATGCATGCAAATCACACTACAGTTCCAGTGCAACCACCTCTAACAGGTTAGTCTCTGGTTCGGTAGCCCGGTGCACTCCCGGGTCCGTATGACAGCTTTCACATTACCAATTTTTCATGCGGACTGTGCCCCATTACAACTAAACTGCCCGTGTGAAAGCACCCTATGACATCCCAACAATTAACCAGTGTTGTTATTAATAAACTAAAACTATTGAAAATCATTTTCATTATATGAAATCAAGGTGAAATAAAATTAAATAAATACTAGATTTAAAAAACTTTACTACAATAACTTTAATTCTACAGGTTGGAAAGAGGATGGAAAATGGTCATGAAAATTAAATGATGGCTATTTTGGTCAGAGAAACCTTGACTAACACTATACATGACCTCAAGAGACTAAATAAAAAATGTAAAAAAGCTCTGTGAAAGATTTGGGTTATCAGTTTTCATGAGACAGAAGGTGTGAGTGACAGTGAACAAACACTCACTCTCCTGAAGGTTAAGGGGAGGGCTGATCAGATTATCCAGGGTTCGGGGGCCCAGCTCGGACTGTGGTGCAGGGAATCCTGGGATCAGACAGGCGAAGATCCAGAGCTGCTCTCTCAGAGCATTGTGCTGCAGAGCCTGCATCCACAGAAGGAACAGACGCACTCCTTCCCTGCGGATCTATGCACCACACATACAACCACATTATTGATTACAATTTTTAGCTGCTCTCACAGCCTTGGTTGTGTCAGCAAAAAAAAAATAAAGAAGTTGTTTCAGAGGCTATATATAATATGTCATAATAAAAAAATAAGGACAGAACATATTTCTTCTTTAAGATTCTTAAAAAATAAACACTCATACAAAGATTATTGAGATACCTTTAAAATATTGTAAATTATTTATTAAAATGTAATACCTTCAGGGAGTTTCCAGTGTGTAACAGTTTCTTGAGAACGAGACCTATGAAGCAACACAGTTGTTTAGTCTGAGGAAAAAATTCATAACTTTCAAATGAGCTAGCTTACTGAGCTAACTGGATAATTCTGGAAAACATGTTTGCTCTGGTCTCTGCTTATTTGCTGTCAGTGATGTTTATTTGTTTGTATATATATGTAATTTGGGTTTACTGAGAAGAGAGCAAAATAAAATAAAACTGAAAATGATTTAACCTTCATGTTAAAGCATTGTTTATCTCATTTAATCAGTGATGAAGGACTGTAATGTCAGAGTTCTCGGTCAGATCTGGGAGTTTCTGGGCCCCAGATCCATGGCATTCTCTGTGTTTATCTTGGTGGTCTGTGTATCCTTCTGCTAAAAGACTTCAAAGCAGAGGAAAAGGAGAGACCACCGGCCAATACAAGATGTTAAGCCACTAAAATCAGGCGCAAGATACATTACATCTCTTCCATGGTAATTAGCCTTGCTGAAAAAGTCAAGTGTTACCGGTGTTACACTTTGTTCTTTCGTACACCGATTACATCATTTGCCCTTCGTGGCATCGCCCACACTGTGTTGCAGAGTTGAAGCACAGTGAAGCTGGAGTCAGGTTTAACAAATCATGTGACAAGAGTAAGGAGAGAAGACTGACAGGACGATGGCAGAGGATTTGGTGCGCATCCTGACCATCATTATTTGACAGGTATTTTATCTTGTAAAATGTGGGGTCAGCACCGCCTCTCCCTATACACATGTACATGTGATCGTGAATTCGAAGTGAAAAGCAAGCGCGCATTCAAAAGCGATTTCAATACCCTGCATATAGATAGTGGCTCCCTGATGCTCTAAAATTATATACAATATCTCCCAAGTTTAATTGTGAGAAAATTTCTTCACGAGACATCGCTAAAGATTGTTTTTAACATAAATGAATATACTTCAGCAAGGAAGGATGCATTAAACGAATCAAAACTGACAGTAAAAACATTTATAATGTTACAAAGGACTTCCATTTAAAATAAATACTGATCTTTCAGATTTTCTATTCATCACAGGAAAAAAAAAAGTTCCACAAAATTGTATAATTGTAAAATATGAATAACTGTTTTCAACATTGATAATAATAAGAAATGTTTCTTGAGCACCAAATAAGCATATTAGAATGAGTAGTTAATGTTCACCTATGCTGTGGAACTGCCATCTCCCTTGTATTCGCTCTGGTAACAGCTGTAGGATTTTCTGCAAGATAAGCACATGGATTTGACTGCAGACATATACAGTATATAAAAATTAGTACAACTTAAACATCTCAATAAATATATCGAGAGATTAAAATAAGAGTGTAGCACATATTTACATTTCAAAACAGATTCGTGCAAAAACGCATTATTGGGCTTCCTTGCGACATTAAAACAGGTTGGAATGTTGAAATAGCTCTCCTACACACAAACATCATGCCTGTCTCGTCATGATGGTGCATTTAAAGTGTCTCCAGCCTTCACCATTACAAACAGCCCATAGGGGAAAAAGCAAAAGCTAAAGCGTGACTCATTAGAAGTGCTTTTGGGTGCGGCAAAGAACACCTGTTTTCTGTTTGTGAAGCGTATCGGTTATCTGTCAGCCGTACATCAATCACTCTCTTATCAATGATTTCATTACTGATGACAATGTTTCAGCAAATACTTAGTGGATCATACATATAACATTGTGGACATCTTGGACCAGATAGGAGTATTTGAATAAGAGCTGACATGATGAAACCAAACCTGATGAGGTTGAGCTAATGCGTTTAAATAGCCATTAAGTGCTTATCTACATTTCTTACCTCAAATATAAAAAGAATAGAATCAAGCTCCTCTCGTTGCGATTTGTGACCTACAGGAAAGAGCAAACAAACACAAAACATGTTGAAAGTCACCAAGGGATCACAGAAACCCACAGGGCTGATAATAATAGCTCAACAAACAAGGATTACCTATCTTCTATGGGCACATGGAAACATAGGCACTCAGCAACATGTGGCATCAAGACCAGCTCACAGCAATCTTTTGAATACATTTTAATGAAAGATGTACTAGTATTAAGTATTAAGAAAAGTAAATCTGGATAGAGAGTGAGCAATGCCCTAAACAATTTTTTGTCAAGATTTTATAATTCAAAGTCGCATTAAATGGAAATTCTATTTTCTACATGCATGTTTTAGATCTTATTGTGGATGATTCATCCACGCATGTTTCATTTTCAAAAAAGTTTTGTTGACCTTGTAATTTCTAATCAAAATGTAATAACTCAATGTTCCGGTTAAAAAGACAAACATTTCTGTGGTAATTAATGCCGGACTTCTTCAATAATTTTGTCCACTTAAAGGGGCTATATGTAAGAATTACATGTTTTAATCGCTTTTTTATTGGCAATGCGTAAACCACTTGTAATGGAAAAAAAAAAAAAAAAAAAAAAAAACCTAGACCTTCTTCCGACTTGTAGCCTGTAGACTGATTTTTATGTGAAGAACTTGGGTCATTTTTGCCAGGAAAATCTTAAGTATGTGATGTTTACGGATGCTCTCGAGAACCTCTACTGCTCTATGACACATGAAATGAATGCTTATACAGTGTTCAGGATAATGCCGAAAGAGCTATTCTGTACTGTAATGTTAATGTGTCATGCAAAGAAAAGAGACTAATTCAAACTATAGTCTCACATAGCCAGATTGCCTATAGTCTACAGTCTCAAATATACTTCATAATCAAACTATCCAAACAGTGTCATTTTGATTACCGCATCAGTCGACATAATGCCGCTGAATTGTAGAGTTTGTGTAAACATATCCACATCGCTATGATCAGATGCTTTCTTAACTGCTGTTTTCTCACTGCTGTCATTGTTGTTGTGTGTTTTTGTTATTAAGAGGAAACCGTGCAGCACATTTTTACATATTCATCTAAACGTCCCTCTCAGCAGGGTGGATGGCGTTCCAACTTCTTTTTACTTCTAAGCGAACAACAAAAGAGAACTTCAGCGTGAGTATATAGGGGCATTGGATCACGTTCAGTCTCTTGTATGTTACGTGTGCATGAGTGCGACAACGATCAAAAAGTTTCTGGCTGCAGTTCACTTAACGGCCACTGGTGTTGCTGATAACATAGGTTTCTGAATTCTACATATAGCATTAACCCCCCCAACCCCTTTTTAACAAAAAAATGTTTTAAGTGCAAAAAACTCACTTTTATTTTTCGATAATCCAATTCACTCGACTTTAAGAACCTACTCTATACAAGAGTATGAAGGACGCTTAAGAAGCAGATTCAGATTCAGAATTGCGTCAGAATTTAATTCATAATGCAATGCAAGTGTTGTCAGTAAGCAATGTAGCACGTCCTGATTTTGCCGAGTCAGAAGCGTTCCTGGGTCTACATATTTTGTTGATCCTGGAACAACATTCCTGTCCGAAAATGTAATCATAACCTTATGCCTACCCCTAAATCTAACCCTACCCATAAGTTATACCTAAAATCAGAGAGAAATGAGAAATGTGAATAACACTGATGTAGAAGTGCCTAACCCAGGCTGTAAGCCTAAACTTGACATAAACTGTAAACTTGTTCCTCAAATCTGATTGATTGGGTTGATTGGAATGTTGTTCCAGAATCAACAAAGATGTTGATCCAGAAAAAAACATGTTGCACTTGGTGAAATCAGGATATGCAAGCAAAGTAATGGGAGCACATTAAGGGCAACTCGTATGTTCGTTTTCTTCTTTTAGGTCCACATGCTGGTTAACATTATTGCTTGTACAATTGCTTGTTGCAAGGATAACAATCTGAACCAGCTACAGTGCAGTAGATGCAGAAGAACAAGAGAACATGTTAAGACATCAAATGAGAGGTCAACGGCAGTGAACAGCTCTCTGTATACTCAATGAGCAACTGTGCAGTGTTCCGAGACACTGGCTGTGCTCTCTGTGCACTATAATGAGCCCGTGTGACCGGACATGGCTAACTGAGGGCTGGCTAATTTTCGTCATAAGCCATTTCACGGAAACTTGCTCATTAACACTGAATTCTGACAGTGTGTCTGCAGGGAGCACACAGTGAGTAGGGCAGTTGAAAAACAATGCAATTGAACCTAACCCAAACTATAAAACAACAGTCTATACAAGACAAAACTAAAAGATTGTAGATCTTACCTTTCTGTTTCAGGTTAACCTCGATGGTGACAAAATTTTCAAAGAACACATAGTAGATGTAGGAGTAATTCTGCTCGAAGAGGTGTTTGAGTTCAGCAGGCTCCGCATTTTCTGCAAAATAAAATAAAAATAACAATGATTGAGCTAGACATTTAGGATTCCCCCCCAGAACTTTAGGATCATGACAAACAAACAATACTTCATTGTGTACTGTACTGTGTAAAATGCCCCCTAATGATTGGTCTCTCTTTCAAGCACACAATCGGTCTATTTTATCATTTGTCTCTTTCAGCGTGCAGGATGTGAGCGGGTCTCTTTACTGATGCTGAAGTCTACTTCAACCTGCAGCCCAGCAACACAAGTCAATATTTGTGCTTTAAAGCTCCTCCACACAGTCCAGCTCCACTCATCATCCTAATGCAGCCGGTCCTCTTCACAGACACGCTCCCGCAGTGTCCAGCAACCTCAGGCAAGCACCTGCTTCATTCTGTTTATAGAGCTGTGAGCCAGCATGAACACCAGAGCCAACACAGAGATATGCTGGGTATCTTTGGGCACACTAGAAATGTGCACAAGTAATCGACTAGTAAATTGCATGCACACTTGCCTGTATTCCAACAGATGAGGATTGTCATTTTTCCTCAACAAAATAAATATCTTAACAGAAACATGTATTTCTTAGTTTCTGCATGTGCTAACGGGTGACATTGTTTCAAATCATGAAACATGTTTGTGTTGACTTTGATGGCACGCAGTGCAGGCTGCGATATTAATACCATTACATGTTCTGTCTCTAAGAAATGCACATTTAACAGTATCTTGAGTTGACAGTAGGAGTAGCTTGAGTTAGGATGCAGATGTAAATTTATATTCATTAACAAAAAACGTAACATAACATCTGTAAAAAATGGTAACAACCATTTTTATATGGTAAAATTTTAATATTTTTACTGTATTTAGTTTCATTAAACTTAATCATTGGTCTTCCATAGTAGCATACATTTAGATCACGATAACCACAGTTAAAACCAACCTGAATTAATAATTCAAAGTTTAGGCTAATAATATTATTATTACACTGCCATGGTAAAATGCTACTATATGGTTTCTATGGTATTTGTATGAAAAACAGTATCTAGGCTAAATATCCTAATTATATAGCTTAATCACAAAATGCTGTAATTATATTCCATTAGCCTACTCCTTTATTAATAACATGAATCTCTACATTAATAATATTATAAAATTATATATGAAAATCCCACATTTCTGCCACAATACCATGGTGCAGTTAGTGTTATAATAAATCCATGGTAAATTTGTAGATTGAAAAACCTTCTGAGTCTGACTGTATCTGTCACATTATGTTCAGCCTAGTTTCTTTATCATGGACTTTTAATTTGTTTTCATGTTCACCATGTGTTCCTTTGTTCAGTTTTCCCCACTCTTCATCATTAGTTAATATGTGTCAGCTGTGTTCTATTAATCATCCTCATTTGTGTTTGCTATATAAGTTGGTCCCTCACAATCATTCTCTGTCCGATCACCATTATGTGTAAGTGTGTGTTGCTCAACCTGTTTGCCAGTCTTCGGGATTGTAATTACCGGTAAAACTTTGTATTTGGAAATGATCTTCTTTTTCGTCTGCCTTCCTGCAACCCACTTTGACAGTATCGTTGCGCAGTGTTTCTCTTGTTTGTCAGCGCTGATTCATCTGGATTTAAACTAGTTTAAATCACCGAACGAACCTAAACCTTTTTATTAATATAATAATATTATTCACATATTTTTCACTCCTAAATAATAATAAAAATCAGTAGCCATACTAGTGGTTTCAAGAATTATGGAATTTCAATGAAATTGTTATCAGCTACTGAAATAGAGGGTACATACACTCAACCACAAAATTCCTCAAAATGCCCATCCCGAATTCAAAATGCCAATGAGCAGTGAGCCAAAGACCAATGAATTATACAGATTGTGGTGTATATCAAAAAGCTTTGAGAACAGACAGACAGGGGGGAATTTTGGCTGAAACTACAGTACATGAGAGAGAACAGGCCAACGGATGGTGCTACACTGGCTGTCGGAGATATTTGAGATCTAAAATAGAACACAGCAGAGAACGCAAGTGCCTGACAGAGCATTCGAATCGCTCAAAGATAATGGCCCTCATCTTTAAAGATGAACTGAACACCATGGAATGAACGACAGCGCTGACGCTCCTAAACTGTCAATCTCAAGGAAAGCCTAATGTATAAAGATGCATCTTAAAAACAGAACTAACTAAGATTTTGATGCTAGGATGTTGTGGGAGGTTGCCAGGAAATGTGCTTGCTAAGGTATTCGGAGTGGTTGCTAGATGGCCACTCTCTGGCCAAAGTCAAAAGAATGTAAATCTATGGGAATTTCAATCACTTAGAAAAGTTATTTAGAAAATATTCTAAAATATTGTAGAATTTTATATTCTAAAATATAGGGAAAAGTTTAGCCCTGTATGTACTATGAATGAACCGTAGTCAAAACACTGATAAAGGAAAGACTCTCTTTGAAAATGAACCAGAGTTTTTTCAGCCATTTTGCAATGATGGATGAGCCACACACACACAGTTACAACATTCGCCATGCGCTATAATGAAGCAACACACACACAAACATGTTGAACATGTTGCTTCATGTTTACTTATTCGGACTATTTGTTGTAAAGGTGCTCAAGTGGCTAATGTGACAGGATGCCTTCCCATACCAAACAAGAAAATATATGCTGCATGGAGATAGAAGAGGTATTATTTTAATTATATTTGGAATTTCTGTAAACAGATTTAATTAATGAAATAATATTCCCTAACGCAGTTTATAATGAAGGTTAGAAGACAGATACAACAGCTTGAAGTGACTCCCTCATGTATCCACTGCGTCTTCAGCAGTTCTGATGTCTGGAGTACATTAAGACTGTTATGTTCACTCTACATCCAACAACAAAACACATGAATTGCTTACAAGACATTCTTGTCGCTACAGCTGCTCTGGGTGGAGAAAATGGCAGAATGCGTACAGCTCACTCAGGGCGGAAACGCTAATACGGCAGAATCCGTCAGCAGTCGCGGGCAGAGCCTAAGAGGCGTGACGTCACATTGTCAGGAAATTAAACCGCTTGTTCTATGAGACTGTTGAGGTTTTATGGCGATTAAAAAATAGGAGTGGGTGGACTGGATTTGTATCATTTTAGGGTGGTTGTGTACTAGGGGTTGCACAGACTAGTAGACTTAAATGCTCTGCCATGACGCTTTAAGCTTGACGTTGACTTAGTCATGGCCTATATATAGACATTATGCGCCAGAGAAACGAGGGCGCAGCCATCTTTAGAATATTGTCTTTGAACTTCTGTTTTGCGGTGGCTCTGTATATCTCTATGGCATTGCTGTCCAGGAGTAATTCGCTTTTGAAGTGGATTTACTTAATGTAAAGTTAACGAAAGTTATCATTAGGATTGTAATGTTTAAAGCAGGTGTCTTAACAAATGTCAGTAGACCGGGAAGATTTTAACGAGCAGTTCATTCATATAGGCAAGATCACTGTAAGCATAGAGACCGGAAGACAAAAGACAACGAGTGCAGCGCTGAAAAGGGGCGGAGCTACATAAGGTCTAGAGGACGCAACAGGATAAGAAATCTTTTAAGTCCACTTTTCCAAACAGTTCAAAAGTAAATGCATACTCAGAGCGCGCTCCACAAGATATGATTGATTATACCATCTGGATGCTCAAAATTGATCATGAGAATGCACGTTTTAAAGAGCTTATGCTTATTGTACACGTAAGTTAATCTTTATTCTCTACTGCATGCTGCATTGTAATACACACACACACAGAACCTCGTACATCACGTGCAGATCGCGCGCACAGACACATTCAGTAACGCAGAAATGCATTCTCAACACTGTTCTGTGATTTATCAATAAAATAGCTTAGAAGCTGAAAATTTCAAGCATATTATATTTCAGTGACTAAAACCCACAGCTTCACTATTAGTAGAGAGACGATGCCAGGTAGAATTAATTCACACGCAATCGCTCTCAAGAACGCATTCATAAATTGTTTTTAATCTTTACTGTGCTACTTAATCTGTATCTGATTTAGAACGAGCAGAAATCTGTGAGAAAGAAATATAACGACATAAAGACAAAAGAACTGGAAAAAAAATAAGCTGTTATTTAGGAGCAATTACCTTGTGAGCAGCGCTGTCTGAGTCATTTAGCTGTGCACAAGGCAAGCTACGTTCGAGTCTCAGCACGATGTTCAGGCCTATTTGTTCATGACGTCATCAGCGACTAGTCAACGTCGAGACGATCATCACATAAATGTCGACTTTAAAAAATCTGAAATCGTTCAACCCCTAGGCTATTGTGTGCAAACACTGCCAACACACATTTATGTTCAAACAAACACCATATAAAACCATATGAATTTTGCATAAGGTCCCCTTTAAAGTAAAAGTACACATTTAAATCTACCCTTAAAAGTACAAATTCTACAAGTACAAAAGTAAATGTAATTGAGTCAATGTACTTCATTACTACCCACCTCTGTCTATGTGCAATAGTCATCATAGTGGTGAAGTCATTTCAATATTGGCAATCAATCAACCTTAAGATCTCGGGCAGTTCACAAGTTACTGAGTGTGCAGCGATCTGTTGAGCCCATTTAATGATGGACCTCGTATAAAATATGACTGCTGATCACAACAACAATTCTCAAGCTCAGCATGGCAATTGATCTGTGCACAGAAAGTCTAATGTACTGTAGTAATGCAGGACGCCAGCTTTGAGCTAAATCGATTTTAAATTCACATCAGAAGTTCATTTCAAATAGTCGCAGATGCATTTGAATAACAGGTAGCCTAGTTCTTAAACAGTATTGTGTGCTTATCAGAGCCGTTTCTCAAACACACCCATCCGTTTATTTAGGCTACTTCACTTCCTCAGGTCCACAAAGGCTGTTGTGCACAGGGTCTGATCTAGGCCATGATAAGTGGATGTGTGAATATAATGTTTAATAATGTTGAGCTTATCACTTCAGGGAAACTTCACTTCATTGCTGTATAATATGCATTTAAAATATCAAGGAGCTGATACATACAACACAACATTAAATTAATAATGTTGGTCATAACTTGGTCATACTATACCATGATCATGATATTTTGCAATTCTTTGTTTAGTGCATTCAAAACTGCAATATATTCAACACCATTCAGAAGTCTGGAATCAGTACAAAAAAATAATAATAATAATACTTTTATTCAGCAAGGACACATTAACTTGACCATGAGTGACAGTCAAGACATAAAATTACTAAATGCTGTTCTTTGGAACATCCTGAAAGTATAATAAAAACATATAATGGTTTCCACAAACGTGATATTAAGCAGAAAACGTTTATTTTAAATTGTAATAATATTTCACAGTATTACTGGTTTAATGTATTTTGACCAAATAAATGCAGCCTTAATGAAAATAAGAGACTTTCAAAATAATTTCAAAATATTACCAACCCCAAACTTTTTGAACTGTAGTGTATATTTCTAGCTTGTTTGTTTTGGGAAAATTAAAATAAGTAAGCAAAGCCACCTCCGTTTTGCTCCTTTTCCCCTAAAAATATAATTGTGAAAAGTGCATAAAAATATTATTTTTTCTGCCATGCACACACAATATACTGAGGCAAAATGTTAGGCTGATTCTTTGAAATACACATTAGGCTATATCTTATCCACCTACTTACAATTAAACTTTCTTTTAAAATTGACCTTAAAACATAGTAATACATTCATTAAAACTATGTGTATTACTATGAAAATCATTTTAACAATCCTTTTTTCTTTTTTTGCTGTAATGGAAGCAGTTTCCTTGCCATTCATACCAACATCACATTTTCAGTTTCAAAACAATAATCAGTGTTGTCAACAATCAACAATCACAATGGCACCAGGAAGCCAGATAACACACACAGAGCAATTCAGGAAACAGGACAGTAACTACTCCACGGCAGGCCAACATCTCTAACTGGACTCTTTAACCAAAGACACTTCACTCAAAAATCTGTGATGTTA
Organism: Phoxinus phoxinus; assembly: GCF_949152265.1. Lineage (NCBI taxonomy): Eukaryota > Metazoa > Chordata > Actinopteri > Cypriniformes > Leuciscidae > Phoxinus > Phoxinus phoxinus. The sequence goes on along the minus strand of NC_136888.1, from coordinate 13,149,885 downwards.
CATAAAGTTAACCATCCACATGTCCAACATTCAGGAAGTCAGTGCAGCTAAACCCACTCAGGAATCTGAGGGAACTGGCCTGAGACGGATTCCTTCCTTGACTAATCCCAAAGGAAGTGCTGGTTTATTTCTGTTATTCAATGACATCCCACCCAGTCCTAAAGAACCAAATCGTGGCTGTCCCCCGCCCAAAACATGAACTAATCTCCACTGGTCAAGAGGCATCTTTTTCCTTCGATTGCATTTGCATGACAGGCCAAGAATTTGAGTGAGATTTATTTCTCTCTCTTAAAAAACAACAACAAAAAAAGTTCAGAGATCCACTTTATTTTTAAGTTGAGTTACATTGTACTTTCTCAAATAAGTACTGAGTGAGTGCATGCACTTACTATAGAGTTACGGTTAGGGTTTGGCTTAGAGTTAGTTACTTGTAATTATGCATAATTTACTGTTATTACTATAGTAAGTAACATAACTATGCAACTTTAAAATAAAGTGTTACAAAGTTCAGATCTCTGAACAATTATATTCTTGTTCACACCATATTTTAATTGATTAATTTAAGCAAACTGCACGTTTTGGCGTGTGTTTAAAAGAGAATAACTGAGTATATGAGAATGACTCTGAGCAAACTGTCAAACTCTTCTCAACTTCTAATCATTCTATCACCTTTTGAGCAATCACATGCAAAATGAGTCATTCAATTATACCAGAAAAACTGTCAAAATGTGCAAACACAACATCTATTCAACCTCAGATTGACCGACATCTAAAGAGGTTCCAGTGAAACCAATGCATGTCATATCAAAACAAAACCCACTCCCACACTCAACCATACAAGAGAAAAAGACACCCTATCAAATCATTGTATATCAGACCACACTTCCAAATGCAAACTTGTCAAATACTGTCAAAGGTGCCACAGAATTGCAGGTAAACAAACACCATGATTGCTGATAGTGCCTTCATTCTCCTCTCTACATAGCATGTTAGCTCCATGCAAGGCAACACTGGGTTCATAAAATAAATACAAATAATGTTATTTCTCACCAATAACGATTCGAAGATGTTTCAATCTTGTCAGCACGTCTTTCTTGGGGTCCAGGACTTTCTGTGTCGATTTCCTGACATCTCCATGAGGTTTTTTAGAGAACATTCCGAGATGTTTTGAAGAGCTAATGATAATCTTCCGTTAATTCCCTCATACATGGAAGGGGTTGTCAAATTCACGGCTCGAAAGCAGTTATGGGTTGTAAGGAAACGTGAGGAAATAGTGGTGAGGCGTGCATTTTTGCAGAGGAGGTCAGACAAAAGAAAAGAGCAGGCAGCCCTCCTCTGTGTGTATGTGTCTTGTGAACTACACACACCTCTCTGAAGATCTGAAAAAACATGGCGGTCGGGACGCAACATGAAAAACATCGATGCCAGAGTCATCCAACGCTCAGACGTCATCCGAGGCACAGCCACACACATCCAGAAACACACCCGACAAGAGCAATGTTATTTTATTATTTTATTTTACATTCATAAACAGTGTTTTTGCATAATTTATGTAAAAATAGATAATTGCACGTTATATTTGATGATTAAAAGGTGTAAGACATTTCTAAACTGCTATAACGAGGTATGTTATATTTTTGTATTCTTGTTTGAAATATTTTATGTGTTTATATTTTATGTACGCTATTCTAATATTGCTACGCTATTTATTTTTCTATTTTTAATTATATATCTTACCTTTGTGGCTTAGTGAAGGGTAAATTTCTATTTTTCTATATTTAATTATATTTCTTGCCTTTGTGACTTAGTGAAGGGTCAATTTATATTTGCTTAACTGAGGGGGAAATGACAAATAGGCTGACTGAAAAACAACAAACATTTAAAAATGTAAACATTCAAAACAACTCTCTTTTTCATTTATTATAATGTTGTTAAAGTTTTTTAGCAGTATTATGTATTGTATAATTGTGAATATAAATTATACTTTACAAACGAAAGACAATATATTATGAAATAATGAATTCAACTTCTTTGTTTTGTTTGTGTCGATTCATATGCAGAAGTCTGCACACTTCACTCCTAAGTTTCACATTTGTGAGTTTTGAATAAATAGCCTATATATTTTTTAAATCATCCACTTCAATAAGTAAATAAATGTAAGGTAGTACAGTAGTACATATTTGTTGTAAGTTGTTTCCCCATAAACTTGTTCTGTAGGAATACTAGTCTATTCAAGCAAACAAGTTAAAAAAAAACATTAAAAAAAACCATAATAAAAATTCAAACTCCATCTTCATTGTTTTAATAAAAAAAATATAATTTCTAAAATAATATATGTCTTCTCCTTATATTATATCCTTTAATCTTGTGCCATATTCCTTTGAGAATAAATAGGTTTATTTAATAATGTTTGGTTTCAGTATTATTTTTTAATTATCAAGTTGTCTAAAAATAAAACTGTATGAGCAGTAACTCTATTCCAAAATAAATCAAGTAATAATAAATGAGAATTTAGAAGTTTACTTGCTACAATGAAAATAACACAATCATTTCATCCAGTCGTCCATTGATTTATACAGCCTGTTTTTATAGTAGTAAACACGCTCTCCACAGGACGAGTGACGGCAGGGAACTGTAGTTCTCCAGATCACTATGAACCATATTACCGTGGATACATGTTTCACCATAAAACTACAAACCCCAGAAGCGCTACAACAGCTCACATTCCGCGCCACTGTCCCAGCTTTTCACAGAGTAGCATGGCTTAATGAAGCAAAAAGAGATTTTTTATGGTTTACAAAAATATTAAACCAGCTTAAGCTACTTAATAAGCAAAAGCTCCCCGTTTCGATTTAATAAAATTCAGACTAAACGACAACTACAAGTCATTTGCAAGATTTAAACGTTTGTTGTTAGCATGGTTCATCTATATGTATCTGTTTTGTTTTTAGCAATAACATCAAGCTAACAAAAACATATTCTCACAAAAAGCATTGATTTAAAGGTGAGAAGCAGTTCACAGCTTTCACGGTAATCTTAGTCGAATAAAAGACAGGATGCCAGTGCACTCGAGAGAAAAGAAGGAGAGCAACCATGAAGAGATGGAGGTGGATTTCGCAGAGCAAGAGGGGAGCACTTCAGAAGATGAGGATACTGAGAGCTCTTCTGTCTCCGAGGATGGAGAAAGTTCAGGTGCGAATCATTCACACCTATCTATCTATCTATCTATCTATCTATCTATCTATCTATCTATCTATCTATCTATCTATCTATCTATCTATCTATCTATCTATCTATCTATCTATAGTCTGTCTATAAAACAACGAGACAATAATAACAATATTTTATGTACCGGTATGTATTATTGGGCAATTGCTGGTCCCTGTTTGACAGCGCCTGCAAGTCAGTTGACAGTCCACTTCACATACTGTGCCTGATTTGGTTACTTCTAATTTACTTTAAAAATATGAAGAAATAGACAATCTGTTTAATTACAGAAATGGACGATGAGGACTGTGAAAGGAGAAGGGTGGAATGCCTTGACGAAATGACCAATCTAGAAAAACAATTCACTGACCTCAAAGACCAGTATGTACAATCTTCTTGTTTGAATTTAATCTGTGGAAAGTGGAATTTACTATTATTTTTATTTTCAAAAATGTGCATTTTTCCACTTTCCCACATTGGTCACTAAGTTTGCATGCTTTTATTAGGTTATATAAAGAAAGACTCAGTCAAGTTGACGCCAAACTCCAGGAAGTGATGTCAGGAAAGGCCCCCGAGTACCTGGAACCTCTTGCAACTCTTCAGGAGAATATGCAAGTCAGAACTAAAGTTGCAGGTCAGTCCAAACCCGAACGTGGGATTTTTGTTCTTTGAAATAGTGATTTTTATTAGGTAAGAAAGTGCATTATCTCACTGATTAAATAATACATTCACGCATAGGGATCTACAGAGAGTTGTGCTTGGAATCAGTGAAGAATAAATACGACTGTGAAACCCAAGCAGCGCTCCAGCACTGGGAGGTGAGATTTACAGATGTAATCCACTGTCACTTAAACAATGGTGCATGCTTGAAATCATTATAGAGCCATACAGAAGTGTTTATATTGCTTGAGGCTGTTAGTCAGTTTCCAGATTTGAAGCATGCATCTATTTAAATGCACTTTCAGAATTAAAGTCAGCATGAAACAGAAGTTGCGAGTCATATATCCGAGTGAAACGGCTTCTCGAACAAGAAAAAAACAATTGGGCGGGACTTGATACTGTCCATGGGGAATTGATTGGATGGTTGTTGTTTGCTATTGGTTGATCTCATGTGAGTGACAGGTTGCCCCGCCCTTGCGCCAGTAAACACATCATCAGAGAAGAGACGTCGCTGCAAAGGGAGGGCATGATATTTTGATGAATGAGGGAACATACATTTTCAAAAAAAGAAAGAATTATTGCCAGTTATGATTTCATTGTGACTTTAAATGTAACTCTAATTTGGTTCAATTTTGTTCTTCTAGAGTGAGAAACTCTTATTATTTGATACGGTTCAGAGTGAACTGGAGGAGAAGATCAGACGTTTGGAGGAAGACCGCCATAGTATAGATATTACCTCAGGTACTGGAATTGATAATACGGTCACACATTTTCACAATTTTTGTGTTTTTGTGTTATTTATGCACTCTTTGTCATATTTCCCCTATAGAGCTCTGGAATGATGAGTTACAATCAAGAAAAAACAAGAAGAAAGATCCATTCAGTCCAGACAAAAAGAAAAAGCCTGTGGTTGTGTCAGATATCCTTTACTACAACATGCATTATGGAAGCTTTTTTCCACCATGGAATCAAAAAAAAAAGAAAAGATAATTGCGACTTTTTATCTTTTTATTATTTTTTACAATTCTGACTTTTTCTCTCAGAATTGCTTGAGCTAAAGTCGCAACTGCGTGTTATAAAGTTAGAATTGAAAGATATAAAGCTGCAATTCTTTTTTTCCTCAGACTTTATACAGTTGTGAGTTTATATCGTGCAATTTTGACCTTATGACTCACAATAGTGACTGTATATCACGCAATTGTGAAAAAAAAGTCTGAATTGTTAGATAAAAAGTCACAATTATCGTAAAAAAAAATGTATTCCGTGGCTTCAATAAACTACAATCTATCTAGAATTTGCTTGAATAACAGTATGATTTATGAGTTTCTTAACGTGTTCACGGCCATATATAGTTTACATGTTGCAAGACCTGGATATACTGGAAGACTGGACTGCTATTAGAAAGGTTAGACTGTCAGAAACTCTTCTTTTTTATGGGAAGGCATTTTTATTATTTTGTAAGTGATGTATCATGTTACTATCTTGTAGGCCATGGCAACATTAGGACCTCACAGAGTAAAGACTGACGGTAAGATATATTTAATATTCACAACTATAGCAAAATATATTATTCATTTATACAGTATTTACATTATTTATTTGGGGTTGGCAATATTTAATTTTTTTTTACAAATGTTTTTGAATTAAGTATTTTCTGGATGCATTTTTAAAAATAAAAAATACAGTAAAAATGTGAAACGTTTCTATTTTAATCTATTTTAAAATGTTATTTATTTCCTGTGATGCAAAGCTGAATTTTCCAGTCTTCAGTGTCACATGATCCTTCAGAAATCATATATGATGATTTGCTGCTCAAGAAAAATGTCTTATTTTATTATCAATGTTGAAAACTACTTAATATTTTTGTGGATTCAGGATTCTTAGATGATTGATTGATTGTCATTCAATGTCCTCGGACAAAAAGATGTCCTTGCTGAATAAAAGACCCCAAATTCTTGAAGAGTAATGTATGTAATTATGTATCATATCTTGAGTGATTACAACATTGAACTTTTCAGTTACCAACCCAGATCTTTAACCTCTAGACCCCCTGCTGTAACGGTTATACGTTTGGCACAAATGTAACAGAGTTCATCCGAATCAGGGTAAACTATTCTAAAATGTCCCTTTTACTATAGTGACCTTGAACCATGTACTTTGTCCCTTTTGCTCGGGGAAACTTCCTGGAGTTTCGGTGCATAAGTTAATTATAATGGCAGTTAATTATAGACACAGCATGTGTGTATGGTTAGTACTGCAGGATGCGTTATATCAGTAACCGTAGAACTTTGCGTAATTTGTTGTAGTCTCTTCAAAGAGTGAGAAACACCAGCACAATGCCCGCTCGGAGGATGGACGCTTGTTTTACGACGGGGATTGGTACAGCCGCGGACAGGCCATATGCATTGTCAAGAAAGACGAGTATCCTACGAGGTGAGGGTTCCTTACCCAGACACGCTGAATTGCCAAGCTCATATCGATTATCCTGCAGCATTTTTCTCCTCTGTCTTTTCTTTCAAAACAGTGCTATAATAACTACAATCAATCATGACGAAGTCTGGTTCAAACGAGTCGATGGGAGCAAGTCAAAACTGTACATCTCTCAGCTTCAGAAAGGCAAATACTCCATAAAACATGCCTGATCTATACCTGAGATCTGATCAGATGTCTGAAGTCTGAAATGTTTAATAGTGCCATTATATGTACAGTATATCATGATTTAAATACCTTTTTTGATGTTTAAAAACAGATGCGTTGGTGTATTATTGTCTGTCATTTGAAATGTGGGGAAAGCTGATGTTATTTTATTGTATATTCAATGCAACACCGTTTGTAAGATTATTACGCCGGACAAATTCAACCATGTATTTTAATACAATGAGGTGTTTTACTTTTGTATTCTGACGACTGGGTTCATTTTCCATTTAAATTCTGCTCAGTTAATGGCGTTTGAACCCAGTTCTGATGTGTACCGGTAGTCATTTGTAATGCCGTGTCAAGCTACCAAATGGTATCCTACTTTTATTTTTTTTACATTTCTGCCTCATCACTGTGTTCATAATATACAAATGACAGTTTCCATCCTTGGTGACTCTTGCTCGTCCAACATCTTTTATGAAATACAGATATATTAAGTATTTTTAGGAGTGAATAAACAAGACGTTATCACAACTTCTCAGAGTCTCAGGCCTCTAAACAGCAGTTTACTGTCATTGTGTTCTAAGAAGATGTGATCTGATGCTGCTCTATTTACAGTCTAGTCAAGCCATGAATACTTTATATCATACATTGTAATGTACATTTCGTCTTTGGTCTCTGGTTGTGTGTTTTTTTTTTTTATGTGGGGTTATATCACCACCCTTTGGTTTGTTGTTGTACTGTGCCTGTTTTACATTTCTTGTTTTATCCATACTTTTGAAAATCCTGTGTTAAATGTATTTTTGTCAGTTTCTTATTAATTCACATTGAACAAACTCTCAAATACAGCATTTCAATATCATAGTGCTTTGTTGTCCTTATTATATGACACAATTCAATAGTCTAATTAGAATAGAAATACCATGAGTTAAAAAAAGAGACGAGTTATATAATCTTTGCAAAACTAATTTAGTGAGTGTGGAGTCATAGTATTATCCTTTCTATGAGATAATGTTTGCCAGATCATTAATACAGCACAAGATGAAGGAGAGAAAACAAGACTTAAATCATACATAAAGTAGTGGCCAAAAGTGAGGTCTAGAGGGGATATTGGTATAAATATATTTTATATTTAATGACACTACAAGTTTGATTAAACCATCAAAATATGAGGAATATATTTTCTAAAACAAAAATGTTAAATATGAAGGAAGAACAAAACACTAAACTTTAAGGTATTTATCTGACAAAATAATAAAAAATGCACAGAAAAACAAAAAATCTCAGGAAAAAGCACATAAGCAAGCAAAGCATGCTGCCTTAAATTTTTAAGTACAATCAACTTGGATGTTTAAGTCATTAAAATTAAATTACATTAAACTGACTTTAAAAAATGAGTTGAATATTTAACATAAAAAAAATTGCTTAACTTATTTTGATGAGTTACATCAATGTAAAGACATGTCATAAATTATTAATCATATAATTTTTGCTGTGTAATCAGATATTGATATTTCTTTGGTTCTCTCTTGTTTTTGTGTGTATGACAGTCCAGGCCAAAAATGATGTCCGCACAATTTGGCATGTTTCATTGCACTATTACAAATAAACCAATTGAGACCAAGCACAACTATGCTTTAAAAAAAAATTAAGAGGTCAAAGGGTTACCGCGGGTCTTAAATCAGTGCAGAAAGTCTTAAATTCATAAAGCCATTCATAAAGATGCAAATGTAAAATGTCTTGAAAAATGTAACAAAATTAAGTGAATTTATGCTTTTATCTGTAAATGAGTTATGAAAACCTCCCTTTGAATTACATAGATTTTTCTGACTACATTGGCAGATATTTGTTCTTGTTTTAATCACATAATTTTAAACAATTTCACAGAAAACAAGACTTCATATTTTAAGTCATTTTGCATCTCAAGTAAATGCATTTTGATTTATGAATTGTAAGACGATTCCACTGGACAACAAGAAAAAAAAAACTGATTAAAAACATAACATTTCTGCAGTGAGTTATACGAGTATTTATATATGCACTATACACAAAACTGCAAGTTGGTAGTCTTGGTGTGTCAGTAATCACACGTAAAAATACTGTACAGGTAGATAGATGTACTTTATTAATCCTGAGGAGGACATTCAGGTGTAATTTGCTTGACAATTGCATGGCATTAATAGAATGCGAGCTTTATTCTGCGGCTAAATGCTGTAGCGTAAAAATATTTAGGTGAGAGTACATTGAGAAGACATGAAAGTATAAGCTACCAATGACTGCTTTTGTTATAATTCCGCTTGTGAAATTACATCTTTAAATGTTTGTAATTGACCCATTACAATTCATGTGCATATATTCAGAAACACTTAGTTAAACAGAGTTGAGTAAAGTAATAGATTAACACGTAGACACAAAAAGAATTAGATTTGCAATCTGAAAATGGCATGAAAATACATAATTCTTCACCAAAATCCTTTTTCGGTTTCTGCACTTAAGAAAAGAAAACATGCAGCGAATATAAATGTGTAAAAGCAAATTCAAACTGAATGTTGTGTATTGTTGTATTAACAAAAATATAAATATCCACTGGCATTTGTTTTTATTCAACATTAAGACTTAAATGCAGCCTTTGATGTTAGAAAAAAATGGCTACTTCATAAATATCACAAATATTATTTAACGGAAGTTTCGAGATCACAGTTCAATCGAAATACTGTTACACGACAGTTTACATAATAAAGCTTAAATAAACGTGTGTAATCAAATAATAAAGTAGATTTAATTGTTAGAAATAGGCTACTTTCCAACTCTAAAGCATTAAAACAATCAATAAATGCATTGCAAAGGGCTACAGGACGTAAAATATGTTAGTTAAAACAGACGTGGCATTAGTGCGCTCAAAAATCAAAGAAACCATTCTCCAGTGTGAATGTCCTCATAAAGCAGACTCAGCACTATATTTCAGTTTATAGAATCTTTGCAAAAGAAAGAGTGATGCACGGTTCATAGAGGGATTCATACATGTGCTCTCTGTACTGTAACGGTGATGAGCAGCAGGCCTGTGGTCTCCGAGCCGTCGCCGTGAAGCAGTCCTGACCTTTTTTCCCATTCCCGTCTGGCCAAGTTCATGTGTGGTCAAAGCTGGAACCTCTCTACGCTAAAGCCCAGCGCAGATAACAGGTCCAGGAAGCCTCGGACTGATCACGCAAATTTCTTCTTGGTTGCAGTGAAACGTTCCATGTACTGAGAAAGGGAAAGATAAAAGCAAGTCATTATTTGACTATGTAAGAAAGAGTATAAGAATTTAAAATGGCTTTCTTAATCTAGATCATTATTAGGCTGAATATTGTCTTAAAGGTGCAGTAAGCGAATTCTAGGTGTAATTTTTATAGCCACTTGGCACCATTTATGCCTGGAAGTAAGATCTGTTTTGGGCAAACCAATCCCAAGTGGACTAACTAACTAGAGGTGTAGAAAAAGGGTCCAAAATGCATTAATCACTCAAACTACATTATATTTGAGGCTTTTTCTTTCTTTTTAACCCCAGGTACCTTAGAGGCAAGTTGTATTGTCAAGTATGAATAAAATTAACTGAATTGTTCAATTCCTAGCTAGATTTCTTCTTGGACTTTCCTTTTACACATTCCTGAAATGACGGGGTTAGATTGTGTGGGATTTGACTTTGTTTCAAAAATAAATACTTAGACCAGTTTTGTTTTACATTCAAACTTAAACTGTGGTATTTTCCATCTTGGAAAAAAACCGTGATATTTATAGAGGACGAGACGCACAAAACTAAGCTGACAGTAAACATCGGATCTGGAATATAACCTAAAAACAAAAGTTATTTTATTTTCGTATTAAAGACAAAATGTATAGCTATAAAAATTAAGATTCTAAAAGAGGGTTTATGCAGCAATGCCATAGAAGAAAACTCTACACTCCTTAGTGTAAAGGTTAAGACGTCCATCTATCACTGTTTTCCATGTTCATAGAGTTAGTTTGTAGAATAAATATATATAAATATAAATACACATATAAATATACGTGTACACAGCTTTTTTTTTTTTAAGTTGGTGTTTAGCGTGCGATCGGCTGTGTACACTAACATCACTGGTACTTCCTATTGTGCCGGGTTAGAGCCTACTCTGAAGTAGGAGCTCATTTAGTTCCTCCAAAAGCATTCCTAGAACTAATGTCGTTCCTAGTTCCTGCAGTGCGATCGTGCCAAAAAGCGAGTACTTCAGCCATTAGTTCTAGGAACAATGAAAAGGTTCCTCTGGTGCGAAAGCCCCGAAAGAAAGAACCTTATGTGGAATGGAAAGGTGCCACAGATGCTAAAGGTTCATCGTGGAACCAGAGATGCCATTAAAGAGAAAAAGAGTAGCCTAAACTGACACAAACGTACTTTATCATATCCTTCTAGGTCACGTATATCTTTCACTTCGAACAGGTTCCCCTCCAGAGACAGCAGGGACACCTGGGACTCTGTGAGGATGGAGATGGGGATAGAGGAGAGCTCCAGACAGTTCTCCTCCAGCCGTAAGACCTTCAGCCTGGGAGTGCGAGACACCTCTGGAGTCAGGGTTGAAATCTGAAACAGAACAAACACGTCACCCCGACACCCCTGTATCATGACGTGACATTTCCTAGATGCAATGGACTAAAAACTCACCTGGTTCTGATTGAGGTTGATTTCAATGGCTTGCAGTTCGGCCACCTCTGCAGGAACCACATGGATCTGATTCTTGGACAGGTCCAGGACATCGAGATGGCGAAGGCTGCCGAGTCCAGTGGGAAACTCCTTGAAGTGATTCCCAGAGAGGTTCAGGGTGCGCAAGGACTTCAGTTGACCCACTGACGCAGGAAGCTGATTCAACTGGTTCCCATTTAAAATAAGAGTCTCCAGCTTCTTGAGTTTCCCGATATCATTTGGTAGACTGGCTGTACACAATAAAAATCACACATTGATGGAGTGCTTAAGGGTTCATATAGTAGAAAACAGGCAATTCTTTGCAATATGTGTGTTTAATCTATTGTGTAGACACTGTAGTAGAGGAAAATAAGCTGCGTTTCAGACAGCACTCGAACACAGAATTGATTCCTCTTTCGTGTTTAATTGCAGATTGAATGGACACATACACACAACATTGTGTTAAAATACCGGTCTCTGCAAGTATTCTCTCGTTTATGTCATAAGTGAACAGTTGAGAAAGTAACCGGATGTGTGTCAATATATTCGGTGCATTCGGTCTTAAAGTGACAGCAGCCTAATATTCCTGCTGTTGTCTATGTGATTAATGTTAATAAAATAAAATACAAATACAGCTTTAACAAAGATAAACCTAGATTTAATTTCTACAGTGAACAAATATTGTTATTTTACATTTAGACAGCTTGTAGGATAAGTGTGCCGCGTAAAGTGTGAGTACTAAGCAGCATCTCCAGGTGCTCCCTTGAGAACCAGACCAAAAAAGTGTGTGCACCCCCTATAGGCATGTTAGGTGTCTACTACCCAAAAATGGGTCATTTAGAAATAGTCACTGTACAATGTACCATACCATACTAACAAGCCTATTCAACACTCAACAGATGTAATTTATGTCCAGAAGGACAGAAGCAAATTGAGGCTACTTAATTCTAACATTCAAAAGAGTTAAAATTAGTTGCGTATTAAACTATATTTTCATTGCAAAGAACTTCAATAACATTACAAAAATTGTTTAAATATATAGAATGTTAAGTTTATCTTAATGTAGATATTTGTCAACACTTACTCAGTTTATTGCTGCTTATGGTAAGACTCTTGAGTTGCTGGAAGCCTCCTATGAACGCTGGAAGCACCTCGATTTTGTTATTGGACAGATCAACTGTCCGCAGGTTTGCGGTGAGTTTTTGCAGCTCTTCTGGGAACTATATAAACAAAGACACATGAGCTGTCAATAATCCATGAGGATGTCACTGCTAAGTGCATCTGAGTGGGGAATGTGATTACGACAAGCCTATTAGTACCTCTGTCAAACCCTTTCCGGTCAGCTGAAAGACTCCAGTCTTCTGAGATGTTTCCAAATGAGCTTTGAGCGCACTGTTCCCCATTTACAGGATATGGATGTTGCAGATGCGGTTGAATTTAATATCAGGAAATCCACTGGAAGTCTAAAATAAAGCAATAAGAGCATTTGCACGTTGGCTATATGAAGTCCAGTTAGCCTCTTAAATGAACCATGATTCTTGCATATTATACATAATTTAACTATAAGCATGGTTAGATCAATACAAGAATGGTGTTATGAAAAATAGCAGCCTAAACACACTTTAAACCTATAATTACAAACGACAAAGATTGTATTAATGTTTTACATTACGTTACTATTAGATTTATTCATTTACTAATAGATTGTTTAATTCACTAATTATTTAGTAAGAACCTACATCAACATTTCAGCTAAAATCTCATTGTAGTTATATCATATATGTAGCTACTCATATATGGTAGCTGTTACCATAGTAAAATCATAGTAACTAATGAATCCAGATGGCATACGTAATCTCTGAGCTAAACTAACACATGGCACACTGAACAAAACCTAATCTTTCAGCACTTTAGCGAAAAGTCTAAACAACGAGCTGTCCGAAAAATACACGACTGAAAACAGCAGTTGACAGCTGTAAAACATCCGTCCTAATACTGCATATTAGTTCAGAGTAATACTTGCCTTTAGCCTGCTAGCTCGACAGTAAATCCAGTTTGGACAATGTGTAACGTACAGCTGGAAAAGTTTACAGAATCCCGTTGCCTAGAGCAAAATAACCCTTTTTTAGCGCTTAATGAATGTGTAAAAAAAGTTATACAATATTGTTGGATGGTGATCTAAGGTGGTGATCAAATGGTTATCTAAGGAACTTTGTCCATCCCCAGGTTGATGTTTGTTTATGTAGACACAGACAGTTTATTGAGGCTGCTGCGTGTAATTGCACCTCCCGCCCGCTAGCTGGCGGTAACAAATAATGTATCTTCTGTTTCATATTCTGTATATCGCCACTTAGTGGCTTGGCTGTGAAACGACTTCAACAGACTTAGAAAATCACAACCTAAATGTCTAGGCTTATACACATTTAATAGCACGCATAATAAATAATTATAGTCTACCATATCAAAATTTAGCCTATTGATGTCTGGCCAACCAAGTTGTCCTGTAAACTTTATATAACGTTGTATACAAGGCGCAGACACACAAAGTGAAGTTTCCTGCCGCCCGCACATAAAATAAAGCATAAAAAGTAGCAAGTCATCTTAATTCAGTCAAAAATGTGCAACCCTTATGAACAGTGCAAGGAAGGAGATTCCATAATAATTATTACAGTAATAATTATTATGGAATCTCCTTCCTTGCACTGTTCATAAGGGTTGCACATTTTTGACTGAATTAAGATGAGTTGCTACTTTTTATGCTTTATTTTATGTTAGATAATCAGTCACAAAAACATCTAATGGGTTTCACGTGAAAAAAGTGCATTCAGATTCGCTCTTTGGTTTTCTTTTTGCATGTCATCAACAGTGGCAAGATGATTTGTTGTTGTTGTTGTTGTTGTTGTTGCCAGACACTGGTTACCATGGTGAATGTTTGTAAGGTGCTGTGCACATAGACAGTATGGGCTGTGCAGTGTATAGTGGGCAGAGACCACATCCACGTCCTGACATACGTAGGTCTATTCGCAAAAAAAATGCAACTGTTGCTATGTAATTTTTCTATGGGCTATTTTATAATGACAAGCTTTTCGAAAGGTTTTTATTTATTTTTACAACAGCTTGTCCCTGGGGCAGTAGCCTACCGTACTTTACCTTATTTACCTCTAACAGCGCTATTTCAAAAATGAAGTAGGCCTAATTGTAATCAGATTATATTTAATTTAAAATATGTATCAATGTATCAGACTACAGTTACTTTTTTTATTGATTAGGCCTACATGATTACATATTTACACAATGGCAGTAAATAATTAATAATTTATTCATTTCCCATAATTCTTCTTTTTCATGTTTTAAATTTTCCTTTCTAAAAAAGCAGCTACATTTAGAAAGTCTAGTTTACCAGCCACTTATCAGGTGGCTATAATTAGTGACAGACGGATGACGAGACACCGGCGGCGATGATGGTATCCGTCTAAAAGCACAGACTCAGAGCCAAGAGACGACAGCCAATGGATCCTAGGGAGCAGACGGAGAGCTGTAAATAAAAAGTAAAAAGCAACCAACCAACATTGCTGGCACGGAAGGCTTAGGCAATGCCGCAGTGATGATCATCTGAGGAGAAGCCAGACTGCCTGAGGACTGAGGCGATGCCGATGTGATGGAGGACCAAGGTGTACTCGAAGGGAAGGAGGAGCCCGCTGTTGTCGTAGGGGTGGAGGAACGGAGCGTAGCGGTCGGCACGCAAGTCTGTGACAAAGGTGGTGTGATGACTGACCAAGGGGGAACCGGTTGGACGAGGGAACCAGGTCGAGTCGAAAGTTAGAGGGTGTCTGGTGGAGCCGAAGGTGGGAGGAGCCAAGGTGGAGCCGACGGGCCAAGATGGAGCGAGACGATCTGAGGCCGGAGGCGGATCCACTGGATCTATCTGCTCAGGCGCTGATGGTGGTTGTAGGACCTGAGGCTCGACGTGAGTGCTTGGCGTCGGAGGAGATGGCAAACGCTTCAAGCGTGATGGAAGCACCAATTACACCACATCTGTCCAAAGGACGGACCAACCACAGCTCATGACAAGGAGCCCACACCCTCCATATAGAGCTGTGATCCCTGAAAAGGCATTCTTGTTCTCCTCCCTGTGAAGACTTTCCTTCAGCACGTAGGCTGCACTGCTTCAGTTCACAAACATACCATCAAGGTTGACATTGCCGAACGCAGTCCAGTTAAAATCTGTATTCTCAGCTTGTTACTAAATTTCTCGACTTCACTTTCAATAGTGTCTCCTATCCTAGGTAATGTTTACTGGGTATGACTCACCATGTGTCCATGGTTGCAGAAGAGAAAGGGAAAGATGCCCCTCGGGCAGGGATTAGCATTTGATCTTTATTGCATGTATACAGTCATGGCCAAAATTGTTGGCACCCACAAAATTGTTTTTTATCTGTTGGTGTTTGATCCAATCCATGATGCCAGGTATCTGAACAAGATGTCCAGGACCTCTGGCAGAAAATTAGGCCCACAGCAGTAAATATACAGCAGAGTATTTCATTTTACACATGGGGTACTTTTTTATCCCTGTGTGCACCAAACCCATCTTAAGTGTTTGCTGCCAAAAAAGCTATTTTTTTGTTTCATCTGACCATAGAACCCGTCCCGTTTGAAGTGCCAGTAGTGTCAGGTACTTTTCAAACGTTCTATGGACAGAGGAACCAAAAAAATAGCTTTTTTGGCAGCAAACACTTAAGATGGGTTTGGTGCACACAGGGATAAAAAGTACCCCATGTGTAAAATGAAATACTCTGCTGTATCTTTACTGCTGTGGGCCTAATTTTCGGCCAGAGGTCCTGGACATCTTGTTCAGATACATGGCATCATGGATTGGATCAAATACCAACAGATAAAAAATCGAAACCTAACAGCCGGGGCTAGAAATCTTATAACGGGCCATGTTTGGATCTTCCAACAGGACAGTGATCCAAAAACAAATATCAAAATCAAAACAAAAATGGGTCACTGAGCACAAAACCAAGATCTGCAATGGCCATCCCAGTCCCTGGCCGGAACCCTATAGAAAATGAGTGGACTGAACTGAAGAGATGAAGCACCAACATGGATCTGGGAATCTGCAGGATCTGGAGAGATTCTGTATGGAGGAATGGTCTCTGATCTCTTGTCAGGTGTTCTCCAAACTCATCAGGCATTATAGGAGAAAACTCAGAGCTGTTATCTTGGCAAAAGGAGGTTGCAAAAAGTATTTAATAAAAGGGTGTCAATAATTGTGGCCAACTTGTTTTGGAGAAAAACATTTATTTCATAATGTGATTTAGCCCCACTTTCAATTCTCTTGCTTCAATGAAAGGTTAGAATTTTGGCAATTTTTTGAATGAAAGATCAAAAGGATAAACAATGCAGATTTATTTTTTACAGCCAGTTTTGATCATATTTACCAGGGGTGCCAACAATTTTGGCCATGACTGTAGGTGTCAAGGATGCTCAGACTGCACCAGTGGATGTGGAAAGTTGTGCGCACTTTTGCATGATGCTGGCCAGGATTTTGGAAAGAATGCTTCGGCTGCATCTTCTAAAGATGATCCGTGTCTCTCTACTATCCATCCTTCGGCTAAGGGTGCCCAACCCTCTCCCTGAGTGATCTTTCTTCATGGGGGGGGATATTATATAGTGATATAGTCCCCTGAGTTTGCGCTCTTTTCAATCAGCAGTTGCTTGCGATGAGGTAGAGGGAAATGAGGAAGAGGATGAGGAGATGTTAGCTCGCCTCCCCTGGGATGAGCCGGATGATGAGTTGGGCAGACGCTATCCTGTCTGCAGCCCAAGTGTCCAGGCACGTGAGTATGCAAAGTGGCGACTTAGCGTCAACGGTGATGGATTGTAACCTAGTGGAGGTTTGTAAGCGTGCGGCAGCTAAGCCTTTAATCGCTTGGCCTGTAACTCTTGGGGATCCGACGTAAAAAAGGTTCCCTTCTTGCCTTCCCCTGTCGAAAAAACGGCTTCCCACTTTGCTTGCGTGTGTAGCAGAGATGGCACGATCGTGGCATAAACCCTTCTCTCATTGCGTGCCCGCCAATGGCTACTCTTCACTTGATGTGAACGAGATGGAGGAGGATTCTCTAACCCTCCCACGGTCAAACAGTCAGTGGCTCACCACCTGCATCCAAACAGTTGGAACACTCTCTCATCTGTGAGTCCCTCCTTCCCTGGGAAAATGGAACGCTTTACTGGCTTCCATGAACCAGAAGGTATATAAATCATCGGCGTTGTCTGTGCGGGCACCTAACGCAACTTCATTGTTGATGGCCTATCAACCCTAAATTATTGGAGGAGCAAGGCAATCAGCTGGACTCTGGCAATCCAAACCCCGCCGTCTGGGAGGATATCTTTAATGTAACAGACCTCAAACTACACACCTTGAGTGGTGCTGTTCATAGCTGAGGTCGTACTATGGCTCTCGCCGTTGCGGGTGAGAGGTCGCTCTGGCTTAATCTCTCACTGCTCAATGCTCTCACTGTATGATCTTAAATGGGGTGTGTTTGAGGACTGGTGCACTCATAAAGGAGTAATTCCTTTTCAGTGAGCAGTGAGTGATATACTTTGTTTTTTGCAAAGCTTAATGAACAATGTGAGGGCATTTTCTACTATTAAAGTTTACCTGGATGCTATTTCAGCATGCCACGTAGGCTTTGAAAGAGTTTCGGTGGGACGGCATCCTCTTATAAGCCGTTTTATGAAGGGAGTGAAGCGTTTGAGACCCGTGTCGAAGCGGCTGGTCCCGTCATGGGACTTGTTCATGGTTCTGAATGCTACAACTCGGGCCCCGTTTGAACCTCTGGAAAGTGTTCATATATCATATACATTAAAGAAAAGTTTTACTGAAGATAGTTTGCAGTTTCATCAGCAGAAGTCAGCTTCAAAACTCACAAGGATTTCGTAGGCCGCCTCGCTTACATTTACAAAGATCACAGCAGTTATACGCTTCAACCAGGTCTAAGCTACGTCCTTGCTTCAGGTTGAATGATTCTCACTGGCTAAGAAAAAGATAAACAGTAATTCTAAACAGATAGACTGAAGCATATCTCCATCGATTATGCAGACACTCGGACCCTGAATTTAGGCACGTTGTGACCTTCCAGGTCGCAGATTTGGGTTGCTGGGCACCAGCCTGTCCCGAACAACAACTCAGTAAATCTCCAATAATTCCAGTGGTTCCTTAACCTGTAACCAAAAAGACTAACATACACATCGACACACAGCTTTTTCAAGGTTGGATTTGGTCAGGCTCTAACTATAAACAGGAGAGTATTGTCAAAACATCAAGATAATACGTTCTTTCTCTCAAAGAGAGCATGCTTTAATCTAACACAGTAAAGTAAAGACTTTAGCTAAGAAATGGTCACTCAAACTATTGGTTCCAATGACCCTTGTGACCTAGTTGTCAGGGTACCCCAGAAAAACAGATGTACTGTATTGACACGTTGAAGACCTTTCTCAAAAAAAAAAAAAAAGTCCATATTTCTTTTCTGGAAGCCGGGCTTAATAAGCAGGCACTGTTACTGTATTCAGATCTAAGCGAGTGGGTGAGTTACGGGCCTTGTCGGTTCATCAAGCATGTCTGTATTTTAGTTCAGATGACAGCAAGGTTACGCTGCTGCATGTTACACTCAATCCCGATACCCTCACCTATTACCAATTCACCAATTTACTGTTTAGTTGGATAACTTGGATATTCTATAAACTTTTCACTTTTATTTTGCCTCTATTCCAGCTTTTTTGGAGTGTATAACAGCTATCAAAATAAAAATGTGTTTATATTTACAAAATACAATTAAGTACTTTTGAAACATTGGAAATCCTTTGTACTTTTGTCATTTATTTTGTCAGTTTATTAAAATCACAGATTCTTGATTTTATTGCATTTTACAAAATGTTCCAACTTTTCTAGATTTGGGGTTTTATACACGATTACTATATGAAAGTACATGACAACAGAGGCTAACGTTTTTTTGTGTTTTTTTTTATTAGGCTGCATGTCTTTAATTCATGTTTTTTCTACAAACCAAACGTTTGCAGAAAAAAAAAAAGTTAACTCAAGGCATCAGTTTAGTTACAGAGAATGAACAGATGAGTAATAGATAGGTGTGTTATGATTCATTCATTTTATTGTTCATTTGTCAAATACAACTATCAACGTGTTTAAATATTTGTATTAATACTCATTAAAAAGATTTCTACATAAATATGAGTGTCACACACTATACGTGTCTGTTCAATTATTAAATGTAAATATATTTAAAAAAAACAGAAACTATTTTGTCTACACAATAAATTAAAAACCATTAAAATGCACAAGTTTCATTTCATCTCAGTTTCATTGGAACAAATAAATAAATTCATTCTAACATGGAAACATGCAAGTCATTTTAGGAAGTTTTGGCCCATACACATGTACAGCCAACTATAACACTCTCAAAAGTTGCCCTGAAGCACTTCTTGTCCTTTGAATCCCTTTTCAGCACCATGATCTCCTGATATATGGGTAGAGAGTTCAGTCTCTCATCCACACCAGTAGGAAAGGTGCAATATTCTGATTTGCACTGGGCTTCAAAGATGACCTGTGGTATTCTGTCGTGTGAAAACTTTGGTCTGAAAACAGAGAAAACAAGGTGGTTATTTCAGTAGCACAAAACCCACAGACCTAACCAAGAACTGCTTTACTTCACATTGACATAACATGCATGGCCTGCTGTACCTTAAAATGCCTTCACTTTGCATAGTTGCTATGAGACCTCCCAAACATGGAAATACATTCCTGATGCATTATTCAACTTTTTGTATGCCATGAATTGCGAATTATTTTCACTGACATTAAACGTTACAGGGAAAATAAACAAACTAACGAACTAATATCTAATATCAGCCTAAGCTAGTCTAGCCTAGTCTGGTCATAGCTGGTTTATCAGGTTGGTTTTAGATAGGTTTGACCACTTCTTTAGATAGTCAGGCTGGGAGATCTGTTGACCAACCAGGTAACACCAATTGAACACCAGCTAGGCCAGACTGGGAGACCAGCTTGAGCATCTTAAACCAGTTACATCCAGCTTAAACCAGCTAGGACCAGTCAAACAGCTTAGCTGTTTTCTCAACAGGGTAAACTAAACAGATATCTACATCATTCAGCAACTCTAAATCATTTTAGATGCACTTATGAATTTGTTTTTGTGACTCACATCCAGGTCCATGCAGATATTGAGTGGTTGTGGATGTTGCCATTTCCCTCCATGTCCTCTGAAGGAGAGCCATAGAAGTCATCGGAAATCGTCAAACCGGTGTCACATAGTTGTTTCGCCTTTTGTTTGGCAAACGTGAGGCTCGCCAGCGCACAGAGCAAAACCTGAGAGAAAGATCATTATCTGCTATTATATTTCATTCAAATGAATCCATGAAGACAATTTGCTGTCAATGGCAGAGGCTCAATCCATTTCTGAGTTATTTAGGCCTCTTTTTGTCACAACATCTTACATTTAACTTAATCTAAAAAGTTTTAAGATTAATCTTTAGTGAAGCAATTGTTGTAAACAAGCGAACAGTGTTAGCATTAGGCTAGCTAATAGAGTTCAGCTAAATATCTATGCTCGTTTCGGTCGTCTCACCATGTATTTAGCGTTGAAGAAGCTCAGAAACATCTTTAATGCCCTCTTCTTATTCTCTTCTACAGTGAAAATGTTTCTCGTTCACTTCATCTATTTATGCAATGCTTGATCGTGATTGCATAGATAATATGGCCTACCTCTGACCTGGATTCGTTCATCAGATCAATTGATAGTTGAGGGGTAACTTTTAGATCTAGATTTCGCCACTCATTGCCAGTAATCTGACCTACGGACTAAAGATCAGTCTGCGTTGGCAAGATTGCAGAATTATTTCACAGAATTTTGGTTGGAAAAAAATGATGAATCATAAAAATCAGGCTTTTGGGGTGAGTTATCAAGATTTGGGATTCTGTTTAATCATTTAAGTCATGTTTCGGAAACAATTTGGCTTTATCTGGTCTGTTTAAGTTTTATGCATGGAGAAATATTGGGAAACTTTTAATTAACACCTTGCAGAGTGCATGAAAAAAAAAGTTTTCCTTGTGATGGCCATTTTATACCGGTTTAATACTCTCGAATGAACAATGAATGTTGTTATCAGTGAGGTTTTTCATTCATCATGGCACTAGAAGAAAATGTACTGTATAGAAGCTGAAAGGGATCTGTTGGGTGCTTACAAAACCTTCAGGATAATTTTATGAATTTATTTTAATCAATATTGTTTTAAGACAATTTTAATTTTAATTAAATCTCATGACTTAAACATCTTGTAAACATACACTCTAACAAATGCTGGGTTGTTTTAACCCAATTTTGGGTCATATATGGACAAACCCAAATGTTGGATCAAAAATGCAATTTAAAAATGTAACCCAATGGCTGGGTTTGTCCATATTTGATCCAAAATTGGGTTAAAACAACCCAGCATTTTTTAGAGTGTACTTTATCACTAGAAAAGAAGAAGAAATAACCCATTAAACATGCAAGTATTATGAAGAAAGACATTTCTTCTTATATAGTACCTTTTTGGCATAAAGCGTTCTAAAAATGTTAGTCAAGAACCCAGCGTTCTTTTATAATTGGAGGTTCTAAATAGAACTCCATTGAACTTTGTATTGTCTAAGAATGAATAATGTTTGGCATAACTTAATGAAAAGCATCATTGTGATGAAGGCTTTCCATAGTCACCCTAATGTGCCAAATAGATGAATTGATGGATATATGAAATGTCCAGTTTCTGTCAAATAAACATCTACCAGGCAGAAAATGAACATGCATTTCCTACTTTCTAATGTATTGACAAAGCCGTTGCTGAGAGGACCAGCATATAATACCTTTTGGATGCTTGTTTCCAAGCAATGTCTAGTTGGTTTGCACCCGCAAAACAGCTTAACCACAGAAAACTATCTTTTAAGAGAGCCAGACCACTTTGGGAGCCAACTCCATTAGAAAGACCTCGTCGGTCGACATCTAAGTTTTACTGACACGTCTATGCCATGGTTTGTGCTCTCTACAAATGAAACATTGTATGTGGGAAAAAGCAGAATATAATTGCAGGCTGTGAATGTTGCGTCCTTGTAAATAATTACTTTTACTCACTTTACGTTACTCTCATTTGATTCAGATCAGCACATGTTTGAACAATGCAGAGATACATGCATGAATGAGTGTGCCAGTGTAACTGTGCATTCTTTGTAACTTAAGCAAATATTTGTAATTGCATGAATAAGCAGGAAAAAAAATTAAGCAGTGCACTTTTTTTCAATAACATGCCAAATTTCAATAACGAAAGTTGATTATCTATAGCGATGGACCCTCATCAAGCCTCAAGAGTCTTTAGGGAAATTCCTCCATGCCGAAACCATTACAAAATGTTACATCACGCTTATTCTCACATATATGTGGTTGGTTGGTATACTGATGCATGGGAGATTATCCCAGCATCAAAGTGAGAAGTGTTCTTGATAGATTGCTATCATGCGTTGTCTCAGAGAAACAGTGCAAACTAAGGCCTATTTTCACCACCCACAACCGTTCACTTTTGGTTGCAAAGACAGCTTCTTTTTTTGGTCAGTATTCTGAATTGATTCCTCCTTTTTCTTTTATTATCTGTCATTTTATTATGTGTAATATGAGTTTGTTTGGACAAGTATGTCTTAAAACCAACATTTATAGTTTTTTATTATTTTTTATTAAGCAACCAATCAAAAACAAACAACAATTCTAAAGCAACATTTTGCAAAGTCTCCAACCAGTATGTTTTGTCCATTAATGGTCAGGTTTATCATGGGTGTCCGGTGTCTAAACCCAGAGTTTTGCCACAGTTATACCTATTCTTCTTTGATGTGGCAGCACACAGTGCGGGAATCCTCTCTGTGTCGTTTTTTTCCTTCTTACTTTCAAACTGACTGATGACATACCATTCACACAGCGAGCGGAAGCTACTCAGCAAATCACTGACCTCATTTCTTTCAATGAAAGGAAATAAAGCATCCTGTAATTAAGATCCCTTTTATCGCAGTATCAGTCGGCCAGTAATTGTGTAATTTCACCACAATAAAATATATTGTTTGATTTCCACTCACTGAGTGGGTAAAATAAAACCTTGAGCATGACCACCGTGACGACAAATGAGGATTTAACAAATTGCTCTAGAAAAAAAAAAAGCCTTAGATCTGTTTATGCAATTTAGTTAAACACCTAATCACTGTTCAAAGTCAAAGAAATATTCAATTTTAGGTGCACTCAAATTTAAGTGTAATAATGACCAAGAAAATATATAATTAATTCACACTTTTTGTGATTAATCCTTTGTTAGTTATCTGAAATGTGAGTATATGCTTAACATATCTGCTTGTTTTAAACACAAACTTTCAGTAAATCTTTCAGTAAACAAGACCGAAGTGTTTTGCTTCTCAAGTGAAATGTATTTTGATTTAAAGGGATAGTTCACCCAAAAATGAAACTTCTGTCATCATTGAATCACCGTCAAGTTGATCCAAACATGTATGTTTTTATTTCTTCTGCTGAACACAAAAGAAGATATTTTGAAGAATATGGGTAACCAAACATTTGACGGTAGCCATTGACTTCCATAGTATGGAAAAAAATACTATGTAGTATTCTTAGCATTGAGTATACTTAGAAGACAGGTAGGGTTAGGGTAAGTACAATAAGTTGACATGTACTGGTAAAGTTACTTATAGTCAGTTGAATGTCTGTTGGGGAGCATCAAAATAAAGTGTTAGCAGATATTAAGCAGACAGTCCACGACTCTATTGAAAGTTAGTTGACATGTAGGTGCAAAATCCTTTTCTGCAGTGTAATATTCATCATAACTAATGGCAACGCTCACTCAAAAATGTAAAAGATTATTAATAACCAAATAAAAATTCACAATATGCCTTCCGAAGTAAAAATTTTAGAGTAGGAATATTGATGAATTGATGAAACTGTGAAAATGAAGTAGCCGATATGTTGCACGTAAACTGGGGTTAGTGATTCAGCTCTGTTAAAAGAGTCTTCACATTTGTGGTCTTATATGGGTCACTACGAAAGCCCCCGTTCCTAGATCTTGACTAACCAAAATCCCTTTCATGAGTATGAAAGTAGGAGAAAATCCAAGAAGTAGGTCAGAGGCCTGCGTCACATTTCCAACGGTTAAACGGCCTTAGACGATGAACATACAGAGGTATTTTTAAAAGGGAATGAAGTCTTTTCAAACCTATATGATCGTTTTCCTTTAGTGGAATGTTAAAAAAAGTGTCAATGGAGTCAATTTGGATCCCAACGTTCTTCAAAATATTTTATTTTGTGTTCGAAATGACATGACTGAATTTCCCCTTTAAAAATCACAAAATTACATACTGAATAAAGGCTTATAAACTGTAAACAAAATTTATGCTAACAAAAAGAACATTGAAAACTGACAATTGAAATGCATGGACGCAGCCATACTGTCATGGAGGATTACGTTTATTGTGTTACTGTCAATCGCATGTGCATCAATTCTGAGTCACATGAAAATGCGGTCCCTGTCTCTCCCTCTCCCCCCCAAATCCTTCGAAATTTCAGAGTAGGAACCGCAATTGCACCGCATATGACGCAGTCGTAAACCAGAGCCGGTGGGAAATTGTGCATTGGTAGATGCAAGCCATTACAGACACTGGGACGGAAGTCTCCGTTTGCAAACTATGTCAATTGAGGTCACTGGCATTAAAAAAAAGGCAACATGGGGGCTGAATATAGCGGTCAGGATCATATGCAGCAAGAATTTATTTCAGCATACTAATATATACCTCCTGATCTGAATAAATGTGAGACATCTATCAGAGAAAGTAGGTTATGTTAGCAAATTGGTTGCTAAGGTGCAATAAACACAACAATATGTGGCCACAAATGTATTTAGACACTTCAGCCAAATTTTTTTTATTAATAAATCTATGAATTTCATTGGATTATATAACAAAATAACAAACCAAATGTAATTTATTTTGAAATAAAAAGATGAGTTCAAAATTAGGTCAAAATATATTTGGAGATTTTGGACTCAATAACTTCCTACATCCACTAAAATTCACCAGTTGGTTCAAATTAATTGGAAAAATGGCTCAGAAAAGTGATGTTAGTTCTGAGAAAATCTGCATTTGTTTGCAGATACATATATTCTTATCTTATGTAATGAGGGAAAACTATATTTCAATTTTAAATAAAAGTCAAGTGCATCAAACATTTATGACCTTTTTTCTTTTATGGAAGATTAAAAGATTATATTTTTTTCCAATGAAGGTCAATGAGGTTCAGACGTAACACATCAATAGTGCTATGACATCAATGACTTCATACGTCCACTAAAATTCACTTTGGGTCCAGTTAGTTGAAAAGTAAGAACAAAAAAAATGAAGAAGAAAAAAGCAGGTCAGAAAAGTGAGTACATTGTGTCTTACTTACGTGAGACACAGTTTTGTGCAGTTTATAAGGTGCATCATATTGTTTAAATGCATTGTTCAAAACACATTCGTCAAGAAAAGCATTGTGATATGTGATTGTAGTGTCACAATACTGATTTATGCTGACGCATTAAATATGACAACATAAAATACCATCAAAGGGGAGAATTCATCACAGGAAATGCTCCTACACTGCTGCGAATGCACGAAGGCCTCTCTATATAAACGGCACTTACCACTGCAAATGTAGAACAGCTAGACTTAAGACTGACAGGAGACATCTGAAAAGAAAAGGTCGAAATCTTGAGACAAAAATGAATGCAACAATGTCATCAGCGTTAAACATCCAGTTCCTCATGGTGAGTATTGCTAAAAATATCAGAGGATGTCCTGCTAACTATTACTGATGTTTTTGCTGCTGAATTCACAAAAATGAGTGTAAAATGACATTGTGTGTGTGTTTGTTTCACAGGTGGCTTGTTTGATGGGGATCATTTTGATATCATTTGGAGCTGAGGGGGCACCTTCAAAAAATCCTCTGAAGAAAGGAAACGGTCAACACAGGTCATCAGAAGAATCGGATCCATCAGCATCATCATACCGGTTGATATTGGATTCTGAGTTCAAAGCAGCCAAACAGATCCAACCAATAAACAATGACTCCATCTCTCCATGGACCTACACGTAAGACCTTGTCCTATATACCCTTAAAAATAAAGGTTCTAATTGGAATCTATGGTTTCATGAAGAACCTTTAACATCCATGGAACATTTGCATTGCACTAAAGGTTCTTTATATTAAAAAAGGTTCTTAACCCCTGGTTTCACAAACAAGGCTTAAGCCTTAAGCTTTGAGCTGTTTTAACTGAAAGCAACTTGCATTTATAAAAGCAAGTCCCAATTGGACTAAGGCCTAATCCTGGCTTAATCTAAACCTTGTCTGTGAAACTGGACCTTAGATTATTAAAATTATGGAAACAAATTGTTCTTTTAAGAACTCTTCACAGCTTCTTTGAGGAACCCAAAATGGCTCTTCTAAGGCATCGCCTCATTCCCTTTTGGAACATTTATTTTTAAGAGTTCTTTGTTGTTTTGATAATTAGCTTGTGACTGTTGCAACCCGCTAACCTAAAATTGCACATGATTCATTTTGTTTCATAGGTTTACGTATGACGAGAACCTGTACCCTTCTAGCATCGCAGAGGCGAAGTGTTCTCTTACTGGATGCTTGATCGACACCAAATCAGGATGGATTGAGGTCCAGGATTACCAGTCCAAACCTATTTACACCCAAATCATGGTCTTGAGGAGAATTCGAGGAGAAAAGCACAACTACTCCTTTAGACTCGAGTACAAAACCATCGCAGTGGGATGCACCTGCATTCGTCCATTTGTAGAACACGTTTAAAATGAGTTACAGTATTTCTACTGATGTCACTGGTATTCTTACTCTTCTAAAACTTAAGGCGTACGACTTAAGACTTTATAATTTATTTATGTTATCACAGATACGTACGTGTTCGCAAATGTAGTATATTTATTTATTTACGCTGGATTTTTATTTTTGCATTCTTTTTTTTTTTTTTTTTTTTTTGAAGAACCAGAAAAATCAGTTTCAAACCCTCAACCGACTTGATCGGTCTAATCTAATTTATTGATGTCATTAAACATGTGTTTGCAAATGTAGGTTATTTATTTTGACTGGATTTTTTTGTATGAAAATAATTTGTATTAATTATTTATTTATTGATCCACACGTGTTTGTAAGATTGCAATAAATGAGGAGAAAAATACTACAATGCTTGTTCTGATGTCTGTTTTCTTTTTTTAAAGCATTTAAAAAAATTCAAAATCTATAAATGAGGTCAAATGAAGTCACAAGGACGAAACTATACCAGCAGTCCTTTAATTCCCTCTGCCTCTAAAATATATCACAATTTCTGTACAGAATTATATAGCCAAATCAGACACCAGCTGATCATGAGGCAAGTGAACATATGTACAGCGGCAAAAGCTTGAGCAGTTTACCAAAAATAGAGCCTTAAAGACAGGACAGAAGACAAACTGACTGCATCCACATGGGCAAAGTACATGAAGCCGTCCAAACGTCACCCAAATATTCATAAACACACAAAGTTACCACTCACATTCACTCATTTGTTTGGCACTATTGGCATACAAGCTCGTCGCAGAGACAAACACTTCTCTGCGCTTCTCGGATTAAGGTAGTAAAAGATTCCTTCGGGATCTTAGTTGGCCGGCCAGTTCCGTTCGTCTGACAACGTGGCCATCATACCTTACAATGATATAATGATATCATATAATCGGGTTTCAGAGTCATAATCTCATATGATCCAAGCTAATAAGCTCAGCGTGATAGTGAGTCCTTTGGTCAATGTTCTCCCATATGATCAGCGTGTGTTGTGGGAAGATCTCAAGGCACCTGGAACATAAAGTTCAGAGATATAGCAATTAATATCAGGACAAAAACCACACTTTCACACAGCAAATGGCTTTTCACAAGTTTTATCAAGTGCATCACGGCATGCAAGCATTAAAACTTTGAGTTCGGACACATTTAATACACTATACGTTGTCAGGTAACTAACAAATATTCTACTGTTTTTTTTTGGTGGTGGTGGGGGGGGGGGGGTGTTCTTCTATGAGAATCCAACTCTAAGACATAAATACAAAGCAGAACTACAGTGCTAAGTACACCGAATACACAAACAATGTTACAAACGGCTAATTCACAGCATTACAACACAAATTCACATCTTGTTTACTCTGTAGTTTCTGCCTCTTCGTTCATTATCTTTATCCTGTCAGTGCATGCAAAGCTATTACTAAAGACTAAAAGGATTGATGATGACTCGTGCATTTTACACAGTTTGGCGGTAAACAAATCCACAAAACATAACGACTTTTTTTTTAGCATTTTCCTATTGATGCCCAATTCCACATCCACAATATTCTGCGTTCTGTGCAGCAGCAAACAAGAATATAGTATATTTTGCTGCAAATGTCGCGAGATAGGCCTTCAAATCAACCGAAGCACAGCCTTTCTTAGCATGACTAGAACCTAGGCCTTTTGTCGTTTTCTTTTTAAAAAATCTGGACAAGAAACGCTCTTGATTCTAATCCCAGTCCAGTTCAATGTGTTCCTTGTTTTTCCTCACCTCCTCAGCATGCTTGTCCTGGAGAAATACAAGACAAAAGGAAGAAAAACGATTAAATAATAGAACAATCTCAACCCTAAAGTGTCTAAGCTTTTGAAAAGATTTTCCTAGTGGCACCAAACAGAATTGCAAAAAAGATGCCTATTTCCAAACCAGCCCATCAGCGTCATCAAACGTAGCATGTGCTAGTGGTAAACAAACAGAACAATATCAGTTGGCAGTTGTGGTTTTTATGTGCGCTGAAAAAGAGGGGAGGAAGCGAAAGAGGAGAATATGGACGCGGTCATGGGTAAGGAAAAGAGGACAACTTGGAAAATGGAGCTTGAGGTAAATAGTTTTAAGTTTTAGCGCCTATATTGATCAATACGCCATTTCATGTTGCATTTTTATTGGCTAGTCAGTATACGTAGGCCGTAGCAGCAAACACGCTGTGAGATGATCATGCTAAATTTATCGCAGGCTGTCTTTGGTCGCAAGACCGTGAAAATGGCCGTATTTGAACCCCTCCCCCTGTACGACGTTTAGGAGCCACGACCACAGAAATCGGCACGATTTGTCATCTTTCGTCTGGGACAGCCCAAAATCGTACAATGTGTACCAGGCATTAGCCCTACTACCTGTATATTCACTATAACCTGTATATTCACTGCTATCTGTATATTCACTGTAAGCAACTAGATTGCAATTCCCTTTTGTGCCACTAGTGCTGCATCTTTAAAAATAGAACTGGGTTAAAATGTCGAGATTCACCGTACCTTCTCCTGAAGACGTTCCAGCATAGCAGCGATGTGAGCCTCTCTGTTCTCTTTGTTGATCTCCATCCTTTGCTCCAGTTTTTCTTTGGCCATCTTGATGAAGTTGTTGTGTTCCTCTACGGCTTTCTGGGCCACTTCTCGTTCATGTTCTCTCTTCTCAGCCAAGTGCTTCAGAAGTTCAGCTTCCTGACACTGTGGAGATAATGCATGAGATTCTGACTCAATATGAGACTCACTTATAAACATATCTAGAGCTGTTACTGTGTACTAAAATTGTTTGCAGTATTTGAAACCAACCTGAAATGACTCAATTTAATTTGAAGTACTAAACTGAAACGGAAATTAAAATACATTAAAGCTATAAATCTTAAATATATATATATATATATATATATATATATATATATATATATATATATATATATATATATATATATATATATATATATATATATATATTAGTGCTGGGCAAAGATTAATCACGATTAATCACATCCAAAATAAAAGTTTGTGTTTACATAATATATGTGTGTGTACTGTGTATAATTATTTTGTATATATAAATACACAGACATGCATGAATATATTTAAGAAAAATGTGTTATATATACATATATATATAAAATATGTATATTTATATATAGTATAATGTATGTATAAATATATACATATACAGTGTATATGCAAATATTTTTTTTAATATATACATGCATATGTGTGTATTTATATATACAAAATAATCATACACCGTACACACACATATATTATGTATATGTATATATATAAAATGAATAAAATGATAAAATTAAGATGACAAAAAGTTATCAAAATTTCTTAAACTAAAGTAAAACTAAATAAAAAACTGAAAAATATAAAGTTATTTATAAATTATAATAAATATAATATATATATATATTATAATAATAATATATATATGTATACATTTATAAATTCATTTTTGTAATAATTAATGTAAAGTTTAAATTGATGCATATATGGTAAGCCAAATGTCGTCTCCATTATAGATATGCAAGTGAAAGCGATAATCACATGTAATTGTCTATCATGATATATTCCTCACCTTTCTTCTCTCCTCAGCTGCATCCAGTTTCTTCTGGATCTCTTCCAGCGAAGGGTCCCTGCGAGGTGGGAAAGTGGGATGAAACTCCCTCTGACCGTCAAAAGACGGTGGTCTGAGGATGACCTCAAAGGCCTGTCCCGATGTCCGCTTGTTTAGCTCGATCACCTCCATGTCTTTAATGATGCACAGGTTGAGGTCCACAACATCTAAAACCAAAGGTCAACAATCATTCATGCAACTAATGTTAAAATACTTTGATCAAATTAAACTAACAGTAATTACACAAGATTTTAGATTTGAGGCCTTTACGGTACCTTGTGTTTTCTTGGCGGGCTTCTCCCGAGGCTCTGGCAGGATGCAGGAGCAGAAGAGAGACACTAGAGGGAGCTCCTTCATTTTCTCTCTGTATGCTGCAACAGAGAAAGAGACCGGGTTATTTTGAGCTGGTGCCACTGATGCCATGTGCTCACACATCATCGCTTCTGCTCGATCAAATGCTCACGAGATCACGTGTGAAAGAGCAGGTGGAGTACACGTACCTGCAAGAGTCATCTTTCCTGAGTCCTCGAAAGGCGTTTCAAACTCAGCTGGTCCTATAGTAGAGAGAAACGATGATGTAATCAGAATCCAGTCAATCAATTCTTATGGATATGTCTTTGTCCTCATATAAAAGTCTGGTATTATGAATAACAAGCCCAATCAACAATTTATACTAAATAAATAAATCACAAAGCAATAAATCATCAGATTAAGCATTTTGCATATTGTTTTAGTTTTAAGCAGCTACATTTTTTTATTTGGTTAATGCATAAAACAGTTTTAAATAATAATAATATTTAAAAACAAATCAAGATGTATTCCCAGAAGCCTTAATTCCTTACACAATTTTGCTTCACAAGTAAATGCCTTCTTGAAAAGAAAACGATTTGTTTGCAGTGGAAGAGTATCACACAGCTACATCTAAGCACATAGTAGTATGCATACCAAGTACAAATCTATTCAAATCCACAAAAACCAAGCAAGGAACAAACAAATGCAGCGGTAATGTACTTGATGGCAATCGTTCGCATAAATGAATCTGGTTTGTTCAGGGTTGATGAT
Source organism: Phoxinus phoxinus (assembly GCF_949152265.1). NCBI lineage: Eukaryota > Metazoa > Chordata > Actinopteri > Cypriniformes > Leuciscidae > Phoxinus > Phoxinus phoxinus. The sequence goes on along the minus strand of NC_136888.1, from coordinate 13,118,024 downwards.
CGTCTCTCAGCCTACGCTCCTTCTCTGTCCTCGCCGTGCCCCCTCAATTCCCACGCTCACGATCGCTGCACCAGCTAACACCTTTCAAACTTTTGTGACATTTTCAACGCATGGGCTTATTCTATAAAACGTTTCAACCCCATTCCTAGTACGAAGGCCAAAAATGTTGATTCTTTGAGAACGCGCATCATTTCCCCAAATCATGAGGGTCGCACTGCATGCACACAAAGCCCAAAATCAGCTCCTGTTTTATTGATGCCAGCAACACAGCTGATGTAATAAATAATAAAACATGCTTTGGAGCACAACCCAACAGCATTGCCGTTCAACTAAGAGACATGCAAGTTTATCATGCAAGTCATTTTCTTAACCTCCCACTGCTTTCTGATCGAAATTATCGCTGGGTGTTTTGAAAGCAGAGGTTGTGGCGCTCTATAAAGGGGCCGTGGCCTTTTGCACACCAACATATAATCTCACCTCTCAGGTCCACCCACAGCGCAGACTAGCACGCTCACCGCAAGACATACAATGCACACTTTGCCCCTTTTTAAACAAGAAATGCACTCTCCTATTCTTCACAATGCACTATGCATTAGACCAACACGATTTCAAGCACAACTGCTTTCTGATGTGGTATTAACCAACTAAACAGTTGCAAAACCCAACAATTCATGTTTGTGTGTGATTTACATATACGTCTAATAAACCAGGCTGCATGATTTCACATCTAAACCTAGCAAGCATGCAAATCTGCAGTGCAACATAATCTAAGAATCTTCCTCCCTACCATAATACAGAATAAGAATACGTTTCCGTAGTTAATATAACTTCAATCGCATTAGTCCAACAGATCAGCGGTCTTCTTTTGTCCTGCAAAAGCACAATACAGTAAATAACAGGTTATGATATACAATTTCACCATAACTCACCGACAGCGTGCTGTGATCTTCTGACAGGGTCTCTCCCTCGCGCTCAGTCTGACAGTCTGCTGCTGTTTGGATGCTCAACCTGGCAGCATCAGCACCACCTCTGCTAGATAAAGCATGACATCACCTCCAAGCGCCGTGATTGGTCGAGAGGGATGCAGGCTCCTGATGGGCTGGAATGGCTGGGAGTGCAGATAGGGGGTGGTTAACTCTTTGTTGAAAACTGGTTATGATTTCAGAGAAGGACAGGGCATATTATGCAGCTTTATGCAGAAGAAGCACTATTTAGTAATATTAGTAGTATTTAATAAGAAAACAGAAGTGTATTGTTTTTTTTTTGTTAATGAAAATTGGAGCTATCAAAGAATATTATATATCTACATTTGTGAGCAACTATCAAGGCATGAAATTTGCCAAGATGCGTTTCCTATTTTAAGTTGTTTCAGTTTAGGATTGAATTACGGGCAGCATCGTGCACTAATCCAGTTCGGTCTGGTTTTGGGAGCTGCTCGAAATGTCATGTCTAAAAACGGAGGAGGACTGGGATTTATGTGTCATCTTCTCACTCACTCATGGCTGGAGTCTTGTGGATGACTACGACAAAATAACCTTGCCGTCTGGAAGCGGGCAGAGCGGGCCTGTTTGAACAGTCTGTCAATGGCCCATCTGTTGCTCTGGTCCTGTGCCAAATCAAACTACTGGACTTTTCACAATTCCAAAGACAGTTTGTACAACATAGCGTTCATTTTGTAGAACGAACCTGATTTTACCACCAAGTTTATGCCCGTCACATCTCTAATGTCACAGATGAATGGTTGCTAGATGGATTTAATGACATGATTTGTAAATATGCAGGATGAACTTATATAAGGTGCTCATTTGAACCTGTTTGCAGTTCCGAGGTCTCTCATGTGAGGTAGAAATACTCCCAGCGGTCCTGGTATGGATGTTGAATATGTCGGAACAGAACGTACTGTACCTAGTTTATTTCCCAGTGGCACCGCATCCCTCTAAGAACACAGACAACGTCTTAAGTGAATAGAACAAAGGAACTCAACGCACATGGGTTAATGCAAAACAAAAGATAGCATTTCTGTAGCTAATAATACAGTAAATGATATATGAGCACATCATTTGTGCAAGAAAGGATCACCCACCCATACGAACTGGTTTTGGTATATGCTGGATGTGATCACTGGAGGAGGCCGCAGGGGGGGAGGGGAGACCATGATGTCATCCAGCTGTCTGCTATAGGTGGAGAGTCGTGTGCCTGCATACAGGGTTTTTCACATGGCAACAGAGCAAGAAATGCAGCAAACGAGGTCCTAAAAGTGAATAACAGAGAAATGAAGGACAGAGGGAAAAGGACGTAGGGTGTATAAAGGGAATTGTTTGCAAATGGTGCACTGAAACCGCACCGGAGCAGTAAAGAGAGACTGAGAAGAGAAAGGTGGGGGGGGATGTAGTGAAGGAAAACAATGCGCCTGCAAGGAAAGCCTGATCATCACATAGTAACCCTGCTATGATGTCATTTCCAGCCAATCAGGAGCGGTGCGCTGGATTCTCTAGTCAGAATGATGCAGTTTCCAGATCACATCTGACCTGACAGGTAATGATGATGATGATGATGAAGCTAATTATGCATACAAGCATAAACCTTACTGATGGTTTCCATGTTATTTTGTAATACATTTTTGTATATTTTTGAAGAAAATGTGTTCTAAACAGTTTTGATCATTAGGGAAATGGCATTATATATATTATATACACACACACTACATTTTTAAAATAAATTAATAGCATGGACATATTACATTGATTAAAAGTGGCAGTAAAGACATTTATAATGTTACAAAAGATTTCTATCTCAAAAAAAAAAAAAACTGTCAACAGTTTTCTCGAAAATATAAAGCAACAAAATTGTTTTCAACATTGGTAAGGATAAAATGTTTCTTGAGCAGCAAATCATCATATTAGAATGACTTCTGAAAGATCATGTGACACTGAAGACTGTAATGATGCTGGAAATTCAGCTTTGATCACAGGAATAAATTAATTACAATATACAACAATTACGTATATTAAATTGGAATATTATTTCACAATATTACTGCTATTTTTCTGTATTTTTGATCACATAAATGCAGTCTTGGAGCACATAAGAGACTTCATTCAAAAACATGTGTATATACATGCATATACTGTATATATACTATGCTGTATACTCTATATATAAAGAACTTTTTTAATATATAATTTAAATTTAAATTATTTTCTACTACATTAAGCCTTTTCCTTTTAATAAGGTACAGTTTGTTGTCATTTTAAAAACTACTTTTGTACATCTACCGGTATACCTAGTATAAAATACACAGTAGCCTAAAGCAGAGCTGCAGTTCAGTGGAAAATGTTCTGACATCAGTTACACATCAGTCTAATGGCTTGTGATACTTGTGGCAGAATGACAAATGGACACACTTTCCTTAAGAGGTACATTACGGCATGCCAGATGATTTATATTAGAACATATTGTGATGAGCTCATTCTGACACACCCCTCCTGAATAATACAGTGCGAAACAGTGAATAATTCATAGACACGCATTGTTTTGAGTCGAAAATACACAAAATGCTTGTTTTTGTCCAGGCAGTGATCTTGTATTTTGGTTTCAAAACTGTCCACAATGCCATACATAAAAGTCAACTAATTTGTAGCTGAACTACAATATGTTGTTTTCATGTCAAGTTGATTTATGTTGTGGCAACGTGTCTTAAATGTTTAAATATTATACAGGTTGGTCAAAACATTGTTTTGTAATTCTTCTATTTTGTGTGTGTGTGAGATTTTGGTTTTGTGAATTCCATGTTTTGTTCACATTTTGATTAAAAACTCTATATTTGTTTGTATACTACATACATTTAGTATACACTAAATAACACTACAATACATTTTAAATAGCATATAATACACATAAAATACCAAAGAAAACCAATAATTAACCACATGCACCCCAAATGTGTAATATCAGTGCCTTAAAGGTTAATGCATGTACAGCAATTGATTTTCAAAATTAAATCTAGCTTGAGAAATATTAACGGCGTGACAGCTACAATTTATTTTTGAGGCACTGAAATGCAACTTTTCATTTGAAGTTCCAACATTCAATGCACGTCCAAACACGTCAATGCATTAGGCACCATTTGTAGCTGTAAAGCATTTAGCATTTAAACCCCTGAGCCAAAGCTTTATGTGATCTGATTGTGTATTCTAGGTGTGAAGCGCTCTGGAGAGTGTGATGTGAGAGAGTAGGTCATACTGTATCTGCAGGCTCTAAACTCAGGACATGACATCACTCTAATGGTCGCGTGCTGCATGACTCATAGCTTTTACCTCTGGTCGTCAGTATCTCTCTGGCCGGGACTTACGGTCAAACCAATCCACATGCTTAGACATGCTGTTTACTAGCAATAAACAGAGAACAAAAGATGACATCACATAAAAAGATAAAAACAACAGCTATGTAGCAAATTGAATTCCATGGTACTGCTTATTGGATACTGCATTATGTAGTATCTACTTTTTCAGTCAGTGAAGAAACATGCAATAACACAATAAATGTTATAATAAATAATTATAATAAACATAATAATGTAATTAAGAGTTGTATGCTACTTGTTTTGTCACATGATCTCACTACATTGCGTGTTTGATGTTCAGTATTGGAAGTCAATAATGTTATTCTGCAAGTCGGTATGAAACTGAAGTTGCTATAGTCTTTTCTCCCCTATTGTGACATACATCTAAGTGGAACGGCTACTCTGACAAGAACAAATGTAGGGCGGGACTTGATTTTGTCCATGGGGAATTGATTGGATGGTTGTTGTTTGCTATTGGTCGATTCAATGTGAGTGACAGGTCACCCCGCCCTTGTGCCAGTAAACGCATCATCAGAGATGTGTTATATGATATGTTGCTGCAAGAGGGAGGGGACGTTTTTTTGGTTAAAGATTTTGAGGGTACATGAACTTTAAACAAAAAAAGATAAATAATTTATATAAATACTGCAATATTTCATAAAATGTTTTGATTGCATGGTGACTTTATTTCAATCAGAACAATGAATTGCTAAGTTTGGAAAAGCAGACTACCTAATCTAATTCAGGATTTGTGGTCTAGTTGTCATATCAGACATAAAATCGGTTGTTTTGTATTTGTAATTTCTGTAAAAATCTTAATTTTGGTAGCCTAATTTGATCAAATAAATAAATATCAAATATACTTAATAGTAAGTATGCACAAAATGAGGACATGCAACAATGTTGGACACGATCTTAATCGTTGCATAGCATGTACCACTTCACATTCGGTTTTCTAAAATATTAGGCAGTATTTGCTGTATACAACAACACCTGCACACTGTGCACCGTATACGTACATACTGCATACTGATAAAATAGTATGGTAGTTTGTCACTCAAATTTTTCAATATGCAACAGTAACAGATTTGGTTATTGTCTAGCTCGGAAAGCATCATTTGTTGGCTATAAAAAGCATACAATTTAAATACTAGCATTCAAGCAGTCCTAGTATGAACAAACAGCTCTTTGACCATTAACATCGATAAAACAACCATAGACCGGTAAAAACCAGTTATGACTGACTTTTGGATCTTGCCAGGCAATGTCCTTCCTCCCAGACATGCAATTATAGTAGGCGTCCTGACACTTCCCGCTTCCATTCAACTCATCCTTTCTCCCTTTATGTTTCAAAAGAGCATTTGTGTGTGTGTGTGTGGCGGCAGCAAGAAAGGGTGTTGAGATGTAGCTCTCGTAAACTCAACCACATAGTGACTCACGCTCTGTGAAAATCCAAAGGCATCTGCCAGTTTGCCACACAACCTACACGCTTCAGAATGTGATGAGTCACCCACACAGGGAAAGCGTGCATGTATCGGTTCACGACTACTCGTTTCATGAAACTTACAGAGTGAAGTTAGAGTCGGCAGGACTTGGATGCAAAGAAAATGTAAACCAAAGCAAACACCAATTTTGGATTTGGCTCCGTGTGAATACTGTGTCCAAACATCCGTATATCCACCCAACCATCCTGATAAAATATTTAGGCTTAAATGTGAGATATATATATTTGAATTGCATAAACTTGAATGTAATGGAAATGTAAACCAATGTGAGCTAACACCAATTTTGGATTCAGTGCATAAAGTGTCTGTATATTGATCCTTCCATCCATCCACCTATCCATCCATCACAAACTAACAAGCTTCATAAGTGCCGCATATTTGTCAGTCGTATACAAATGAAACTGGTAAGAAACATACTGTACCAAAGATTTCTGTAATAGTACGAATAAACAATGCGTTTTAAAATAAACACAATTTTAATTTTCACAATACAAAGATTCAAATCAATTTGAATAAAGGCATTTTGAAACTATGATTATTTACATAAAATAAAATAGATGCAAATTGTTAAACTGTGCCATGATTTATTTTTTAGTTTATGTATGACTGACAAAAATGCATAAGTTTATGTTAAAACCGTGTAATCCAAATAGATGGAAATTGTAAATGCAATTCAAATCCACAAAACTTTAAGATCTGCTAAAATGCATTTAGATAGACAATCAAAATACAAAACATTTTTGACTGCATCCATCTAAACAAATTTAAGCAGACTTTAAAGCAAGTGCTTAAACTCAACAGCTGCATGAAATTTCAGTATGAAAACTGATAAATACAAGTCATTCAAGCACCTATACTGTGAAATGACAGAAAATAAATGTTTGAGTCGTTTCCTCCAAAAGGTGAATCTCAATGACATGCTCGCATTCAACTATTGAAAGCTGAAGGTCTTGCAGAGTGGTATTTCACACATGCGAAGGTCTACAAGAAACATAATTCATGAAACGGAGGGGGCTGAAGGCATGATTTTGAATCCCACAGTCTCACTACACCCACTGGATCCCTCTGCCATATGGCTGCATAACCACTACTGCCCACCCACCATCTCAGCACATGAACACGCTCCACGCTTCTTCAAACCGCATTATGAAAAGACAAAGCAGAAAGTTTCAAACAAGGCCCATTTTGTATACTGTATGTATAAAAATATTTTATTTACCATAATAGAAACACAAACTTTATAGGTATAGGAGTCCATTCCTTAAAGAGAAACTTCAGATTTTCGGCTTCTCTTCCAGGTTGTTATGAAGGTTGTTAAGTTTTTATTAACAGACAAATTAAATTGTAGAATGTACATAAATATATTATGCAAAAGAAAAGCCACACGTTATTTTCTTTGTGCAATAACATGCTCATTGGAGACACAAGACAAAATATGCTGATGTTTTGAACTAATGCAGTTCTTGACCTGTGCATGATGCAACAGTTATTACGCTCTAATACAAATGTACTCATTTTGCAATTCTGTGAAATCTCAGCGCAGGCTTTGTTGATGTGGCAGCAGGACGTGCAGGCAGCTACGACTGTAGCGGATTCATTGAAAACGGTCCGTATTAGCCGCCAAAATCTATTTTGGAGTCTTCCAAAGTTAAGAAAGCGGATACGTCAAAGTTCAGGGGTCAAACTCGAATGTGTGACCGAACACTATGCGGACATTTCCTGCCCTCACTTTGACTCCCTGTTGCGCACCTGCACTACTTCTCTTCTCTCCTTCAGAAAGTTCCCGAAAGCACCGGCCTCTTTACTTTCTTCTGTGACTGTTAAAAGAATCAATGGGGGAAAAGAGACATCATTAACAAGGGTGTACAGAGCGGGATGGTGATTATGGTTCTTTAAGGGCCATTTGAAGTATCCTTCTCACCTGTGTGATCGATATCATCAGTATCGCTGTCTGTGTCTTCCTCAGCTTCATCTGGGTTGCCTCGGTTAAAGATGAGGTCGCTAGGCCCACCAAGATCTGGGGCTTCTAAAAAAACAAAACAAAAAAACAATGCATATACATAATTTTTTTTTTAAACAAAGCTAATGAATGATCACCCTCAAAGTCCAGCTGAATGCATACAAATGATATCCAATTAAAAAAAAAAAAAGCAATTCATGTCAAAAACACAATATCGGTCAAATGTTTTGGAGCCAGTAAGATATTTTTCAGAGAAATTAATACTTTTATTCAGCAAAGGATGCATTTAAATGATCAAAAGTCATAATAAAGACATTTGCATGTAACAATTTATTTCCATTTTAAACAAATGCTGCTTTTTTAAACTTTCTATTCAAAGAATCCTGAAAAAAAGTTTCCACAAAAATATTAAGTTGCACTGTTTTCAACCTTAATAATAATAATAATATAAATAAAAGAGCAGCAAATCATCTTAATAAAATGATTTCTGAAGGATCATGTGACACTAAACACTGGAGTAATGATGCTGAAAATTCAGCTTTGATAAAAGGAACATATTACATTTTTAAAATATATTCAAATAGAAAACAATTACTTTAGATTGTAATAATATTTCGAGATAGTACTCTTTTTAATAAATGTTTGGTGAGCAGCATGCATAAGAGACTTCTTTCAAAAACATTTAAAAAAAAATGTGACTGACCCCAAACTTTTGAACAGTAGTGTTCCCACACATCTTACCTCCCACTCTTTTCGAAACGTATTTAAAATACATACTTCATACATAGAACTATTCAGGGCACAGTCATTGTTTTATTCTCATCTAAAGATCGTTATATGTGAAGAGTTCAAAGTTGATTAATGACTTTCAAATATATTTATTTTTGAATGAACAGACGTGACCGTTCTGAATGAATGTACCGGTAGGAGCTGCAGTTTCCATGGAAACTGCTCCCATGTCTTTCCGAAGGCGGTCCAACTGGTCCTGTTGTTTCCGACTCTGAGCTTCAGACTGTGCATGAGATGAAACAATTAATAACAGTCAGACTTGACCTTTTCTCATGGACGTGCTAGTGCAATTTTTATTTGCCTTTCAAATGAAAAAAACAAAAAACAAAAAAGCATAAAAAAAAAAAAAAGTAGTTTAATCAGTGATGGAAGGATATTTGCGAGACATGACCAGTTGATTCATGACTAGTACATCAGCCCACACCAGTGATTACTCACCAGCTCTCTGTGCAGACGTTCATATTCAGGGCGATACTCGCTGTAAAGACAGTAAAACATATCAAATGTTTGTAGAAAAGCATTCTTTTATCTTTTAACGTAAATCTATATTGCCTATACAACACATGCATCGTAATTCACATTAAAACTAAATCTCTGATGGACTCCCTTCTTCGGTAAACGATAACAACACTGGTAGACAAACTAAAGCCATTTCAGTTCTATAGTCTGAGCTTAAGTTTGAATATCATAATTATACAGAGTGTTGGGATACGTACGTTTCGTACTCTTTAGCAGCATCTGCAACCTGTACGAACAGTTCATCAAGCCCAGAACCTGTCACTGCAGACACACCGACAACCTACAGGACACAAAGAAACGTTCCTGCATTAGCACTGGACTGAGAGGAAAAAACTAAAGTCACAAAAGAGTGATTGCAACTGTCACCTTAAAGCCCAACAATACATTTCAGACACTGAGAAAGCCATAAATCTGCGTTCATGTCTTGCTTTTTTTATTGATGGTTCTAGCCAAGGTAAGCTTCACCATTAGCATGGCTCATACTACCTGTCGATTTTACAGCGAAAAACAAAACAAAACTGGAAGCTGTGGTTGTCAGAATAATTCTGTAAAAATAGTCCAAATGTAAACATATTTACAGAACAACCTGTACATTTTAGAATTCAAAAATAACTGACAAAAAACAAAAACAACATTTTAAACTGGTAAATCCAAAAGCCCCTTTCTGCTGAATTAGCAAGGCCATGCTGTTACTAAAATCTGTTTTGTTTAACATCTGTTTAACATATACTGACAACCACCAAACTACATGCACAAAAAGACATGATGAATCATGGATATTATGTAGCCTAAAATTTATAAAATATATATTTTCAAGAATTATTTTTTTTGGTAGGACTTGAAATATTAAAGCCACAGATGAGAATATAGCGCTGGCCATGTACACATGCATAAAAAAAACAAAAAAACTGTGTATTGGGTGGGATTGTCAAAACATTTGGTAACTAAACAGAATTTTATTAAGTTTAGTAACAACATTTTACAATGTTTACATGGTACAACGACTGCTAGGCTGATGTTTTTATTATTGCTTGTCACAAATTTGACGATTTCAATTCAATTCAATTTTTGTGATTTAAATAGCGATTCATTTGGATAAATATTAGGTACAGTATTCAAGAAAAAATAAATCTCACCTAATGATGTAAACATCCAGATAGCCCTGTCAGCTGGTATTTATTATTAAAGATTAAAAATAACAACTCAACTTAAATATAATGCCGCCAATAATAACAATGTTATAATATTTTCATGAAATAATAACAATATATAATAAATATGTAATATAGTCCACATATTTGGCAAAATACTATTATTTTATATAATATATATACATATTCTGGGCTCATCTGCTTTTCTGTACATAGGTATTCATTATTAGCATGGTGTTTACTGAGTTTGATAATACCATGTATTTCTTTTATTATCACTGTCTCTAATCTAATGCATTAAGCCACGTTCAGAACATCCCAGAGGACGTGGGTTTTTTGACATCATCGTGTACAAAAAAGTCCCATTTCATTGGCTATTATATTATATTCAAATTCATTCAAATATAATTAGAATATTTCAAAAAAGAATGATATTCAAACGAATATTAGGCAGCCTTTAATATTCAAACCTGTTATGGGCATTATTTTTTGTAAATGTGTTTGCTTGTAAACGTTGTTCTCAATTCAGATTCCGAGGCATTTTCATACCTGGTGAAGTTGTGAATCGCGAGCTCATTAGCAAGGTTAAGTATGCATACATTCTCTACATGAATCAAGGAAATGATAGCATATTTTCAATTCGAAAAGGAACATTTCTATTGTAAAAAAGTTGTCAAATATTAAAGGGCACCTATTATGACATTTAAAATGTTCCTAATGTTGTTTAGGGAGTCCCCAACAACAGTTTTACATGCATGCAATGACAAAAAACACTTTAGTTGTCGTATAATATGCATTTATTTTTACCTGATTTGCTCACCGACTCCCAAATGAATCGTTCAACGACTCATTTTTTCAAACCCCTCCTTTGCGCGACGCTAATCTGCGTTGATTGGTCAGATGACCCAGCAGTGTTTACAGAGATAATACTTATTGTTTAACACGGAGTACAATGATGCTTTTATCAATTAAATCGTGTTATAATAATGATTATAGTCCACTGCTTTGTAGTTTGTAGTAAAAAACTAAAAATAAGATAAAGAATTTAATGTTATGTTAGCGAGCATAGCCCAGAGTTCATATTGTAAAAGCACAATCAGTCTTTGTTTGCGTTAGCCCGATGCATAAACAACGTTTTTACAAAAAAAAAAATGCTGTTATGTTACTACGAGGTATTACTCTATCATATAAGACAACTCCGAAAACAACGACAAACACTTCACATATCTCAATACAATTGTCATTGAAGACCTAGAAGCTAAACGGTGCTTACACAACAAACAAAATAATTATTAATCATGCTACATAAAACATAAAAGCAACAATTATTAATAACACTTACAGGTTGTGATACGGAGGAGGAAGCTGATGCAAATACACTTGGAAATGAACCTTCCTTCAATATCAGCCGGCTCGCGAATCCAAGTTTGATTGCATTTAAAGCAATCGTCTTCAAAATGGCGCGAACAAAGCACAGACTATACTTCTGTGGTATAGTTGTATATATGAATTGTAGCCACTTAGTCTTCAAATGCTGACTTCACTTGAGTCGCACTTCAGAACACAGCGTCTCGTCGCCATGATATTTTTCCTGGCCTTGGAGCGCAATAAGTGGGCGTATCGTACTCAAATAACTTGACAAGTTGACGTCATCTAGTCAGAGAAAAAGCTTCGGTCTTCTAACGATTCATAAAAATGACTCAGAGTCGACTCTACTTTTGAAAGACAATAACTTTATATACGGTGCACTTTCATATTTCATACTTTGCAGGATTTTTTTGTTCACTTAGATCTATGTTACACACTACATGAAAGGTAAATTTCAAAATTCCATAATAGGTGCCCTTTAAATGTTTATCTTACATTTTACCAGGTATTCATTCACTGTTAACATCCTTCTGTGAACGGTAAGCCCCGGTTTCTTTAATCATTCTGACATTGATGAGCTAGACCGCTGAACTTTTAGTCATCATAACAACAAACAGAGCGGTGCGTAATGGAGTGCATCAAGCAGGTGAGCAGCATCAAGAATATCAAATACATTGCCGTGAATCTCTTATTTGCATCTTAAGTTTATTGCCAATAATAATGACAGGTTTGCGAAAAGTGTAGAACTCTATGAGATCGCGCAAAACATCTTAAGCACAGCGACTCATTTAAACGCCTCTGATTGGCCGGTGCGTTCAACAGACATGTCTGTGATTGGCTACAATGCTCAACACTGCAAAAGCACGTTGCAAGTACCTTTAATGTAAAGGGAAAAATATAAATAAAACTGTAATATGCACTTTTCATGATTAGGTAATCGCGGCAGCTGTAATCTTATCCACATTTGTTTTTCTGATTAATTGTTTTGCTCTATGAGAAAGACAAGGTAACAAAATATTCGGGGCTTTACTAAAAACATTCAGGGCTTAAGCCCCCTTAGCCCAGCCCTAGCGCCGCCCCTTTAATGGTCAAAATATTATTCATAAATATTTGAATATGTATATTACCGGTAATAAACAAACGAACTTCTAATATGATTTTCGGGCAAAAGTCAAAGCTTTGATACGTGAGAGCATGTGAAAAGTGTCAATTGCCTGAGTCTCACGCTGAATGCGTGTGAGCTGGCAGCTAACTGGACCATGGCTTTAAACTCACCCTCAGGTTGGTGTAGAACTCATCCAGGACGAGACTCATAGAGCGGGTCAGGTTACTAACGTAAGACGTCTCCTGATTCAAAGCGTCCTGGAACACCTCAAAGTCCTGCATCCACTCCACCGCAAAACTGTGATCAATGATGTCAGTCTGATAAAGGTGCAGAAAAACAAACAATAACTGATTTGTTCTATTTAAAACATACTGTATTGAAAAAAATATGCTGATGGGCGAGATTGTGTTATCCACCAATAATGATTTTTTGAACAGTGAATTTATTCATATTACATCTATTTACTAACATAAATAGTACCATTAATATTAACAACTTTATTTAAATGTAAACAATAAATATTAGTAATTATGTGTTAATATTTATTTACATATATACATTTATAATTCTATAATAATTAAGAAAATAACTCGATTTTATTTAAGAAATACTACATGCATCAAATTTGCTTGAATGCATAATACAATGTATACATAATGTCGTTCTTCTAAATATCCGTATTTGCAGTTAAATATCCCTATTGATTGACCACTGAAGATTAGGATTAGGACAGCATTTTCTTACCTTGTTCATGGCAACTATGAATGGTAGCTTGGTCTTGTAGAGAATGCTGGAGGAAAAGAGGACATTTCAGTAATATCTACTGAAATCATGACATCACTTTCATGATGCATAATACAGTGTGAATATAATATAACACTGAGAACTCAGCAAGTACACTGAGCTCTGAACTATTCTGCTTTACATTACATTCATTTATCTCAGAGATATTTATGGGAGCTTGTTTCTGCCAAAATAAGAGAAAAAGTAAATTGCAACTTTTTATCTTTTAAGATTTTAAAGATATCTCACAATTCAGACTTTTTTGAGTTTTGATATGAACTCTGAATTGTGAGATATAAAATATTTGTTTTATTCAGTGGTGGAAACAAGCTTCCATAGATATTGCATAACCAATATATATTATTAAATAAGTCTGAGCTGCTGACCTGCAGGCGTACAACATGTTGGACATGAAGGTGACCGGATTCACACTTCGAGACGTATCCAACACATAAATAACCACACAGGGAAAAGAAGAGGCCTGGAAAAGAAACCTTGTGTTTATATTCAAAATGTCCAGATACAAATGCAATATTATGACTAAGTGTGAAAGACAGTGAGGTACCAGTGTTTCAGTTATAATAGTTCCAGATGCCGACCATGTGAACACCTCTATTTGTCCAGGAGTGTCAATCAAAACATACCTGAATACACACACACACACAAAATGATTAACACATGCAATAATAGCACTGAGAAAAAGACACAGATATCATCACATCTAACGTACTGAACACAAACTTACTGGTGATTACTTTGTTTTTTCTCAATAAACTTCATGACCTAAAAGAGGGCACACAGAAATGGTAAATTAGAACAGAAGAATGTGGAAGTGAAAGTGTAAAACAGTGACATCTATTGGATCCTTCAAATGCAGCTCTACCTGGTCAAATCGTGTTGCAAACAGATTCAGAGATGTGACGATTCCTCCATTTGGACCTAAACCATATCTGTATTAGAGTCAAAGACAATCCACTCAGATGAATTAAATTACCGTAGACACTACTACACTTTTTGACCTTGGAATTATGACAGAATTTTCATTTTTGGGTGAACTATCCCTTTAAGAGCAGTGTCTAGCTAAAATAACATTTTAGAGAAGAATATAACTGCATTCTAACAGAAATCACTATGAAAATGTTAATATACCTAACTTTACCAGGAAACCAAAACATAACCTTTTCTCTAATATTTCAAGTTGTGGACAAGTTTGAATCTGTTGTAAAAGTCTATTGTGAGGTTTAAAGGTTTAGTAAAACACTCCAAATAACAGTCCACGCCTGGTGAAAATATGCACGATAATGATGGTAGACAGCACAAGACATATTTTCACACTGAAAGGATACTGTTTCATTACTTCCTTGTAATTGACAGTGTCTCTGATATCTGTAAGGAAAAGCACAATAAGACTTAATCTTTGATATTAATGTAATTAATAAGATGCTGCTAACCAATCATAAATATTTATTCATAACAATAGCGGCCAGTGTTTTAATAAGTAAAATAACCCTGAGTGAAATTTCACTGCTTTTATATATCATGCGGTGCTGGTTCCAGTGTCCGATCCGGAATTCTGTCTGCAAATCAGGAAGTAAATGTATAAATTTGAAACACTTCTTAAAGTTACATTAAACACAGCTTGCGCTGGCATAAAGGCACTGAAATAAATTAACTTTGGAGCTCATGAGTCTTAAAAGTTTTGAGAATGTATTTAACATCCAAACATTATTAGACAAAAAGTGAAAGTCACAAATATTTAAGTAGGTTCTATTAGGTTATAGTGCTAAATAAACACACATAATACGTGTAAACAGACAAAAGCAAGTTGTAAGATCATTAATTGTGAAATTACATTAGTTTGGATTTTTACATTAGTTTTTAAACACGTAAACAACGTCCGTAATGGTATTTTTATTCGTAGGCAAGTTGTGTACTTGCGTAGTCCGTTACGTCATTACTCGGTTCTGAACACAACGCGACCGGCTCGGTTCTGAGAACAAGTTCCCGCGGCACCTGCTCCGCCTCCGGTACGAGAACCAGCACCGTTTCACGGGAATAATAGGGGCAACAGTGACGCACCAATGTTGGCTGGAAAAGGGACCTCATGAACCGCAGGATCGAGATTGATGACATATGGAGGAGTTTTCTTGGAGTGCAGGTAAGCTGTGAGCCTCTGGTACAACAAGATATAAATAGACATTAGTATTCATTAATTCATAATATCCATCTTAAATTGATTCAAGTTAATGTTCAACGGATTTTTTTTTAATGATTTGGTTTCCTAATCAGAATTATCACATATAACACTGAAATAATCTTAAATGAACCAAGTAAATGGTATAATTATATAATTTACTGATGTCTCAACTCAAGTCAGTCTTACCTGCACAAAAGTTGTTTTTCCTGACCCTGCCATGCCTAGAACTATGAGACACACCGGTTTCGCTTCTGTATTCTGTTCATTAGATGAACTCTGACTCGGTGCTGGTTTATCATCTCGATCTTCTTTACATTTATCATCACTTTCATACGAAGGTCCATCTCCTCTGTCTACTGCTGCAGTCGCCATGCTGCTGCTACTGGACACTTACCGTAAAGTAATGTCTACTGGCGTAAAATGACGAAAAACATCCTGTCGCTATTACTATGATCACTAGATGGCAGCAAAAGATTTGTTTGATTTTATCAAAGTGACTGACTGAGAATAGGATTAGTTACTGAGACATTCAAATAGTTATTTAAAAATATGTTTTTAAATGGGTGAATGTGAAAGTTAAATGTCAAACTTATTATTATTATTTTTTACAATTTTCCTGTTACTGCTTTTGTCATTAGCTGAGATACCTGAGTCAGATCAAAAGCATTTGCTGGCACCATTTGTATATGCCAAAAATAGCCTTCATATATCTTGTCTATATCAACACAAACATGGACTTGTGTTTTTTCCACACGGCTCTGCTCTTCCTCATGTCAGTGCTGCATTAACACACTCAGAGTCTTCTGAGGGCAAACAGCTAGTGCTAGCTAGCGTTCAGGGCCTTCAGATGGTTTATACTAGACATTCCTCAATAAGAACACAGCTGTAGGGAGCCAGGTTAACACAGTCTATGTGTATCATTCAATTGTGTGAGCAATTTCTTTACATGAAGGTGTCATGGCTGGTGGCTCTGTGTAAGCTTGCCTCATATTATAGGAGTATGTTTGCTGATGTTACAGTTTTAGAACAACTAATACCCAACCAATCAGAAGTACTGTAAGTAAAAGAGAGAAAAATATTCCAGTGTTTAGAACTGTTGACATTCTCTTTAACAACTGTTGATGGACGAACTTTGCTCACATTTCAGCTGCTTCCTCAGTAATCTTTCTGTGTTATTCTGATGACAGATTTATTGTTGTTTACTGATCTCACCTTTCAAGAGTGTCGGCTCATAATCGTTGTTATTGGGTCTCATGTTGAGAACTCTGATGAACCTCTTGGCCAACATTCAGTATTCGAGTGAAATGTCAAGAACATGACCTAGCATTATCTATGGGATTGTTTTCGCGCTTCATAAATAACCATGTGTTTTTTGCACAATATCTAGAGATATCATTTTTCATTGTTCATGGAGGACAGTTCAGATAAAGGACATTGTCCATACAATATAATGTTACATTTAATAAAAACCAATACAACGCTTTTTCTCTCAGTGTTTTATCTTGTTTTCCAGTAAAATATATAAATATCCATTACTGAATGATGCTAAATGCTAAATTTGCAAACCTTTTACCCATTCTAGTGTATTATTTAGTACACTTTACAATAAGGTCCCGTTAACGTTAGTTAAAGCATTAGCTAACAATGAGCTATATTTATTATTATTTGTTAACATGAATTATTAAAAGTACAACAATTCATTGTTTGTTCATGTTAGCTCAAACCCATTAAGAAATATTAACAGAGACAACTTTTGATTTTAATAATGTATTAGAAAATGCAGTTAACTAATATTAACAAATAGAACCGTATTGTAAAGTGTTACCATTTATTTATTTCACAATATTCCACTTTATATATATATATATATATATATTTATAAACAGTATAAATATCATTTTTTTTATAAATAGTTTCAGGCCGATTTTGTGCTATATCTTGAATGAAGTTAATTTTTCTTAGCTAATTAGTGAATTGTTTTCTTCTTGTTTTAACCATAACCATCACCAAATTTAGTTTTGTTGATAGCAAATTTGGTTTGTTGTTTTAGAGAGTACATCTTTAATTTGTTGAACACACTGAAATCAATTTCCCTTGCACACAAACATGATCCACATTGCATTCAGTATTGATGGTTTTGGAATATCCTCTCTAAACACACCCTAAAATCATAAATACAATAAATGAACGATAAATTTAGCAAGTAATGCATCAATGGCTTTGTTTAAAAGATAATTTGCACTCCAAATGTGCTTTGCAGATGCGCGCGATTACAGACTGACAGATACGGATGGCTCCGTTCAGAGACCCCCCTGGTCTCCAGCCTCTTCCGTAATGCTCTGAGTAATGGAAAATGAAATTGGGCTTGTGGTTTAGATTCATTATGAGCAATCTGGAGTGGGAAGAAGATCCCTCTCGAGTGAATCTGATACGGAATGTTTTATTCCTTTGTTGCTTGTCCATCTATTTCATTCGAGTCTGCTGCATGTAGATAGGCTATGGAAAATGTTATGTGAATGTGACCTGATATTTTTTTAATTTATGCGCAACATTAGTGTGAGAAATAGTAATAGTGATAATTGCTATTGCAAATCTCATTATTATTTGTAGCACCGATGAAATGTGGTTTGAAAAAACCCTGTAACCCTAAGCATAAGCAATAAATCTCGAGTCCGATGCTGAGATGGGTTTGTGGCTGGCATGGCACTCGTGCTGGGTTGACACTGTGGTTACAGGTCGTGAACTTAAACCCCATTTAGGTTATGTCTATGTCCGTTTGATCTTAGAATGATAGCCTCTGAGGGATTCTTCTCGGTGCTCAAAGGTCTTGTCGGTTTAATCAGATTTTGGAGACAGTGACATGTTGTCTAGCGAAGAATCTAAGGGAAAATGAAAAGCTTCTGCCGGTGACCTTTAACCTGTGATCAAAGACCCTAAAAAGACAACAGACGTATATCAACACGTAGTCCGCTAAATGTAAAAACGTGTCACAGACTCAAGCATATTGTAATATTGAGTTATTTTTCTTGTTTGCCAGTAAAAATATTAAAATATCCTTAAAGTGCCCCATTAATCTTTTTTTTATATATATTTCCTTTCATGTAGTGTGTAATATAGCTGTTTTTTTAATGTAAAAGATCTGTAAAGTTTTAAAGATCAAAGTGCACGATAAATATTAGTGTCAGGCAGCCAATGGAGAGGCTGGCATAATGCAAATTTGCTACATAGGTTCATGCAGGAAGTATGACTGAATTACTGTCGACTCGTTTCAGGCAGTTCAGAATCGATTCTTACTCTTAGGAGACAATAACATTGTCTACTTCGACCCTCTCAAACACTGTAGTTGTAGCTGAGGCCTGGAAGAGTTTGGTTTGTGTTGTCACTTTGCATGAACTTCCATTCCATACCGTATTGATACGGTAAAACCGACGCCATCGTTACTGTTTATTATTTAACTGTGTATACAAATGCTGAGAAAGTGCTCCAGATGTGAAATTCAGAATGGACGTTTAGTTTTTCACATGCACTGTAAGCAGTAGACCAATCACAACACAGACTGGGCCATCTGACCAATCAGAGCAGAGTTGGCTCTCGGAAAGGAGTTTTAGAGAGACCGGATCCTTTATCGAACCGTTTCAGACACTGTGAGAAAAGAAGTGGTGCTGCAATGTATATTATGAGACAATTAAAGTGTTTTATGACCTTGGATACAAGTAAACTGACTGTAGAAGGAAATCTCCAAAACACAATTAAGAACCTTTAAAATAGCATAATAGGTGCACTTTAAAACAAGTTAAATTACATTCACTTTTAGCTTATAAGACATGGTTTCAGAGAATATTTTGCACTTTCAATGGATACAGTACAGTTTGGTGTCCCATGACTTAAAGAGAGGACAAATCCCATGTTTTTGTTGTGAGAACTAGCTACAATGAGAGAACTACATTAGATATGTTAGATAACATTGTCTGGTGGTGAACAAAAAAACACCTATTCATTTATACTGAAGGAAGAGTCATATCAAGAAACCCTGAATATCATACAGACTTGAAGGTGGATTCGTCTGGTTCTAGAAGGAACCGCCTAAAAGCCATCAAGAAAACACCTTACTAATTTTTTTTCCTACTAGTTTATATGAGTTCAGCATATGAGTAC
Source organism: Phoxinus phoxinus (assembly GCF_949152265.1). Taxonomy (NCBI): domain Eukaryota; kingdom Metazoa; phylum Chordata; class Actinopteri; order Cypriniformes; family Leuciscidae; genus Phoxinus; species Phoxinus phoxinus. The sequence continues at coordinate 13,098,150 of NC_136888.1, read as the reverse complement.
ATTCAGGAACATCAATATTTTCAAATCCGTATTGTGATTTGTGAATTGTTCCCCCACTGGGTATCGTTCAATAATGATGTCAGAGGGGCGATACCAAAAGAAGGCACAAAAAACACCCATTATTATAACCTCAAATATGCTGTATTGAAACAAGTTCATACTTATGTCTGAGGTAGGGGTTTCCAAACTTTCCCAGATATGATGGAAGCACTGAAGTCATTGTCGGCAAACAGCCAAATGCAACTGTAATAGAACTGCAATGAAAAGAAACTGCGATCATTGTATATAGTTAGGCCCTGCACCTTATATAATGCATTTGTCTTCATAGCAACCCTTGTTTTCTGTATAGTGTGCACTCATTTTGTTTGACCTTGAGCGTTTTGAGAAATCACAGCATAAAATATGTCTAATTGCTTCCTTAAGACGTGCCATTTGATACTGGACTCCCCCTATGGTTGCATATCCTTACATGTAAACACGTAATTTCCTCTTGATGGCGGGAGGCACTCGTCCATGGAACAGTAGGTGTCGGATTCATGAGAAACCTGCTCCATTTGTTTTTCTAAAATGTTGTTTTCACATTTCAGAGCAGCTGTTACATTTTTTGTCGTTACACTAATGGATCTGGGAGCATTACATGTCTTTGTCTTAATTCAGCGGATGATATTACTACGAGGTGCTCCAAGGAAAATATTACTAAAATGTATGTTCTAAATCTTACCCTGTCTGATTTCCCTTTATCGAAGCTCTGAAATCTCATTTACTTCCACATTAAAGTGCCCCGTTATATTTTTCAGATATTACCTTTCCTGAAATATAGTTGTTTGTGAATGGAGAAGTTCTGCAAAGGTCAAAGTGCTCAGCAAATGAAGTTATTGTCTCCTAAAAGAAAGAATTTCAGAAATTCCAGTCTCACTTACATACAAACGTAACAATGTAACAAATATGCATAATGCCAGCCTATATACGGTCTTCATTGGCTGCCTGCGAACAATGTCTACTTTGACCTGTAGTCAAAGTAGACTACAAATACTCTAGTTGTTGCTGAGGCCTGGAAGAGTTTGGTTCGTGTTGTCGACATGTCGCACAGGAACTGATACGGAAAAAGCAGACGCCGGTGTTGCTGTTTGTATAACTGCGTATAGGGGCTGAGGAAACCTCCGGAGCTGAAATTCAGATATGGTAATGAGCATTTCACTTCTGACACACACTGGAAGCGGTAGACCAATCACAACAGACTGGCCATCTGACCAATCAGAGCAGAGTAGGCTCTCAGAGAGGTGGAAAGGTGGTCCAAAACAAAATTAGGAACCCTTAAAATAGCATTATAGGGCATAAAATAGCATAAAAAGCATTTGTTGTCATAGCCAAACATGACAAGTGACGCGAGTATGAATATGCCGAATGAAGAATGAAATTTGAAAGCTTAAAGCGGACACATAACAGAAGATATTCAGTGTATACATTGACTTCAGTTTAGTTTTTTTTTTCTCTACAAAGCTATACAATAGGTTCAGTTGACTTAGTTGCTTAATGCTTAGTTAGCATAGACTACTTTTAAATTGCTTTGTGGTGTCCTATTTGGAGCTTGATAGTGGTGGTCAGTGAACTGTTATTGTCACTATGAAATGTGACAGCTAGGTTTACAAAATCCCTGGACAATGAAAGAACTGCAGACTTTCGCAAGTGCCAGATCTCTTTCTAGCTGACTCAGTGGTTTTGTTTAGCAGTAAGCATTTTAATCGGAAACGGCTACAAGAAAAAAAGACTGTAATGATGACACATTTATAGCTCACTGTAGCGGTTGTCAGTTTCACCACGCAGCGTGATTTTAAAATTCCTGCACACACAGGATACGAAACCATAATTCCTTCGCTTCACACAGTTAACCTTTAATCAAACAGGATATTTACAAGTGGTTTTCATTGAAACTACTGCCCACATGTGATGCACAGATAAGGCATGTTATAGAGAAGCTACATGCTTTTCAACATGGCCCTCTACAGCACCTTCACAACATCTTCACGTTTTGCACAATGACAGACAGGAAGCACTCATGATATCCAGACAGATGGTGAGGCAGGGCTGTGGAGTAATGATGCGAACTTCATACACGAGGACCTTTTGTTATTACCAGGGAATTTCCTCACAGCTGCTAGAGAGGGACTTTCTTCACAGCTTAGTGAAAGAAAAACAAGACACTCACCTCACTTTGCCCTACAAGTTTTTTTTTCTTTCCCAAATGGAGTATGTTTAGCGTTAAATTGAAATGTTTTGACGGAGATTTCCCTCGTTTTCTGTCTCAGGGGTTTCTCGGATCTCGTTCTCTGAGATCGGAAGGGCGGGAAATTTTGATTATAACCTAACCTGCACATAGATGCATTTCCAAAGCTTTTCTCACTTTTACACCAGACCCTGATTTATAAAATGTAATTATCTTAGCCCTGAACACATCTGACATCCATGGAACTCCCTTAAAGGTGGTTCAGATTCAATCATGTTTTTTTATTCTACCATCAGATACGGCGATAAGACTTTGTGTATAGTTATTTAAGACTTTCTAATGGCTCTTAAAGGCATAGGTCAGCCAAAAACTAAAAATTCAACAGTTGAAAATTCTGTGAGGGTTTAATGCCCATTTAGTCCAAGTTAGAAACATCTTTAAAAACTAAAACCTCAGTCTGTTCCTTAGAGTGCACAACGACAGATGTCAGAAATGTATTTTACTGTTGGTGAAGGTGATAGTTTTTGATAGAAGGTGACAGTTCCCCAGGTATGTAAAACCTTTCGGATTGTCAGGGTTATGTTCAATTATGTTCAGTTTCACTGTGTTTGGTTTCATTTTCAGTCAGTAACGTTCCCGTTTTGCCTGTGTTCTGTTTCATTTAGTTTCCTTGGTTATTAATTTACGCACCTGTTCTGCTTCCCGTTGATTACTCTCTGTTTGTATTTAAGCCCTCATGTATTCAGTTCAGATCTATGCAGTTTGCGTTTTCTCCTGTGTTTTCATTGGCGTGTTTATTATTCTGAATAAAATACTTTGTTTGCTGAACTCTATCTTTGAGCATGCTACAGATCCATATCGTTACAAGAATATTACGAATCTTGAAATCAGGAGATGGATTTTTTTTCTTTACTTTTTATTGTGATCTTTTTTAAAGCATTAAAGTCTGTTTTCCCCTTAGTTAGAGAAAAAGAAAGAAGAAGAATAGACACAGAACTCTCTGTGAACTGAGAACCAGTGATCCTGATTCACATATCAAATCAGCAGGTTGTGGGAAGTGATATGCGTGTATATGGAAGTGATAGAGGGATGGCTGCCAGGAGGAATCCGAGAACAATAGTTGCTGAAATGTAAGACATCCTCTTCTGCAAAAAAAAAAAGACCACACCTCTGGTGGGAAAGATGCTCAGGTCAGCAGCACTCACACACATTTACCAGTCAAACCAGTCAGGATTCAGTGTGTCCTTGGATAAAAATACTTAAGTCAAAGAGGTTGTGGAACACGTCAACGGATGTCCTCACACAAACCAGAGATCTTGGGAGTTGCTTCCACTTTGTGAAACAGGCTCTGATAACAAAATACAAGGCAATTAACTTCCATCTGGTGTTTTGTTGTGATTTATCGCAAGCACTTCCTGTTGTTCTGGAAGTAATCGTTCTTGACGCATGGCCCCAAATTGATCTCATATGACTCTTTTCATTGACAATTTAGGGATTCTCATTCATTGCAAAAGGCTTTCTTATTCAAAGTCATTATAGGCATATAATGTCATATATTTCTCTGCCTTACTAAATACCACATCATCCGTGTTTAAGAATAGTTAGTTTAAAAAGTGGCTCGCCATATGAAAGGGATAGTTCGTCCAAAAAAAAGTTCTGTTATCATCATATCATATGACATCCTGTCTTCAGATGAACACAAAAGGACATGTATACGCAAGCGGAATATTCAAAGTTCCAGAAAAGACTAAAAAGCATAATAAAGTAATACAAATGATCAGTGTATTTTATGGCAAGTCTTCTAAAGCCATACTATAGTTGAGGATCAGATGAAATCTAAGTTTTAAATATATCAAAATATATCAGAAAATGCACTTTAAAGGGCAAGAAAATAAATGTCCAATTCCAAAATACATTTTGGGTAAATGCAAAATGTTCTTTTTAAATCATATAAATGTATTTAGATTTGAAGATTTATTTAAAAATGTCTCCAAAATATATTATGAAATATTAGTAAATAAAAGTAATTGAAAATATATTTATGGAAATCGATTTTAAAATGATATATTAGCAATATGTTTTGTCATTTTTTTTGTATTTAAAAATATAACAGAAAATATATATACATATATATTTATTTTACTTTACGTTCATGTAATATTGTTCCTAAGTTAACATCTCCTTTTTTTTTTGCTTCAGGACAGAAAATTATGACTGAAATTAATTTTCAGTTGAACTGTTCCTTAATCCTGATCTTTCACTTTTTGGTAAATCATTCCGAAACGTCGTACACCAAGTGGATGAAGGATGGATAGCTTAGTGGTTAAAAATGTGGGTTGGTGACCCAAAGGTTGTAGGTTCAAACTCCACAAGTGGTAAATCATTATCTGCCACTGTTGTGCCCTTGAGCAAAGTAGGCTACTTAATTTTGGGTCGCTCCAGATGGATGTTGTAAAAATGAACTGTATATACTAAAAACTTAAGTAACCTCAATATGCAATATCAGTGTGGCAACTCTCTTACACACACAGTGTTTTATTTCTATTCAATCGCACCATTGTAGTTGCGCCTCTTAACTGCACACCATCGATTTCCCCTAGACTTCCTTTCTCGAGTGATGATGTCAGCAGACCTCCCGGGTTGCCTCATTGTTTATGAGTGGTGGAAATCTTATACTGCCCATTGACGAAGGTCAAACAAAGGACAGGGTCTGTTTATTTTGCTTCCAGCCAGCCTCTCCACATCATCTCAAGAAGCATGGAAGGCACTCGCCCGCTGGGATAGTCGAGAGCGATGCCCCTCTCTAGCAGCCATATGTGGAAAAGGCATTTTAAGCATTTGATAGATGAACAGTTGGCTATAATAATTTTTCATAAATCCATTTCTGCACAAAACTAACAGTAAATTATCAATGCTCTGGACAAACCAGAAGTGTCCATAAAATGGTGTCTCATTTCCATTTACTGTGTGTGTGTGTGTGTGTGTGTGTGTGTGTGTGTGTGTGTGTGTGCATGCAACAAATCGTGGGCTGTGCATAGTGTCAGATTCATTGCTATTGTCAGAATCATGATGAATGGAAGGTTTAGCACATTGCTGAAGCCTTAATCAAAAGCAGCTTTGCCCACAAGTGGCTACATATGAAAGCAGAAGGAGTTTTATGAGTGTCTTTGTTTAAAGGGATAGTCCACCCAAAAAAATATCACCAAACAGTTTCAGGTTCCCACTGACTTCCATTGTATGGGAAAAATATTAGAAGTCAATGGGAACTCGAAACAGTTTGGTTACCAATATTCTTCAAGATATCTTCACTTATGAAAGTCATACAGGTTTAGAACAACATGAGGGAGAGTAAATGACAGAGTTTTCATTTTTGGGTGAATTATCCCTTTAAGGATGCCTACACACTAAAGAAAGCTCTGACGCAGTGTTTGACACAATTCTTAATAAGTTTGTCGAAAGAGAAAGAAAATCCTTCTCACTGTGACCAGAAATCTCAAGTAAAGTTTAAACTGAGTTGACTATTTCCCAATATAGGCTTTTGTTCTTTTTGGTCACAGCTTTTGCATTTTTTCTTCTTCTATCCAGCTCTCATCACATCAATTGTATAAGTGGTGTAATGTTATACCTGAGATGTTAAGGCCTTCACCAGAAACGGGTTTGAGAGTCACATCTGGAGAATAACTCTCTACAGCGTCTAGTGTGGAGTGTGTGTCTAGTGTCTAGTGGTCTAGTGTGGAGTGTGTGTCTGAGGCACTGCTCTGTCAAAGCTATAGGAAAAAAACAAGACTCAGACGTCAAGAGATCTATTTTGAAAACAGCAGCCGCTACTCAACTCCCTGTCTGTGTTTGACATACTGCAAAGGACTTAATATAACCACCCATCATTCCATAAGGCAAAACATTTTTTTCTGGCCCAGAAATATTCTTAACAGATTTTTATGACATATTTAGCATATATATATTATATATATATGTATGTGTGTGTGTGTGTATATATATATATGCTAAATATGTCATAAAAATCTGTTAAATGTATTTAAGAATATTTCTGGGCCAGAAAAAAAATGTTTGCCTTATGGAATGATGGAAATTGATGAAATTGAATAATACATATATACACACACACATATATATATATGTATGTATGTATGTATGTGTGTGTGTGTGTGTGTGTGTGTGTATATATATATATATATATATATATATATATATATATATATATATATATATATATATATATATATATATATATATATATATATATATATATATATATATATGTGTGTGTATATATGTGTTATTACATTTATTTATATATATAAATTGAATAATACATATATACACACACATATATTATGTAAACACAAACTTTATGTTATTCGATTAATCACAATCAATCGATTTGACAGCACTAATATATATTAGACAGTATGTATATATATATGACCATCAAATGCCAAAATGTATTACAAAATACAGAGGCAATACATTTCCAATGTGAAAATACAATATTGGCATATGTATAATTTATATTATTTTCTTATTATGAAATTAGCTTTGTTCAGTTCTCTGTGTTCCTGGTTCTTGCGTCTATTTCCTGTCTTCCTTAGTTGCCTTATGCTGCGTCCGAAATAGTTTTCATTTGGATTAAAACTGGCTTCACGACAAGTTAAAAAGTACATTCTATATGAATGTGTGTAGTATGAATGAATTTCGGTCATACTACATGTCATTATCATGTGACCTATGGTGTCAGTTGCCTCGCTTCACCTGCATTCACAAACCCTCTCCTGTGGCCTCATGGGATAGTAAATTGTCCATCGAATGTGCCTTCAGAATCTCACTGGAATTATTAGGTCATCTTATACTTTCCAGTACTAATGAATACTATAAATTTGGACATACTACTCGGATCATGTACTGATTTTCACCTTCTATGGAGGCACCATCTAGTTTGAAGGCAGTAGTTAACATTTTGTCCTGAATTCTTAATTTGTTTTAAAAAGAAATATATACGCATGTATGCCTGAATGGTTCAATCTAGGCTAGGGGCTCATAGTAGCAATGATTTCCTTGGAGGAAAATAAAAAGAAATGTTTTCCTTTAGTTTGACTGTGTAAAGTTTAAAGCCATCGCTCATAGTGGTCCCTGGTGAGAACTGCCTATTTATCCAGAGGAGATGAAGCACATGGATACAGAAGCAGAGAGAGCGAGAGCGAGAGAGATGAGAGAGAGAGAGATGAGAGAGAGAGAGAGAGATGAGAGAGAGAGAGAGAGAGAGAGAGAGAGACAGAGAGAGAGACAGAGAGAGAGACAGAGAGACAGAGAGAGAGAGAGAGACTGAGAGAGAGAGAGAGACAGAGAGAGACAGAGAGAGCAAGGGTCAAAGAGTTCATTTACAGGGAATAACACGCAGTATTAACCCCTTCTGAGATCATGTAAAGAAACAGGAGGTGGGCATTGTGGGTAAGAGAGTTGTATGGGTGGAGAAGAGGCAGTAGAGTTTAAGTTTTCTCACCAGAAAAGGAGATTAACACTGGCAGAGTCTCACTGTCAATGCGGAGAGAAAAGAAAGAGCTCCCCACTTTTGGCTGAACTCCATTTCATTGTGCGGTTTCAGATTTTCCCAGAGCATATTTCCACCAGGGATATGGACAGACAGGGCAGTCCGAGGATTTGTATAAAATGTTTCATGTTGCGTGTTTTCCGTTAAAGTTCATGGTTTCTATTTGAATGCATTTAAAAATGTTATTTATTCCTGTGATGTCAAAGCTGCATTTTCAGCATCATTACTCCAGATTTCAGTGTAACATGATCCTTTAGAAATCATCCTAATATCTTGATTTGATGCTCAAATAACATTTCTGATCATTTTCATTGTCAATGTTAAAAACAGGTGTGCTGCTTAATATTTTTATGGAAACGGTGATACTTTTTTTCAGGATTCTTTGATGAATAATAATAATTTGTTACATTTATATAGCGCTTTTTCTGAGACCTCAAAGCGCTTCACATAGAAGGGGGGGAATGTTCTCAACCACCACCAATGTGCAGCATACACCTGGATGATGCGACGGCAGCCATATTGCGCCAGAACGCCCACCACACACCAGCTTACTGGTGGAGAGGAGACAGTGATGAAGCCAATCAGTATGGGGATGATTAGGAGGCCATGATAGACAGAGGCCAAGGGGCAAATTTGGCCGGGGTTACACCCCTACTCTTTTTCGAAGGACATCCTGGGATTTTAAATGACCACAGAGAGTCAGGACCTCGGTTTAACGTCTCATCCGAAGGACGGCGCTCTTTTGGCAGTATAGTGTCCCGGTCACTATACCGGGGCGTTAGGACCCACACAGACCACAGGGTGAGCACCCCCTGCTGGCCTCACTAACACCTCTTCCAGCAGCAACCCTGTTTTCCCAGGAGGTCTCCTATCCAAGTACTAACCAGGCTCAGCACCGCTTAGCTTCAGTGGCCAACCAGTCTTGGGCTACAGGGTGATATGGCTGCTGACAGCCATTAAACTAATAAAGTTTGAAAGAACAACATTTATTTTAAATATAATTAACTAATAATCTTACTGACCCCAAACTTTTGAACTGTAGTGTGTGTATATGTTTATGTAACCCATAATACTTCTAGTCACAATAAAAAAGTTTTTATGGCTTTGACCAAATGAGATCATGAAGTGATAGTTTGCATACAACTCAGCGAATCTTCTATGATATCTTCTATCTGCAAATCTGATACGGGAAAGCTATGGAATTGTTCTTTATGTGTATACTGAATAGATGGTGTAGGAGCCATTTATGTTTATTGTTGGGATAATATTTTATTTTGTTTGGATACATTTTTATTAGTATTTTGGACACTCGGTGGCAGTGATCAGATGCACAGAGTTGTATATAGGGTGCATAGGTGACAGGAAGTGGTAGGTACTGGTAGGGGGAGCACACACAGTTCTCACCAGACCACAGACCAGAACACACGCAAACAACTGGAAACAAGATAAGAAATCAACTGGTATGTTCATCTGTTTGTACTATTACTGTAATAAACCACAAACCTCAACTGCAATAATCTCTGGAAAATCTTTGTGTGTCTGCGTAAAAACTTCACTCCTAGCTGTGCACGATGACAAGTATACAAAAACTAAGGCTAGAGGTACAGCAAAGTAAAGATTGCCATTACAGATGGAAATCATCGGCACTCAGCAGAGACAAGTCCACAATGCAAAATGCATGGGTGCAAAGCAATGTTTAATTGGATTTATTGTTATCCTTATCAAAATATCATATTTTTTGTGTAATGTTTTGTATTGCGATATTCCACTAGTTTCACAATGCAAATCCCCATTGTACAGCATCCCCATAGAACAGCATCCCCATAGAAAAGAGAAATTGAGTTTGCATGTGAATTGAATTTATGAGCAGATTCACTTTATCGCCAAATAAGCCGTTTACTGTTGTTGCCAATGAATCTTTTTCGTCAGCACATATGAACAGTTCTTTTAACTTCCATAATAAGTAGTGTACTGGACATCTGGAGGATGATCTGCCTCTTTATGAGATGGTGTCTTTCAAGTTTTATACACATCCGTGAAAGCTTACATCAGAGTGTGAAGGGTTGTGAGTGTTTCCGTCTGCATTGGTTTACAAACGGCTAGCTGCGCTATGACAGTCAAAGCACTATGAAGCTCCTTTTGCTAATATTTAGTGAAGCTGCCCAATTTAGACTGTCACTGTATAGAAAAGGTCTGTTTACATGTTGTACAGGAGACAAATTGTTGGACTTGTTGTCTTGAAATTCAACATGTGGACAATGGTACAAAATGAGTAGATAAGCAGCCATTACTCCAGTCTTCAGCATCACACGATCCTGCAGAAACAATTCTAATATGGTGATTTGCTGTTCAACAAACATTTCTTATTATCATCATGTGACATTTTTTGTTAGAAACTGTGATACATTTGTTTCAGGATTCTTCGATGAACAGAAGATAAAAAAAAAACAGAATTTATTTAAAATAGAATTATTGTCACGGGATGACAAAGAAAAAAATCAGAATGGGACTAAGTTCCTTGCGAAGGCAGTCTGATTGAGAAATCCCCAGTGAACATCCGTCTCTATACACTACAAATTTGTTGCCATGGCAGCGAGGCCAATTGCCTGAGTGACAGCAGGTGTGGGGCAATTACAGGGAACGCTGCGAGAGGGACACATATTCAGATGGGGCTTTAAAAGCAGAGAGAAAACAGACTGAAGGGTGGTTCTCCTCCCCACCTGGGGGTTCTCCTCCCGTGTGAGACTGTGTTTGACAACGGGTTGTTCCTTTTATTGAGGCTGGGCTATGGAGTGGTGAAGATTGAAGCTGAGGAAGAGAAAGGAAGGATTGAAGGATTTGTCAGCGAAAACCTAAGGAATATCGTCAGCAGTGGGAAAGACGCAAGTGATGAGTATTGGATCCGTTGTTTATATGCACTAACACTGAAGTGGTGTTGAGAGTTTGGAAGTGTGTGGCACGAGTGAACTATTACACCGAGTGAATTGTTGATCTGTCTCCAACTTCAGTCCTTTCTTTGCTGAATGTAACAACCGCTGCACCGTTCTTCTGCTTTTCTTGGAGTGAAGTCAAGTCCTGACCAAAGACGAGATTCGACCTGGTGGGAGAAAGACCGGGGGGTGAGTGCTGGCCCTAATGAGCGGTGTGTGAGTGGAATTACAGTGCCTGAAGTGACGATTCACCCGGTTTGTGCTGTGAAGTGAAACTGTTGTGTGGAGAAGTAATAGAAGTCTGCCGTGCACTCTTCCCATACAGTCTTCCACCCGCTGCCTCCAAAGGAAGGTTTTGATAAAGCAAGTGCCCAACTTCCTCCGTGAGCAGACCCGGCTCTGTCAACACTGAGTGCTTCATATATCGCTGAACTGTTAAAACCGTGCTGTGTTTGTTCCAGTGTCCAGCCAAGTGGAGCGTTTCGTTTAAGTGTCCTCCCCGCCTGGTGGTCTCCACACGCCCCTGTTGGAAGCCGTTGCCCTGTTCAGAAGAAGAGAGAGGTATATCAGTTGAGAGCTTCATGTACTGTTGAACTGTTAACGACCTTGCTGTACTGTTCCAGTGCTCAGCCGAAGTGGAGCGTTTCGCCCAAAGTGTCCTCCCCGCCTGGTGGTCCCCACACGCCCTATGGGAAGTCTCTGCCCTGTTCAGGAAGAGAGAAGTGGTCTCCACACGCCCTATGGGAAGCCTCTGTCCTGTTCAAGAAGAAGAGAAGGGACTCGCTGGCCCCCACACCTGAGTACCTACCGAGTGACTTACCTGGACGGCGCGAGGACCTCCCCTGAGCCCCCTTCAACGAGCCCCTGGCCCGCCACGATCGTTTCTCTCCTCCCATCCCAGGAGGTCCAGAGACGCTTGAACTGCCCTGGCGGCAAGAAGAAGTTTTAATTAGGACTTATCCAATTCACCCCTTTTAATTTAATAAAGAACTGTGATTATTTTTATTCTCTTGTCTGTCTGGTCCTTGACCCGTTCCTCGAGGTGGTTCCCGGTTTTCAGGGGTGGGTGCAGTCTGGCTTGGCCCGCCCCGACCTGTGACATTATTTTGTAACATAAATGTCTTTACAGTCACTTTTGATCAATTAAATTTTGCAGGCGCACGCAACTTGCATGATGGTAAAGGTGATTTCGCAGTCTTCAGAATTTTGTTTCCTGGATCTTGACGGACAATCCACTTTGTCAGATGTCCTTATACCAATGTGTCTTGCCACTATTGATCAAACGGGTATAATCGGTCATTAATTAGCCTGAATAATTTGGGTAAATATGTAAACTATGCCTATTTTTTCACATCTTCATGGACACCACAATGATTTCCCTCGTGTGGTAATATTTTTGCTTATATATGTAATTATATATGGTTTGCAAAAATGGGAACTGCTGCGTCTGTGTAGATGAGAGAACCAAAGTGTATGCGGGTTGTGCACACGCTACATTATGGCCAAGCATGCGCCCTTAAAATAGCATCTGAATATAGCCACTGTCTTTAGACTAGGTTTTTTCGGGTCTGTGGCGGAGTTGTTTTCTCAAACTACAAAATAGCACCAGGGAACGTTTGCGCCGGAACACGCCTCCTCTTTTTACTGAAAAAGTCCGCTGTGCGTCGGGTACAAAATAGGAATGATACATGCGTCGGCGTACAAAGTCAATTGCGCTGGGTGCAAGATAGGGCCCTATTATATCAGAAATGCACAATATAAGCTAAGCTACACAATATTATATATAAGAAATATATGCTGCTGTATAAAATGTTTAGCCAAAAAACTAATGCACATTAAAATATCCACTTAATTTAGAATAAGCAATCCCAAAATACATTGCAACAAGCTCAGTGAAAGATTTTTGAAAAGTATTTTTTTTAGTAAATAAACTAACTTTTTTTTGTACTGTAGATTTTTTTTATTTAAAAAACACATCTAAAATACTTTTATATGCTGAGGTCATTAGCTTAGCAACATACTAACATCAGACAGGAACAAAGCTATAGTGTTTTTATTGAACTAATTTCCAATAATTATAACAGTTTTATAATGTCCTTCATAAATAAACATACCTATAAACTGTATATCACATACTTTGAGACAACATGTCACGCCAAACTACAGAAGCAAAGGCTACATGATCGTATAGAGATGCTTTGAGATGCTAATCATTCTTAACTAGTGTCAACATGCAGCGTTGGAATCAGAAATGTTTGGTTAAAGCAGAGTGAGGAGTGGGAAGTTTGTGCTAAGTGGGAATCTCCACGTCCGGGTTCTACAACAGCCAGCTGATGTTATTGGTTTGCAGCTGCTCTGGCACTAAAGTAGCTATAAACATGGACTAAAAGAGCTTAAAGAGGACAGCAGTTAAGCTGGGTTTATTGAGGTTGTAAGACAGACCTCTCATGTCCATTAGCAACAGTATAAGTGACTCTAACAAAGACCATGGGATGTACTTTTCCAGTCTTATATTTCCAGTAATGGAGGTGCATTTCCTTCACGGCTGGAAGTCACTGGTGAATTGACTCTGCCCACTCTACCATGTAAAAGGCAATTTAAAAACAAAACATCTGTAATTTCCTGTTGCACTCAGTAGATAATGTTTTTGTGTTGTATGAAGGTAATGAATGCCTAAAAGATTTGCATGCACAGGGTAAGATTTATGAAAGTGTACATAAGATTGCAAGCGTGAATTAAATTTAGATTTGCAGCATTTTACTGTTATTCGTAAGTAATTCATGTATTGTGAAACTGCAGTTTCATGCTAGCTTAAACTAAAAATGACCTGTATTCTTCTGACTTTCATTTTTCCGCACTTACTCATTTGGCATGCTTTTTTGTTTGCTGTGTTGAACACAAGAGAAGACATTCTAAAGATTGTTGGCAATCAAACAGTTGACGTAGCCATTGACTTCCATAGGGAAGAAAAACAATATGAATGTCAATGGATACCATCAACTGTTTGATACCAACATTCTTCAAAATATCGTCCTTTGTGTTCAACAGAAGAAAGAAACTCATACAGGTTTGAGAGCGAGTAAGTGATGACAAAATGTTCATTTTTGGGACCTTTAAGTCAAGCCTCAGTAAACAACACGCTAGAATTTTATAGACAGATCATGATGTTTATAAATTTTTTCCCCTTTGCGTGAATTTTAGTTTATAGTGACGTAGCAACTCTTAATGTAGCATTTTAGATGTTTATCAACTTGTTTGTTTTTATTTTGCATCAAAATGTTGTGGTATACAGGTGAACATAGCCTGGGAAAACCCTGACGAACTTCCGGCAAATTTGAGATTTGCTCTGCAAGTCCTTCTGGCCAAGAGCCCATTCAAGCCCATTTCCAATTTTTCCAAATCGAGGCACAAATCACAAACGTTGAGGCGGGCTTTACACAATGATGATCGCTCTGATTGGTTTTAGGTCTATCCAATTGCGCCCAGAGGCATTTGAGCGACGTCCGTTGGTGACGCCCCTTTGGAAATGGACTGTGAATGAACCTTTCCCAGACCCACTCTCAGTTACAACTGAGAAGGGTCTGGTGTCAACCAGGCTAAGGTGAACATGCAAAGTGAGATATTTCAAGCCTTTATTTGTTATAATTTTGATGATTATGGCTTTTAAATTCAAAATTAGAATATTGTGAAAAGGTTTTCATAAGCTGTAAGCCATAATCATCAAAATGAAAACAAATAAAGGCTTGAAATATCTCATTTTGCATGTAATGAGTCTATATAATATATTAGTTTCACCTTTTAAGTTGAATTTCTGAAGTAGATGAACTTTTGCACGATATAATTTTTTTTTCGAGTTTCACCTGTATGGCTTTTGTCTTTAAAATCCTATAAGTCAGAATCCCGAATATATCAAATAAATAGCATTTTAGAAACCGATCATGATATTTCTAGTTGTTTCGTCTCACTTTTGAGTGAAAATGTTAATGTATATACACAGTGGCATTTAGTTGAAACACCCAAACTCGTATTTTTTCACAAGCTTTGAAGAATGTATGGGTTTTCCCTGTGGCTGAATGTTGTTTGCCAATGGGTATGAGTATACTTGCATATTTCCGCTGTTATTTAAACTCGAGCGCTGGTGTGTATGTCAGTGTTATGATCTGAACCGTGTGGGGAACGTAGCCAAGGATATTGTGGGGAATAAGAGAGCTGAAAATGACAAAAACACTGGTAGAGGCAAACCAACATACAGAGTCAAAACAGCTGAGAGGATGGTGTGGCTGATTGAGATGGGATTGTCTGAACCACAGATTGACGGCAACAGTTTATATCATCCGTCGACCGATCAGAACTGGCCTTTTTTTGGAACGATTTAACGCGAGTCTCAGACCTCGTGGTCATCCCGCGCTGTGAGATTTGTAAGGTCACTTCCTTTAGCAAAGCCAGAGGAGTCACTGTCTGACCAAACGCCGCCATAAATTATCGGCTTCTGCGCGTGTATGTGCGGTAAAAGTGCATAACCTTGGGAAAAGTGGCTGATGTCATGGAGTGCAATCTTGAAATGCTCAGCAGTTATGTGAATTTACTGCCAGTTGACTCGTCTAAACATGTTTCTAATAAACCACGACCTGCCACAATAGCCGTCGTAAAAGTTGTCATGTCACTTTGCCCCTCTTTCGAATGTGAAAAGGTTAGCGGTCCTCTATAAAACTTGTAGTGGTCATGTCAGTCTCTTGTCCATTAGTAACCATAAAGAAACCTGAGACTAAAGGAAGTGCATGAATGGCACTTTTTTTGTTACCTTGATAAATGATTTTATAAATGAAAAAGGTAAATCTGGAAACTCACACCCGCAAGCTGAACAAAACTGATGGTTTTAGTAGTCCTCTTAGAGGGAAAGCTCATACGAACATAATTCACAGTTTTTCCGATTAATGGTTTTAATCATTAATTCTTTGGGTACCTTATGGAGTTTAGAGTTCAGTTACTTACACTTCCTATTCAAATGTTAAGGGTCAGTACGATTTTTTTTTTGTTTTTGAAAGAAGTCTCACCAAGGCTGCATTAATGTATACAGTAAAAACAAGTCATATTGTGTGATATATTATTACAATTTAAAAGACCTGTTGTCTAAAAGGTTATTTATTGTTGTGATGGCAAAGCTGAATTAGTCTTCAGTATCACATGATCCTTTGAGAAATCATTCTAATATGCTGATTTGCCGCTCAAGAAACATTTCTTATTGTTATCAATGTTGCTGCTTAATATTTTGTCTAAACTGATACATAAAAAAAAAAACCTAATTTCTTTACAATTTTTTTTGTAACACTATGTTAAGTTTTACTGTCACTTTTTATCAATTTATGCATCCTTGCTGAATAAAACTAGTATTTGCTGTAAAAAAATATTTTACTAACCCTAAACTTTTGAGTGGTAGTTTGTGCGAATTCATATTTTTAGTAATGCATGGCATTAACTGGCATCTTATTTTTTTCTAAATCAATCAAGGATTTGTTTGTTTTATAGATACATAAAGTACAAGCACTTAAAAATGAAATAGCGTGCTGACCTTGTCTTTTTGCTGCCAAGTTTGCATGTATATTTGCAAACTTTAATATTCAACAATATTGATCTGACCGTGCTGATGCTTTTGTATGAGAACTGAACTGAGCTGGATGATGACATCTTTTTTTGCAGAACTGCTTCATAGATGAAATTTAATGAAACTAATTTAATAATCGATGATCTTTACAACGGAACTGAATCACACTGAACTGACTTCAGCTAAAGAACAGCCCAAATGCATCACCAAATGCATTATCACTGTAAAGCTGCATTGAATCTGTATTGGAAAGCACTATATAAATACATAAAATGGTGACTTGACAAACTGAACTTCCATAATGTTGCTCTGTTCCTTATATTCCTTATATTTCGCCCAGTACTGACCTGGGATTTGACCCCGCTGTATATGACCTGGTTTATTTCCAAGCTCAAACTGCACCGTTTATCTGCATTCAGCATTCCTATAGCTCCTAACCGCAAGCACTATCAGGAGAAACAAGAGGTGTTGCCTTCCGAATAATTGTTCCCTTGACCTGCTTTGCTGCTTGTCTTTAATGGGACTGATGGCATTGTAAAAGCAGGGAGGGTGCGATTGCTCTACCTAACAATCGGCGGGCCACATTCCAGATTCTCCATATGACAAACAGATGCGTGAGACGCCGTTTAGAAATAATCTGCTTCTTCAATGCATGTAGGCAGAATTACACACATGCACTCAATGCCAATGGAGTGCAGAGCATAAAGTCAACTTTTTTTCTGTCCTATTTGAAGTGAGAAAAAAACGTCTGTCTTCCAGCTGAGAACACTTGGAATAAATAAACACAAATTATTTGTCAGCCTCAAAGAGAATTTACTGGATGAATTTACTTCAGCATGTTTTCTGCACTGTGCAAAAATGGATGTAAGAAAATAAGAATGGGTTAGGACAGGAGAGGTTTATGCGTAAAACCAATGGGGCGGAAAATCTGGCAATGCAACAAGACTACATAAGATTGCTTTAATCGTTTACTCGCCTTCATGTCTTTCAAAACCTGTATCATTTTTCTTTCTTCCATGAAACACAAGTCGGGGAAGATTTTCAGGGAATTGTGACTCAGCCGTGTGAATCACCTTCCATTTTTGATATATGGAAAAGACTCGAACATCCAGCAAAAACATCCATCTACTTTTGTGTCTCACGGACGAAAGACAATCATGCTGGTTTGGATGGAGTAAAAGCTATATAGCTATGAGTTGCTTTGCAAATACATGTCAACTAACTTTCATTAGAGTATTAGCACTGTCTGCTTAATATCTGCTGACACTTTATTTTGATGCTCCCCAAACAGACATTCAACTGACTTTAACTTTGCAAGAACGTCAACTTAATCTGCTAAACCGAACCCTAGCACCTAACCCTAACCTAGCAGTCTACTACAGTCTACTAATACTCTAATGACTAGTTGCAAAGTTGCTTGTTAGTAGAATGTCTAAAGTGGACTATTGAAAATAAAGTGTTCCTAAATACACATAAGTGTTGTTTGCTGTTAAGACATGTCCTCACTACTACTTAATGAATGGCAGGTTTTGTCCCGACCACTTTATAAAGAAATTAAGTTGGTTTATTATAATTGTAAATGTTGTATTATGGCAGATTAGTATCTGGAATCTCTTGCACTCAGATTTACTGCAATACAAGTCATGGACGAACTGACTGACTGACGGACGGACGGACGGACAGAAGGACTGATGGACTAATAGTATTAATTTCTTGAAGGGTAACTAAACCCTAAACCAACTTTTTTTAGTTAATGATCTGTAAGAATGGGGCTTTATTAGTGCTGTTCATTGATTTGAGTAACTTTTTTGACATTTGGGAATAAAGTGTTTTAATTCTACAATAAATGGTGTAAAAATGTCTGAGTGCTGCCCTTTTCAGGTTGAACGGTGGCTACTGCATTTGAATTTTCCTATTGGATGTTTGCGGTAGTACGTGACGAGGTTCCAGCTCACCATGCCCTTGGCAGTATAAAAACCATCTTGTTTCGTCAAAATCACTGTAGCGAGTCAGGAGTTTGAATTGCGAGTATTGAAAACGTACTCGGTTACTAACGTAACCTCGGTTCTCTCTAGGAGAGGGAACGAGTACTGCGTCGATTTAGCGACGCTACGGGAAAGATATTTCTTTGTCGAGATTGAAGCCTAAAAATTAATCCTTAATTTTGTAATATGTAAAACGCTTTTCTGTAGCATACAACCCTAGGCGGAGCAATATCGCTCGCCCATTGGCTGCTCCGCCAGAAAAGCACAGCCTATGCGAGGCCAGTGACGCTGACCAATGAGGGTGCTTCGCGCCCTTCTGCGTCATCTCCCGCCGAAACAGGCGTGGCCTAGGTCTATAAGTACCAAGCATAGCTGCTTCCACTCCGATTTTCGTCACAGAAGCGACACAGCGTGGGCACGCACGGCATGAGACGCAGTACTCGTTCCCTCTCCTAGAGAGAACCGAGGTTACGTTAGTAACCGAGTACGTTCTCTTACGTAGAGTTCTCTCCTACTGCGTCGATTTAGCGACGCTACGGGAACCCCTGTAAGACGCCGTGCGTGTTCTTGGACCGACACAGACACCCAAGGGCGCGCGCACGCGCCCTGGCATGCCAGAGCCTACACCAAGAGTATATAGGGAGAGCGGCTAGAATAGCATCATCCCTTTATAATAGGGCCCCTAAGGGCATAATAACATATATATGTAAATATAGATATATATGGGGGGGTAATAGCATGCTCATGGGACACATTGTCAGTGAGTGATGCTTAAATATTTTAGTGACCTGGGCCGCCGTGCGGGGCAGGAACACTATACCTGGTCTTAGACCGAGAGCAGTTTAGCCTGCAACGCAGGAACCTCTAGGTTATAGAACCTTATAAATGTAGACGGGGAGGCCCAGCCTGCCGCCATACAAATATCTTGCAACGAGATTCCGCTATACCAAGCCCACGACGAGGCCATGCCTCTCGTAGAATGTGCTCTAATGCCCAGGGGGCATTCCAAACCTCTAGATGCGTAGGCTAGCGCAATGGCATCCACTACCCATCGAGATAGGCTCTGTTTCGTCGCAGCACGTCCTTTAGAGCGCCCACTGAACGAAACGAAGAGCTGCTCCGTCTGTCGAAAAACAGCGGAGCGGGACACGTAAGCTCTTAATGCCCTGACCGGGCAAAGGAAGCTATTTCCGTCCTCAGAGGCCGGCAGAGCCGACAGGGAGATGACCTGAGCCCTGAACGGTGTGTTGAGGGACTTAGATACATACCCATGCCTCGGTTTCAACACGACTATAGAGTCGTTGGGCCCGAACTCCATACAAGAGGCTCTTACTGAGAGCGCTTGCAGATCCCCCATACGCTTCACTGAAGCGAGAGCCAAAAGAAACATGGTCTTGAGAGACAGGTGTTTCATGTCAACTGAGTGAATAGGCTCGAAAGGGGCCCCTTTCATAGCGTTTAACACTGTAGAAAAGTCCCAAACGGGGACTGAAGGAGGCCTTGGAGGATTTAACCTTCTGGCTCCTCTAAGGAAACGTACCACCAGGTCGTTTCTGCCCAGTGCATGGCCAAGCGTCGGATTGACGAACGCTGATATGGCTGCCACATAGACTTTGAGCGTGGATGGGGTCCTACCCTTATCCAACAGCTCCTGCAGGAAGGAGAGAACCTCCGTTTCCCCGCACTGAAGAGGTGATAGACCTTGGTCTGAACACCAGTCAGAGAACACCGACCATTTGGAAGCGTAGAGCCGTCTAGTAGACGGGGCCCTAGCCTGCTCGATCGTGTCTAACACTCCTCTTGGGAGTTTAGCGGGTACCCGTTTATGGCCCACACATGAAGGGACCATAGCTCTGGGTGAGGATGCAAAATCGAGCCCCTGGCCTGCGAGAGAAGGTCCCTCCTCACTGGGATCGGCCACGGAGCAGTACTCTTGAGCTGCATCAAGACTGGGAACCAGGGTTGATTCGTCCAGTATGGTGCGACAAGAAGCACTGAGCATCCGCTTTTCCTGATTCGCTCGAGCACTTGGGGCAGGAGCGAGACAGGGGGAAAAGCATAGAGCGGACGGCGGGGCCAGACTTTGGCCAGCGCGTTCGTGCTCTTTGAAAAGAATTCTGGGCAGTGAGCGTTTTCCTGGTTTGCAAACAGGTCTATCTCCGCTCTGCCGAACTTTTTCCACAGCAGACGCACTGTCTGTGTGTGTAGGGACCATTCTCCTGTCGGAACATTGTTCCGTGAGAGTCTGTCTGGTCCTACATTCAGGCGACCAGGCACATGGATCGCTCTCAGCGAGCGCAGGTTGTGCTGGGCCCATACCAGTATGCGTTCCGTCAACCTGTAAAGGTTTCGGGATCTCACGCCACCCTGGCGGTTTATATAGGCTACTACCGACGTGTTGTCCGAACGGACTAGGACGTGGTGTCCCTTTATCCGAGGACAGAAGCGCCTCAGCGCTAAGTCCACTGCCATCATTTCTAGGCAGTTTAAGTGCGGTAGTTCGACTCGTTCTGCCCATTGGCCAAAGAACGGTCTGCCTTCGAGCAGTGCTCCCCAGCCTGAGGTGGACGCGTCCGTGGACACCACCTTCAGGCTCGAGGAAGTCCCCAGGCTTACACCTGACCGGTACCAGTCTGACGCTCTCCATGGTGTCAGGGCTGAAACGCATTCCTGATTGACCTTGAGGCGATAACGACCGTGAACCCATGCTCGGCGCGGTACACGCGCTTTTAGCCAGAACTGCAGTGGGCGCATGCGCAGCAGGCCCAACTGTAGAGCTGTCGATGCTGCGGCCATGAGGCCTAGCATTTTCTGAAATCTCTTGAGCGGCACTATGTGGCCGCTGCGGAAGGATTTCGCCATCCGCAGGGAATTTCGCCTGCGTTGTGATGACAGTCGAGCTGTCATAGACAGCGAGTTCAGCTCCAGTCCTAAAAAGGAGATCCTTTGACTGGGAAACAGTGAACTTTTCTCCCAATTGACTCTCAGACCTAAGCACTCGAGGTGATCGAGAATTAGGGTCTTGTGGCGGATGAGTTCTGAAGGTGATTGAGCTAGAATCAGCCAATCGTCCAAATAATTCAGAATTCGAATGCCGCGGAGTCTCAGGGGTGCCAGCGCCGCGTCCATGCACACTGTAAATGTACGAGGTGCTAGAGACAGGCCGAATGGCAGGACTGTGTACTGATATGCCTGGCCCTCGAAGGCGAATCTCAAAAATCGCCTGTGACGTGACGCAATTTGTATGTGAAAATACGCGTCTTTCAGATCTATTGCCATAAACCAGTCTCCTCGGCGAACCTGCGCGAGGATAGCTCTGGTCGTGAGCATTCTGAACTTTCGCTTTGTCAGCGCTTTGTTCAGATGCCTGAGATCTAAAATGGGTCTGAGACCCCCGTCTTTTTTCGGTACCAGAAAATATCTGCTGTACAGACCCCCTTCGCTCTGAGCTTGAGATAAAGGCTCTATGGCCCCTTTGCTCAATAGCTT
Source organism: Phoxinus phoxinus (assembly GCF_949152265.1). NCBI lineage: Eukaryota > Metazoa > Chordata > Actinopteri > Cypriniformes > Leuciscidae > Phoxinus > Phoxinus phoxinus. Next base: position 13,076,354 of record NC_136888.1, on the reverse strand, counting down.
CGCTATTTCGGCTCGAAGTAGATGTGCTACTTCTGTTTTCACCGTAGTTTCGACTTTCTCCGTGAAACGGGGAGGGCGTCGATGAAACTGTAGCGAATAGCCTCTTTTTATAGTCTCTAGCACCCATTCTGAGACCCCGGGAAGTCTTTCCCATGCATCTGCACGTGTGACTAGGGGTTGAATGTAATCTGGGCCCTGGTCGCGAAATGGCGGCGACACGAGAGCAACCGTGTGCTGTGACATGGACGCCGTGGCGTGTGAGGCGGGGGACATGTTTAACACAGTATGCATCCCGCGCGCGCTCGGCTCTCTGTGTCGAGAGAGAGCGCGCGGGACGAGTCCCGTTGGGCTCGTTATGTTTGTGAATAAACGTGGGCGCTTGGTGGCGGGCACATTTATAACACCGGGGACACTGTGTTTGTGTACTGACTGACCGTTCGTTAGTTTCGTTTTTACAGAAACCGCGGAACGTGCAGTGTGTAGTGGTTGTGGGCACTTGGTAGTGGGCACGCTTACTACATGTAAAGCACAATCGATCTGAGTCGATTTTATGTGTGCAAACCCTGTGTTGAACGGGGTTGTGTCTGTGTGAATGAATGGGCACTGGGTGGGCATTGCAGTTACACACATTACACCATCGGCCTTGGCCGGGACACCAGAAAATAAACTCTTTTTTAGATTTATCTGGGTCGCCGTGAAAACGGCGTTTGTGTGCAGGCAAACGGGCTTTACGGCCGGTTTGTTGGCTGCTGAGTACACTGGTACAAACACGGAACTTAGGGCTATACAAGCGGGGATTTTGGGTGGAAGTCCGGCCGCAGCGGGACCCGAACACCGTCTTTTTCCTAGCAGGGCTAGGATGGCGCCGAGGCCTCGGGCTTGAGTACGATCTTAGGCCGAGGACCACGCGGTGGCGGGCGGCGTCCGGCGGAGCGAGACCGTGGTCTCTCTCGGGCCTGTTGCTGCTGGGCCGGTGCGGCGGGCGCGGGGCGCTGCTGAGTTCGGGCAGGCGGCTGTTTTGGGCGGCCTGTTGCGGAACTGGAGCGCTTTGGCAGGAAATGTCTCATGGCCTGCGAAGTCTTCTGCACCTCAGCGAATCGGTCCGCGAAGTCCTTCACGGAGGATCCGAAGAGGCCAGTCGGTGAAATGGGAGCGTCGAGGAACGCAGAGCGCTCTGACTCCGCCATTTCAGAGAGAGTCAGCCACAAATGTCTCTCGGAAACAGTAGCTGAGGCCATAATCCTCCCAATGGCGTGTGCGGCGGACTTTGTAGCACGAAGAGCTAGGTCTGTGGCGCTACGTAAGTCCGGAACACTGATCGCGCCCGGGCCTTCCTCGTCTAGCTTGCGGAGGAGGTTGGCCTGGTGGATTTGGAGGACCGCCATGGTGTGCAGCGCCGATGCAGCTTGTCCGGCGGCGGCGTACACGCGGCCGTTCAAAGCTGATGACGTGCGGCAAGCTTTGGATGGTAGCACTCCCTTAGCCCGCCGTCCAGCAGAGGGTGGGCAAAGGTGAGTCGCTACAGCCTCCTCGACCGGAGGGAGAGCATGGTAGCCTCTGTCTCGAGCACCGTCCAAAACGGAGAATGCTGGCGAGGCAGAAGTACGTACTCTAGCAGAGAAGCAGAGAGAGGAGCTAGCGGCGGCGGCGGCGGCGGCGGCGAGCTCCTCGTGGCGGGGGGTTCCGGAACCCGCTGAGCGCGGCGCTTTTTACGGCGCGGCGCTACAGGGGGTGGGTTAGCAGCTTCGGTGAAAGATGCCAGGCGAGTCCACAGAGTCGCGATGGGCATCATTTCGCAATGATGGCAGCCGCCATCACCGAGAGCGACAGCTGCATGATCCTCGCCCAAGCAGGAAACACACAGCTCGTGGTGGTCCCCGTCGATGAGCGCAGCTCGGCAGGAGCCGCAGGAAACACGAGACATCTTAAAAAAGACGCTCGCTGCTCTTTGTGAGAAAAAGTGTGTGACGCAGTAGGCGAACACACACACAAAACACACACAAAGTGATAAAAGGATATATCCACGCCGGAGAAGCGCAGCAGGGAACGGCGGCTGAAGGCGGCGATGACCAGCGGCTTCAGGTAAGGGCTCGTCCTGCTGAGGTGCTGTATCAGACGGCTGTGGTGGCTCGAATCCGGTCCTACGATGCGTGTAGCTTCGTGAAGTAAAGAAAATCGGAGTGGAAGCAGCTATGCTTGGTATTTATAGACCTAGGCCACGCCTGTTTCGGCGGGAGATGACGCAGAAGGGCGCGAAGCACCCTCATTGGTCAGCGTCACTGGCCTCGCATAGGCTGTGCTTTTCTGGCGGAGCAGCCAATGGGCGAGCGATATTGCTCCGCCTAGGGTTGTATGCTACAGAAAAGCGTTTTACATATTACAAAATTAAGGATTAATTTTTAGGCTTCAATCTCGACAAAGAAATATCTTTCCCGTAGCGTCGCTAAATCGACGCAGTAGGAGAGAACTCTACGTAAGAGAACGATCAGTATTTTAGCATCTATTTAGCATAGCATTTATATAGTTATTTAGATTATTTCATGTAGCCTAGGTAGTTAATTAGCATAGTTGTTAGTGTAGTGTTGTTAGAAGCATAGTATTGCATCAGTTAGGATAGCTTCAAGTTAGCGTAGATTTATCTGTATTTGGATGGTACGTAGGTGTAGTGTTGCTGGTTACAACAGGACTGGTTATGCTGGACTGCATAACTTTCCAGTGGTCGATTATGATTTCACTTTTCTAACTTCAGTTAGTGTGTAAGTGTAATGTTGTTGTTTGAGCATAAACAACATCTGCAAAGTTACAAAGCTCAAAGTTCAAAGCAAAGGGAGATATTTGCTTTTAAAGAAATAATCTTTTTAAGGACTACAACAAACTAAAATTGACATAAACCCCGCCCCCGGGACACAGTCCATGTTGAGAAGAGGAAGAGTTGTTGTTGTCGAGCACATTTGTGAGTCTGCTCAAGCTGTCACATCTGTCTTTTCACATGCAATACAATACAGTAAGTTACTCAAATGCAATAGCATGTCACCCTGTAGGCATCTTACAACAGTTCCCACACGAGTGATTTTATAGATTATCATGACAGAATATGCTAATCAAATACTTGAAGATAGTTAACTCCACATCAGCAACATAAATACATCAACTAACCATTCAGAAACGTCCTGTTGCATTCTACATGTTGTCACTTCTTCTTGAGTCTCTCCATCATTGTCCGACTCCAGTTTAAACATAAAAGGCAGAGAACAGTTTCTGACATTTTAGTGCTTGTCTGCGTGAGGTAATCAGAGCTGCTAACACACACACACACACACACACACACACACACACACACACACACACACACACACACACACACGGTGCATTCAAGTCATCCCGTAAAGATCGATGAAGTTTGCAGTGGCTTCATTAATGTTAAAAACATAAAAAAGCATAGCACACCTTATGCACATTTCTTTGTTCTTCATTTTCCATAGCCTATAGAATTTAAGAACCTTGCTGTATTTTTGTGTAATTAATTAAGAGAAAGTACGCCACCATCTTACTCTTACGAAAGTGACTTGAACGCACCTGCAGTCGTAAATACGAACTTCCCAGGAGGACTTGAACGCACCAAATACACACAGGAGCCCTTAAAGCTCCGCCCTCTGTGCCGGGAGCAGCAGCTCATTTGCATTTAAAGGGACACACACAAAGCGTTTTAATGACACTCAAAAGGGACAATTTTAACATGCTGTAAACATTTTATCTGTGGGGTATTTTGAGCTACAACTTCACATACACACTCTGGGGACAACAGAGACGTATTTTACATATGTATTGTGAAAAGGGGAATTATTCCACCCCTTTAAAAAATCTTACTTACCCCTAACTTTTGAGTGGTAGCTTATGTGTGTATTCATATTTTCAGGAATACATGGCACATTTTATTTTTTTCCTAGATTAATCCAGGATGTTTGCTTTAAATAAAGTACAATCACTTAAAATGTTTAGTTCTGTAATACATGGAAGTTATGCTTGTATGTATTTATCAAACACTTACAGTGATTCTGCTGGGGGTCATTGGGTACATGTTTATTTGAAATTACCCCAGCAATTATAATGAGTTTTTTGTACAAATGCTTGATAAAACATCTGCCAACGTTTAGCTTGACCCTCTCCTCTCTGTAGCATACTTTGAAAATGATCTTATTTTCTCTTTACTCTTGCTAACTATTTTACATCTAATTGCTCTTATATTCCAAACAAAACCACACAAACCACATATTTTGGTTGCAAAGTGATGTTTAAACATCAAGAGAGAGAGAGAGAGAGAGAGAGAAAGAGAGCGTGCCTCTGTCCTTTCTGATATGTGCGTGCTGATGTTTTCGCGTGTGCTCGGTGTGTGTGTGTGTGTGTGTGTGTGACTGTGTGTGGTGGGGGGTGGCTGCTGCTCAGCATCTTGTTTGTCAGGCGTGGCTGGGGAATAAAGTGGGCAGAGCTTTAGCATTCCCCGCTGTAGAGGCAATGCACACAGCAGCCAGGAGTGTGACGCACACCGACTGCATTGGGGAGAGACTATCAAACTCACCGCACACAAGATATCTGAACTAACACAACATGAATGTCAAACAGCAAATATAAAATCACACTTGGATCAGTACTTAATTTTTACTTAAAAAAAATTATAATAATAACTTACCATATGGTACTTACCATAGTAATAACAGTAAACTAACCCTCAACCAAATCCTAATCATACCCTAACCCTATAGTAAGTACATGTTGTTTCTTTTTATTACTTAGATGTATAATTACATTGTAACAATGACTCCTTAAAACTTAGTGTACTTACCCAAGAAAGTAATATAAGGTACATGGGTTAAGGTTAGGTTTAGGGGTAGGTTCAGGATTAGTACCTAGTTATTACCTATAGTCTTTGTTATAACCCAGTTATTGTAATTGGTATAATAAATACATAGTAAGCAGAACAGGGCTGTAAAATAAAGTGCTACCGATTTACTATATTAATGCTGAATTTAAAGGACAAGTGCATGATTTGCAAAAGTTTTTAGGTGAAGTAATTGGATTAAATGGAACTATAAAAATGATCATTGTTTTCAAACAGATTTCAAAAACTCCAACCCACAGCCGTCTTTCATCGCTCTAACAAATAGTTTGTCTTTAAGCTACAATTTGTCGTTGAACCACTCAAACAATGACAACGTTATAAATCTCCGCACTTTTCTAATACTAGCACACTTCAAGGTCACAAATCTGGGAGAGCATTATGGATAAAAGTAATAATTTTGGGCAGAATAATATTTGGAATTATTAACCACCTGTTAAATGTGTAAATCTTTCATGAACAGCTGCACATTTTTAAAGCACGGCATTTTTTTTTACTGCACAAAGCTGCTACTGTTCTCATGTAGTGCTTTTACTCTGAGCTCTGAAACTCAAGTCTCAAGTGGCTATTTTTAGCGTGGAAAACATCCCTAAAGTGTACAACACTTTTACGATTTTTCATTCATCTCCAGCCTGTCAGCTTAAAGTGACCAACAGTTCCCATGACGTCATCTATGAAGGGCCAACGGGTAGTGTGTGTCTGTAATGCCACCATTCTGCCAAGTAGTGTTGCGCTTTTGAAATGCGTCTCATCACATTGTTCCAGCCAGTTCTGCGGATATCCACATGTCGTTCCTCAGAGAACTGCTTGCTTTGGGTATAATGTCTGTGAAACATCCCTAAAGTTAGCATAAAACCCATAGCATAGCAGTAACTTATGCAGGAGCAAACACCCCTCACATTTTCATTTTTCAGTGATCTTTTATTATATGTTCCACATGTGCTTCTTCTGGTCTTCTTAATTCCTGAAGAACACAGTGTAAGAAATATGAGTCAGCTTCATATCTAGTGGCCATATGTTCTATATTTTTGCGATTAAGAGTATGGACTTGACACTTGGCGTCTATGCTTGAGATGATCATAAACTGACCTTATAAATCAAAAGCTGTTGGTATGGGGCAATTCGAATAGCTTGCGTTTTATCCCAAGAATCCACCAATTTTTTGATACAATTTATTATTACCAACTCCTAGGATCAAAAGATTTTTTTTAAATGCAGTATTTTTTGCAAACATAAGAAAGGAAATCACAGGGGCATACAAGTACAATGCTACCGGAACAGTCACTTTGTGCAAAAGCAAGAATATTATTATTTTTGTTTGGTTTTGAGGCTTTTATTGCCATAAAGTTTGTTAAATAACAGTCTGTTTAAAATTGACTTTGCTGTCCATCCATTTTTCTTCAGTCCATTGTTTTATCAGGAAACTAGTTATAGCCTCTCGGTTGAAAAGTAAGGATTGGAGAGGGAAGAGATGGTTGAGATGTTTGTAGTGTGATTTAAGGTAGCTCTGAGATGACCTCAGATCAGTTTCTGTTTATTCTGGATCGCCTCATGGTGAGGGCTGGCGGCCACCCACATGTGTGACAGATTTAGTTTGAGCCTGTAGGAATCTCTCGAATATGAGGCGAGAAATGCCATTATTAAAGGCCCGGTCCTCATCCTTGGCCAGATTTTCAATTACATTCACATCATTGACCGTGGCTGGACACTTTTCATCATTGCGGGTTGAAAAAAAAAAACTGAAAAAAAAGAATGTACATTGAAAACTTTATTTAAATAGACTTTAGTCAGGGTAGATACCATATATAATTTGTTTTTACAAATGAAAACAAGACTATGAAGGACTGATGCGCAGTCTGTTGTACTTTCTTGAGGTCCTACACACTGTCACGGCAATTCACAACTATTTTACGTTTTGGTGAATTGGTAGCTAATTCTAATGAATTCGTAAAATCTGGTTTGTACACTTTCATATGATCTGCTTATGCCTCACAGATGGTTAAGTTTAGGGATGAATCTTCATGCTTCCTTCTGAAAAACAATCGTATGCTTTCTTGCAAATCACATCGTACAAATTAATACGAAATTGGCACCAAATGTATGTTTTCTTATGAGAACGGCTTGTCATGTCATGTCCAATTTTCAAAACACATGGTTTTTAATGGGTTTGTTCATCCAAAAATGAAAATGATATCATAATTTACTCACCCTCAAGCCATCCTAGGTGTATATGCCTTTCTTCTTTCTGCCAAACACAATCGGAGTTACATAAAAAAAAAATATCCTGGCTCTTCCCAGCTTTATAATGGGAGTGAATGGTACCACAGATTTTGAAGCCCAAAAAAGTGCATCCATCCATCATAAAAGTAATCCATACAGCTCCAGTAGGTTAATAAAGGCCTTCTAAAGTGATACGTTTATGTAAAAACGTACTTTATAAACTATAATAACTGGCTTCTGGCAACGGCCATATGCGAGTCTAGTTCCGGCGGAAGGGTGACCTCTGACCTGACGTATGACCTAATGACGAACGCGAAAGCTCAGAGGATAGAGCAAAACAAAACACCGGTCACGAATTAGAAGTCGAGAATTTTTAAAGAGAAATGTCGGAGGAGAATAATTGCCCAGCTATATTTGTTTGAACCGCGAGAGGTGACTACTTTCACCTAAGCTTACGCTATACGCCTACATCATACGTCGGGTCAGAGGTCACGACTGTTACTGGAAGCCAGTGATAATAGTTTATAAAGGTATAAATATGGATATTTCTCTTACAAAAACGCATTGCTTTGCTTCAGAAGGCCTTTATTACCCCCCTGGAGCACTTTTATGATGGATGGATGCGCTTTTTTGGGCTTAAAAGTCTCAGTTACAATTCACTCCCATTATAAAGCTTGGAAGAGCCAGGACATTTTTTAATATACTGTAACTCCGATTGTATTCGTCTAAAAGAAGAATGTCATATAAACCTAGGATGGCTTGAGGGTGAGTCAATTCTGGGATCATTTTTAATTTTTGGGTGAAATTACCCTTTAAGAGCTTTTGGTCACCAATAATTGTTTTGGAATGGCATATTTTCAGTGTTGCGCCATTTCAACAATTGACAGCAAAATTACAACCATTAACAGTTAAAACATTACAAACCATTGAACGGACTGTCTGCAGTGTCTTTCACTTTCATTATCCAAAAAAAGAAATAAAAAAAAGTAGTATCTGCTCTAACTAGGTCCTTAGTCACTAAAACTCTTTATTTTTGTCTTTTGTGGAATAAAAATGGGATATTTTTGATATCCTCACAATTTTCTTCATTAAAGTCTGGCTTTAGAGTTGTGTACCATCCCTAACCATTAACAGACCTGAGGATGCCACATAGAGAACGGCCTTTGGAGTGTGAAAAACCGACTAATGGACTGAAGAGTTTCCTGGACGCAGTGCAGTGAAACGGACCACACTGTAAAAAAAGGAAAGCTGGCCTGACCCCCAGAGTCACATTTAGGCTTTCAGTGAATTATTTTCTGGAGTCCAGTTCCAAATTCCCACATTGGCTCTTAATATTTTACCATTGTTTATCAGAACTGAACTATAGCTGATCCCTTTTGAAGGGCATTCTAAATAAAGTCTTGGAAATGAATTAAAAAAAAAAACTTTACTATTTGGCAGAGAGGTTTGGCAGAGAGGCTGGGATATTGTAGCTTTGTACTGGAACAAATCCATTAGAAAAGTTAGAAAAATAAGACGTTATGGTCTTAAAGGTGAATTTGTTCCTTTACAGATTCCTTGACACATTCATTATAATAATTGTTTTTACGCAAAAAAATAAAAAAAATAAAATGGCTTAAAAAGTTAATTTTTCTGTCCTGTGTTGACACATTTTCTGTGTGATTTAGGAGTACGCTAGCATATAGATGACCTCAGCGCCAACCGACATTTACTCCACAACCGAGGGTTCTAAAAGTCGCAAACCTTTATGCTTTTCACATTTAAACCTCTTCATTATTTTTCTCTCAGAGAAAGTGTGCCTTGGCACAAACCTGCTTGGCAAATCTACAGCCCATTTGACTTCATCTGAATTTCTTTATACTCGTCATACACAGTAGGTCAGTATACATCAATGCTCCCTGGATTTAGCAGTTGAGTACGTTCAGAATGGACAACTGCTTCTCGTAATGCAAATGCGCTCGGCTTGACCTTCCATTTCAATTTTGACAAATGCAAGTGTTATCAGCCGCTATTTTTTTCTGCGTTATTTACCAAAAGTTGAAGATTTATTTCTGAGATGATAACTATTTCACAACATGCTAGTGTTCCATTTTCAATATAACCCTTGTTCTGAGAATGGCCAACTCCTTCCCATAATGCAATGCAACTCATCATACAATGTGCTTGACTGTAACAAATGCAACCGAATTTTTATTTTATTTTTAACATTATTTTATTTTCACAATGAAAAGTTTTTGGTCAGTTGAATTTAACCGGATTTATTTATTTCTAAGACGATAACAGTTTAAACAAGTGCGTACTGTTTCACATTCTATTTTTTATATATATATTGGATGGAAATAGTACAGTATGCACTAAGAAGCATACTTGTGTTGCATTTCCAGTATAACTCTCATTTTGAGCTGTCTTGGAGTTGATAGAGGTGCTGTAGACATATGTGAATGTGGATGTCATTTTTATGGGTTGTATCTGTTTCTCATTTGTCCATATATGTTACTAGTGGACAGCATAAGACACAGTCCTCAGGCAAAGTGCACAATACCTAGTTGTGCTGCCATTTTTCTGGCAAATCACTCAAGTAAATGTTGTGAAACTTTGTTCTAGGCTAGCTGCCCGTTATTGGGTTTTTACTGGGGGGTTGTGTTGGATTAAGTCAAAAACTGTGGTTTTACATTTGAACGGGCAGCCGGTGGGGCAGTTTAGTGATGAGTCGTGGCGGAGGGATCGTTTTTAAAGAGACTGGGATGAAATAGGGTCTGAATCGAGCTAACCCTCCCATGACGACTTATGAAACGGATCAAAGCGATGAGTCATTCATTTCCTCTCTGGATGATTTTTCACTCCCTCATTCCCAGGGGTGTGTTCTAGAAGTTTCGTAATATTAAAAGTCTGTTTGCTGGACCCGCTCAGTTTAAGAAGTATGAATGCAATATGCTGCATGTACTTAAGGTGTTCAGCAAAACATTGTATGACAATGTGCTTGGCCTGTACAGTTGTCTCGCTACAGACATGCATGATACATCAACTCAGGCTGCCTGTTCTGAAGAATCTTGGATAAAGCATGATAGACTGGGTAAGTTTCATATCTGAAGCTCTAAGCAGCGCAGGCATAAACCTTTTTCTGTAAAACTGTGAGCATTTGTGCCAACAGAAACAGTCTGAAGTCTCCTGCCAGCAGAACAGTTTTATAGGCCTCTTCTCTAGGTTAAAGTCTGTTGCTTGAGAGGACGTGAGAATTCACACCTACATTTTTTTTCAGGTTGGTTTTGTACAGTATTGAAATGTAACAATAATGGGATGTATCATCACAGTGATATGACAACATTGTGAATAGCCTAGATCAGTAGTTCTCAGTTGGCTTTGTTTTAGAACCCAGATTTTACATTGGAAATCAAAGCACAAAACAAAACCAAGATTGTTTAGAGTAAAGAAATGTTATATATATATATATATATATATATATATATATATATATATATATATATATATATATACAGTATATATATATATATATATATACAGTATATATATATATATATACAGTATATATATATATATATATATATATATATATATATATATATATATATATATATATATATATATATATATATATATATATATTATGAACTCCATAGGGCCAACATTATTAACATAACACGAGTCATTAACATGGCATAAGCTAAGTAAGGCATTTCGGTTTCTAAGTGTCTCTTAAACGTATTATACTCTCAAAAGTCAATAATTCACTACACAAAACATATTGTGGTCGGCACAAACCATGTTTATCCTGGCGAAGGGAACCCCTATTTAATGTAGCCTGGGTTATATTTTATTTTGAGTAGTTTTGCTCATAATTTTAGAGGATAAGGGCATGTCAGATGAATTTGCACCAAAAAAATATAGAGATTAATTGGCCTTTGACATCAACAAGTATAAAGGGGAAGTGTTTTCTCTTCTCTTTTAGCCTATTTTATTTATTTTTCCATCCAAGCATGATTATAATTTCTCTGCCTTTTATTTTTCACATGTTTTGGGGCTGTGTCTCACCATTTGAAAACTACTTAGTTTTGCTTAAGATTATACATACAGATCATACAAAGTAAGCAAAGATATCCTTAAAATCAAACACTGAAATTAATTTGGACCTGCACAAAGTCTCTAGACCCGACAATGTGCAAAATTACATAGGCCACTGTGTAAGACAATTTCAGTCTCTAAATATCTATTTAAAAACTGAAACTGAACTCAAACTCAAGTTTTAATGTTCTCAGCAGTCAATATTTCAACATATTGTGGTCGGCCCAAACCATGCTTATCCTTGCTGAAGTGAACCCATATTATTTAGTGTAGTCATATTGTATTTTAGTTTGCTTAGTTTTATTTGTTTTTGAGGATAAGGGCATGTCATGCAACCTGCCCATGTTAACCTCCAATTTTCAATCTATTTTTGCCATTTATACATATGGTTGTTGTATGTTATTATTCACATTTAACCCGTTTTAGGTCCTACCAGTTGAGAATATCCAATCAAACTGGTTTCAAAATAGTATTTATGTATTATTTGATGATTAGATTTCTACTAATAGTCAATCTAAGCTCAAAGTGTCCTTAAAAGGTAACTCCCCCCCCCCCCCCTTCAGAGCATCTCCAAAGCCACACCTCCTTCAAAACACATGAACACGTACAGCAGGGAGCAAACAAAAGCTTCATGAGAAACGGCGTTAAACTATGTTATGTCTCAAAGCACATTACAATATTAATGAACATAAACAGCTCTGACCTGTACCACCTGACTGCTGCAGATTCATTTCAGCGTTGATAGTGTTTGGGGAGGTATGAAAAATACATGCTTACAGGCAGGTCATCGTAAAATTGCATTCGGAACAAATACACGGAGTGAACGAACATTTTATTGTCCTACACCTTCCACAGACCATATACATGAATATATAAATACATTTAGACCACTTATGGTGATTGCTATCAGGATGTGAAGAGACTTTCAACCAGTATAACAAAAAAAAATCTGGAACAAATCACATACCTAAATGAAAGAGATTAGAATAAAGTGTATGTGACATTGCTATTTTAGGATCATTGAGATATTATAGTTTTATATTTTTTCAATTCACAAGTAATTCTCATTACCGCTCTCTCAAACAAAATATCATATTATTCAGTGCTCTAGCCTTACATAGTCCCTGGAAGACAAAAATAACAATATTCAGTGCTTGTGTAAAGCAGTGCATGGGAGCAGTGTTTGCCATTTAAACATTAGCACTGGCACCGTTTGAAAGGAATCCAATATTTGTTTAATCTGTTATGCTTTTCACAGTTGCCTATCACTAGGTATGCTTATTACAAGTTTGTTATCTAGATGTGGTCCTTGTTTTGTATTTAGAACGAGTGCTTGCTAAACAGAGCTGTAGAAATATGAAAAATATCGTTTTTTTGTTGTTGTTGTTTTTCTTTCTTTCAGTTATCTGAAGAAATGAAATGCATCCACCATTGCTAGACAGATTTCACTTGAAGTAACAACATTCCAGGCACTTCTTGGCAACAAAGTCACATTCATTGCATAAATGAAATGTTTTTTTCAACAGCCCCCTTGAGGCAAAATTGACTGATTAAGATAGCGATGATGATGATATATTTTCTGTCTTTAAAATAAATATCTTCTGCACCACTTTCAGCTTTTTTTCAATCTAGGTTAGGTGTCTCTTTTCTATTTCTGTCATTTGCTCTAAAACCAGCATCCACACGAGAAGATGAGATGAGATCGTCAAGAGCAAGCGATTTTCCCAGGAGATACTAATCCAGACTTTGGTGTCCTTAAACGTTCTGTGCGCCAGCTACTATAAATCCACATTCATAAACTTTTGAAAAAAGCAGAACGAAAGAAACCAGAAAAATGACACTCTCTTGCCAGAGGAGAAACCACACACAAGTTCTGCTTCATGCTGGAATTTAAACATACCTTGGCAGGACAGTTGCTAATAGAGCCTGCCCCCCCCTCGACACATAGCGGCCCCCTCTGTTCTGGCTTTGCACTCTTCACCGTACTCGAGAGACGCCAGTGTAAGCGCACATAAATACGACAGCGCTCTGATTGCGGCTTGGGCCCACCGTTGAGCTGAAACATGTTGTGTAGCTAATCCTCCTCTCTGAGTTATAGCGCTGGCATGCTTGTGTTATTAGCTAGGCCTGATGACAGCTGAGAATGTGACAGGATTTCAGGTTAATGTTCCAGGCGCCCATGTCACGTCGCTGGGATGGTGAGCGTCGTTGAATGATAAAGGACTGGGAGATGAGACTTAGCGAGTCGTCACGGGCTGTTTTTGGCACATATCTGTCAGCTTTCATGTTGCTGCCGCTCGCTGACACAGTTAGCGCGGAGAACAGGAGATAAATATGCTGATTTGTGTGGAAGCGTATGAGATTCGTTTTTGACACCTTGTCTATCATCTATCACCTTGTGAAGGTGAAAAAAAAGAATGTTTGCACTGTAGGAAAATGTGTGTCATTTTTAAGAAAAAGATTAGACGCATGTATCATTCCTATTTTGCACCCGCGCACAGCGGACTTTTCCCTCCACAGACGCACGTCGGTAAATTAGGGAATGAACTTGCGCTCGCGGGGGCGGTTCAGCGCAAAGAGGAGTGTGTTCCGGCGCAAAACTGCCCTGGTGCTATTTTCCAGTTTTAGAAAGCAATTGCGCCATTGACCAGGATAAAAACAGTCTAAAGACAGTGGCGCGTTGCGCGTTAGTGATATGGTATTTTAAGGGCGCGTGCTTGGCCATAATGTAGTGTGTTAACGCGCATCCACTTTGATTCTCTAATAATTATAAACAGACGCAGCAGTTTTCATTTTTGCAAATCATACATTATTACAAGGAAAAATATTAACACACGAGGGAGGTTGTGTCCGTGAAGATGTGAAAAAGATCTATCTAGATTTTTTTTTTTAAATCTAGATTAGGCTACACATTTACCCAAATTATACGCCTGTTTAACCGAAGCTAATTTGAGTGAGTTTCTCCCATCATCCCCAGAGTCACTTCTCTGTGTTTTACGGCCCTGACGAGAACGTCGGCCTCCTCGGATGTGAACCGCTTCTGGCGTGCGCCGGCAAACCCGCCGTTATAATAGCAATCCGCCGTGGAACAAGCGCGCCGGCTCTTAAAGGGTATGTGAGAGGACGCTCTGATTGGTTTATTTCACGTTACGCCCAAACCACACCTATGAATAATGAAGCTACTTCAGACCAACCCCTTTTAGATTTGCGTCGGGCGCAAGAGTCGTTTATCCGCCGGGAAAATAGCAACAGCGCCCGGATCCGCCCACAAAGTTACTTGCGCTTTGCGCTTTGACACTTGCGTTTCAGATCGTTAAAATAGGGCCCATAATGTTATTGTGTTAGTTTGTCTGTATGAGACTAGCAGTAAGCTAGATCAACATTAGAATAACATACTGATAATATTCTAACATTTCATCATGTTGAGCTATATAACATTGATTAGTTTTATGTACATTTGCTCACCTGTCTAATAAAGTACATGCAAGAGCGGCGTCTCTGTCAAGTCGAAGTTAGCCGCGCACGTGGAGCTCCCGACATCTCATAAACACCACGCTGATATTGATCCTCCTGTTAGTTCTACTTTTGTCCCAAAGTCTGCTTGCCATGGTCCATAATGTTTGAACGAAACAACAACTGCGTGAGCGTGCCGCTAGACGTAACGCTGTTGTCCACGTCTGTCACCATGGTTACTATGGCAGTACGAGCGGAAACCAGGGATAACGCGGATATTACGTCATTGACAGGCGACAATGACCAGGGACAAGCCATTATTTAAAATGGGAATTTCTCTGAAATGAAAAATCTTTGGGAACTTTTGGGATATTGTAAGTACACAACTGCAGGATATATGTCACACTATGCAAGTGATTTTTGGATATTTTATTACAAAAATCTTACATATTGTACCTTTAATAAAGTAAGTAATTTTACTTCTCAAGTAAATCAATGAAACGTACCTTGATTTAAGATTGTGTAGGTATTTGTACTGGGAAACAGAATTCACTACATGAAACATCAAACATGATTATGTTTTACAGCAATAATTTGTTTCTTTTCATTTTTGTTATTGAGAGAAAGTACATTACAGTGTTTTGTGTTACATTCTCTGTTATTTAGTTAATTTTGATCACATTATTCTATTGTGTTTTACCCTGATGTTTTGTCCTTGTGTCTCTACGGGTATTGGTCATGTTTTATGTCTCTCTTTTGTACTTGTATATTAAGGTGGCTAATGCTATTAGTACATTTTTATGCATAAAGCAGAATTTGGTTGTTCAGTTAACTTGGTATATTAACATTACATGATATAAGTTATATCATATCCCGTATCCCGTAAAGTCACAGAAACATTGTTGGTGAATATATGACTACAGCTGTGAATTAATTGTAAAGTAATTGAAGGTAAAACTATAGATGGCTTCATTTAGCTTTTTCTCTGCAATAAAAGTACAATGTTAACAGGCAAATAGCGATGACTTTTGTGAATAAAGTCCAATATATAACGAGCTTAATTTTCATCAGTGTTTCATTAGCACATGTTTGTGCTTCAAATATAAATATGTATGGCACAGGACTATTCCAGCAAAGACAGCATTAAACTAGCAAATAAGAGGATCGGTTTTAGTCTAAACTACTGCACACAAACGTGGTGTGACTTGTTTAGTGAATTTACCCTTTTACGGTTGTAACTTAGAATACACAATATTTTTGTGAACTGTCAAGTCAAGTGACAAGTCAAGTCACCTTTATTTATATATAGCGTTTTATACAGACTTGGACACAATGACGATGTCAGAGTTTGAGGAATAACAAATTGGTACGTTTATTAAATGAAGCAGCAGGGACACTATCCAATGCAGAACTGATGAGATGGATAATTAACAACAATGGAATTTTTGAAGATGTTAACTGGTTTTGTCTTATAGGAAATCCGGGCACACACTTGGATGACTTGGAATCGACTTGGAATGAGTAACTGCGTTGCAGAAGATAACTGAAGCTTACGGTAGGATATTCCCTGGTAAGTTTCTAGGTAAGAGAGTCTGTGTTCTCTATGAGGCCAGACAACTTGTGTGTGTATGTGTATGTGTGTGTGTGTGTGATGATGATGATGAGTGGAAGCTATGATTAGGTACTCTGGTGACTGTGAAGACTGAGTGAGTGAGGGAGAGCCTGGCGTGATCGTGACAAACAATACAACACAGATTGTTTCAAAGCAGCTTTACAGTGCATAAACTGGAAAATAATGATCAACTATGGCAGCCATTATAGTTTCTAAATGTTTTTAGGCTGCTAATTTTCATGGCAAATACCATAGTGTGTTTTATAGAAATTAAATGCTGTTTGTGTGCACTATATAATGATCATGGCACCAGTGATTCATAAAACGATGGAGTAAAGCATCATAAAAAGTTGCACACTATACATTGTATGTGCGGTATAGACTACTTCAGCATTTCAGCATGAAACTGAAGTTGCAAAGTTTTCTTCATTATTGTGATGTATATCTAAGTGAAACTGCTTCTTGAACAAGAACAATGTAGGGCGGGTCTTGATTTTATCCACCAGAATTGATTGGATTGTTGGATGGTTCTGGTTTGCTATTGGTCGATCTCATGTGACGTGAGTGACAGGTTGCCACACCAGTAAACGTCATCAGAGACAAGAGAAGTCGCTGTAAGAGGGAGGGAAGTTATGTTTAAAGGGCATATGAAGTGCACAGATACTTTATAATAAATATTGCAATATTCCATTAAAAAAAGACAATCGGAGGCGCATTTCACTCTTAGTGTTACTATACATTTGTGGATGGGTATTTAAATCACATGTAACAGAACACTTAGTTTTAAAGTGAAGTTCTCTGAGTCATCTTTATCTGAACGTTCAGAAAAATAAATTCTGTCTGTCAGTGAAAAGAAAGGGAATTCATCCAGTCTAAACATCTGTCTTGGTGTCGGTGATAAATTCAGAGCGGTGTAACTGCCCCTCAGTTAAATAACTGACGTGGGCCAACTTTTCCAGACAAAAACACTCCGAGCAACCGTGGATATGGAATAAAGATAGTAGCCATCTGGACAGTGTTCAGAAATTCTAATGTGTAACCAGCAAAACTTCCCAAACCAAACACAAATCTTTAGGAGTGTTGGACACGAGTCAGTTCATTATCTCAGCTCTTGAGTTCATACTTATCTACTGGTCTTCCACAAATAGAACTTAATGAAGCAGTTTTTAATGAATATATTTGAACCTGATCAGCATATGTGGAATACATTTAGGCACGTTTACACTGTCTGACCTAAAACTCATTTCCTCCAGAGAGAAGCTCCAGCGTTTAAGGTCTCGGTCGTTCTAACACCAATGGGCGTCCTTGTGATGGATGCCAAACATTTGGAGTGGTTTAACCATCCCGGCTAGAATAACTAATGCTATGCCTATCCGATTCTAACAGAGTGTTTTGGATAGGCTTTATTCCAGATAAGCAGCCAAGATAATGGAACATGTTGCTCAGCTCCAGTATGGGCAGGCTTGAAAAATCTGTTATGACCTGAGAGACTCTATGAAATTATTATACAAATTTAAATGTATGCATACTCTATCTGATCTTGGGAAAAGAAAATGTAATGTACAGATAGTCTTATTTTAAAAAAAACATTTGTGGTAGTAATTTAATAATAATAAAAAAGTTGTTAATTGATTATTAATGTACTTTTTTTAAATTTTAATAAACATTTTGTTTTGTGCTGTTTACAAAAAAATTATAATATATTGTTATATTATACTCCCTATATATACATATATTATTATTTATAATTAAATACAACATATTTCATATACTGTATACGCATATTTAAGATATGTTCATTTCATTTTTCTGGGAACATTTTTTTTTGCTGTCAACAAAAGCTAAAATATATATTTATATATTCGATATTTATATTATATATTATATTATACTCTCTCTATATACACACATATTATGTGTATATGATATATAATATATTACCTAAATGTAATTTAATATTTGTTTACTTTTCTGATTTTGTTGTTGTTGCTGTTAACAAAAAGATGAGTAAATGTTAAAATATTATATTATATAAATAATATTATAGCATAATATATTATACAATTATTTTTAGATTTGTTTCTATTTACTTTTATAAATATAAAAATTTACTTTTTGCTGTTAACTAAAAAACGTATTTTTATGTTTTAAATACCGGTACTGTACAATTTTATATTCCCCATAACACATATAGTTATGTGGTTTATAATTATGAAATAATAATAATAATAAATTCCATTTGCTAAATCATCCTGACAAATAGCTGCTTCCCATTAAATCTTTGTAAAAACATTGCTTATTCACTGCTCGCTTGTTTCTGTGGTGGAATGAGGTGTGGACAGTCTTAAATGTGAGAATGTTTTCCGGAGGGTCTAGGGTAGGTGAGTGTGCTCATGGAGTGCAGGTGCAGTCCTGGGGAAGGTTTGCTGTGGTGATTGATGCTGTGCCGGTGTGCGTGTGTGAAGTGTCAGTCGAGGGTTTTGCTGGGGGTTGTCGGGCTTGCCAGTCTAGTATGGAGGAAATGAAATCCCATAAGTGCCGCAGTGGAGCAGTCACCCAACTGAAGTGCTGGTTCTGCTTTTGGTCAATAAGGAGCAGCTGTGGCCTGATGAACATGCGCCTATGTTGTGGTGGTTACCCAGGGTGAAGTTAATGCGTGCTCAGAGGACTGCCTCATGGTCTCTTTAGATTAAATCAGAGTTGGGCTGTATCTAAAGAAAAGTTCTGGCACATTTGTTGATCTATGAATATTATACTACATAGAATGCATTATCATTTGTAAAACTTTTGTTTTCTTGCATAGGCCTATCTATATTTTTCTGAGAGTATTTATGTTTATATTCTATATATTACCGTGCTTCCCTCCCTCATATCCCCCTGAGACAAGAGATTTATGTATTTTTTGTCTGGAATAAATCCTCAGATGACGCAAAAATCGTCATTTTGCGTCATCGGAGGATATATTGGCCAGAGGCTAGAGACTACAGCCAGTAGAAGGCGCTAGATCCGCATGTTTTCAACCCGCCCATAGAGGGAGGGATCTCACTCACAGAATGTACAAATAGTGTCAGCCACCTTTTATTTGGAAGCTACCATACATCCTTTTTCCCGTACTTGTCCGGCCGTCGAGATCGTCCAAAATGTCCGGGATTCGGCTTTTGTTTTCTGCAGTCGCCATTCATTGTTTACATGCACACCTTTTGTTTCAATCTAACTGAATTCATTACGATTGGTGAATCTGAATGTAGTGTTTACATGAACGCTAAATAAGTGATGGGTTAATGTGCGTTTTAACATTGCTAAGAAAATTCCCGCTCCTCCGTGAGAGATACGAGACTTGTACGTCTCACAGGTGCCGCTCATCAGTAATCACGCCACCGGCCTCACGTCGTTCTCCCGCGTCCGTCAGTCTCGTCCTGCTCGCCACAGTAAACATAATGAATGGCGTCTGTAGAACGCAAAAGCCGAATCCCGGACATTTTGGGCGGTCTCAAAATTTGGGCGGTCTCACAGAGACTCACTAGTAGCCTAGCCTTGTTGTTTAACTGCGCTCTGTTACCGGTAGGCGCGGCCTCGTAGGGCAGTGAAGCAAGTGCATTCTGGGAGTTGTTGTCTTTCATCCACATGAGCCACAAATACATGTTCTGGCTTTTCTCAGTCTAGAAGGCTCCAAATTCAAAAATAATTTCACATTTCTACTACATAAATGACCCATTTTAAATACACATTCATCTTTACAGAGGTGAAGTATCCCTTTAAAGGAACACTCCGACTTTTTGGGACTTTAGCCTATTCACCTTATCCCCCAGAGTTAGATAAGTCCATACATACCTTTTTCATCTCCGTGCGTGCTATAAGTCTGTTTGACGCACCCACCGCTAGCCTAGCTTAGCACAAAGACTGGATGTAAATGGTTGCAGCTAGCATACTAATCCAAATAAGTGACAAAATAACGCAAACATTTTCCTATCTACATGTTGTGATTTGTATAGTCACAGAGTGTACAAAAAACAAAGTCACATGAGACACAGACATATTTTAACTGTATAAATACTGGGAACTATATTATCTGAAGGCGAAGCACTGCTGCTTGGGCGGAGTGATAACCGCAGCACCTGAGACGCGCTCTGAACGAACTCTCTGCTCCTCACCACGGCGCGTCTCAGGTGCTGCGGTTATCAAGTCGGAGTGTTCCTTTAAGGGAGTGTTTACACTTGGCATGTTTGGTTATATTAAAACGAACCCTGGTGCGATTACTAACCCCTAACCCTAACCTGATTTGAATGAGTATGAACCATCTGAACCCTGGTGCGCACCAAACAAGCGGACTGTGACACACATTTTCTTCTCCCCAAATTAACTCGGGAGTAGCTCGAAAATACAAATTTAACATGGACCAAAGAGATCTAAATGAACCAAAACAGGACGTGATGTCACAAGACGCAACCTTAAAGAGTATTGAATACTCAAGCATACCTGGTTCCTCTCGTCAGGAGCTACGTTGCCCATTACAGTTCAGTACAGGCGTCAGAATCATGCAGTCTACTTGCAGGCAGATATTCGTGTGTGTGAGTGTGACGGAGGAATTTCTGCTGCTGTTTTGAATCATTTACACATTTTATAAACTGCTTGTACGCAAATACACCGAGCACATTTTGCCCAGCACACAGCATTGTTTTGGATGTTCGACAAATTCCGTCGCAAAATATACGTCATAAAAGCTGTTTTAGTTCTGTTTTGTATATTTAGGTTCAGAGTTTAAAATGACAGTGTGACACTGAGAGATGATGACAAAGTAAATGTAGGCTATCATTGTTTTTTAGGGGGGGTTCCGGTTAGACCAAATCTGATCCAATTGAAATCAGATTAAGCATGTGTGAACAGCAAAAAATCAAATGAAATGCGTTTTTTTTTTTTTTTTTTTACAAATCCGTTTCGAGCTTCAAAGGCTACTGTCAGGGTTATGTTTGTTTTTGATCTGTTTCCATGTTTTGTTCATGTCTGAGTTTCACATGTTCCTTTGTTCAGTTTCCCGCCTTTGTTCAGTTTCCATGGTTACGTCATTATTAGTTCATTGGTTTCAGCTGTGTGTCATTTATTAGCTTGTTTCAGTTTGTTATTTAAGCCTTACCCCTGCCTTCTCTCTTTTTCCAGTCTCTGTTATGTTGAGATGTGTTCGCACTGCCTGTTTGCTTGCTTTTTGAGTAAGAATTAAACGTATTCGTTTTTTGTGCGAACCTGAGTCTTCTGTCTTCAGCTTCCCTGCATGCATTGTTACAGCTACGTTCAGACTGTCAGTTCAAATACGATTTTTGTGCATATCCGATTGAAATTCGATCAGATTTAGCAAGTGTGAACGGCAAAAAAAAATATCACATGAAATGCTATTTTTACAAAATCCGTTTCAAGCTACATCCATATGGGGTGTGGGGAATGAAACCTTATTCAAATCACATTTCTGGAAATTAATTTCAGTCTGACAGCTCTGATCGGATTTCGCGTAGTTTATGTGACTTTCTTAAACCACTTAAAAGGTATACACGTCAGACGTCGTTATAGGAAACATGCTGAAAGTCACTGCAGAAACAAGGCGGACGATCAAAATTATTAAAGGGGTCATGACATGAGAAACCAAATTTGCCTTGATCTTTTGGTATATAAGAGGTCTTTGTACCATTAAAACGTCCTGCAAGTTTCATAGCTTAAGACGTCCTCCCCATTATAAACGAATCATTTATTTAATCAAGCTCTAAATACAGCTCGTTCTGGATCCATGGTAAGAAGTGACGTCACGGTACGAAGTGACGTACCAGCCTTTGCATATGACCGCCTCCCGCACAAGACAACGTCTCCGGTTACTTTCGTAACCTCGGTTCCCTGAAAGGCAAGGAACGAGACATTACGGATGTCGTATATGGGAACTCCTCTCCTCCTTCACTTCCGCTGAAATCTTATAGGCTAACGCCAGCAAAGCTGGCCAATTGACGCAAATATGCAAATACTGAAACACCGTTGCAGATATAATGCAAGAGCAGCGTCAATTACATCAGAATCGAACAAACGCTAAAATCAATAGCGAACACGGCGGCGAGCGTAATGTCTCGTTCCTTGCCTTTCAGGGAACCGAGGTTACGAAAGTAACCGGAGACGTTCCCTATCAAGGCTACGGAACTCGACATTACGGATGTCGTATATGGGAACTGTATAAAATCCCGCCGTGGTAGCACAGCGACCACTACAACAGAACAACAGAACCCAATACAGAGACCGCCCCCCCCAGAATGCGAGCATCTGATAGGCCGAGATTGACCAATAGCGAATCTCAAACCTCTGATTGGTCCAAAGAGACCAATCACAAGCTCACAAAACACTGCCGGAATTTGCATATCCCGAGCAATTTAAACTAGGGGAAGTTTGCACTGTCGAGCAACAGGGCAACAACAACAGTAATAGAGATCAACGCATGGCGGTGACAACTGCAAAACATACACAATAGCACAAAGAACAACTCATGAGCAAAACGCAGAGCAGCTCATCCAATGCTATAAAAAAATCAACTCACTGAAAGCACCCGAGACGCTACAGAGGGCAAATCCAACTTGTAAAACCTGGCAAACGTGTTCTGAGAAGACCAGCCAGCTGCAAGGCATAAATCCTGGATAGACATACCCTTAGTCCATGCCCATGAGGAAGCGATCGCCCTAGTAGAATGGGCTTTCACGTTAAGGGGGCATTCCTGCCCCAGGCAATCATAAGCCAAAACAATAGCGTCCACAATCCAGTGAGAAAGCCTCTGTTTAGAGACCCCCTGTCCTTTGTTGCACCCACCAAAGCACACAAACAACTGGTCGGACCGTCGAAAAGCGGCCGAGCGAGAAATGTATTCCCGGAGCGCTCTGACTGGGCAAACAGAACCTTGAGCATCCGATCCCTGAGAGGATGAAGGCTCCGCGGACAGGGCAGGCAGTGAAACGATCTGCGCTCTGAACGGGGTATTGAGCGACTTAGGAACGTAACCCGGCCTCGGTCTGAGAGTTACATTACAGTTTCCCGGTCCAAAGCGAATACAATCTTCACTTACAGAGAAAGCCTGTAAATCTCCAACCCGCTTCGCCGAAGCGAGAGCGAGAAGCAGTGCCGTTTTAACCGATAGCTCTTTAATGGCAATCGAGGCTAAAGGCTCGAAAGGCGGTCGTGACAAAGCCTCCAAGACCAAAGCTAAATCCCACGGCGGCACCGAAGGCGGCCGTGCAGGGCATAACCTCCTAGCTCCCTTGAGGAACCGTGTCACCGACGCATGTCTACCGATAGACTGTCCGTCAACAGGGGGGTGAAACGCGGCAATAGCGGCCACATATACCTTCAGAGTGGATGGTAGGCTCCCTTCATCCATCCTGTACTGAAGGAAGCGTAGAATATCCGACACAGAACAGTTCGCTGGGTCTATACCGACATCCTGACACCATTTTGAGAACACACCCCACTTCAGCGCATACAGGCGCCTGGTGGACGGAGCTCGCGCCTCCGCGATGGTATTCAAAACTCGCGAGTGCAGCGCGTCCCGCCCGCTCAGCGACCCTGCAGCGGCCACACATGGAGGCTCCACAGCCCGGGGCTGGGATGCCAGATCGTTCCGCTCGCCTGAGACAGAAGGTCCTTCCTGAGCGGGATCTCCCATGGCTGTCCCGCTAGTAACTCTATCAAATCCGCGAACCAGGGCTGATTCGGCCAGTTCGGGGCTACCAGAGTCACCGCCGCCTTCTCCTCCCTGATTTTGCACAACACTCTGGGCAAAATTTTTACCGGAGGAAAAGCATAGAGACAGACTCTCGGCCATCGTGCAGTCAGCGCGTCCACCTCCCGGGGTGAACGGGACAGCGAGAAGAACATCTGACAATGTGCGTTCTCGCTCGTCGCAAAGAGGTCTACCTCCGCTCTGCCGAAATGTTTCCATATCAGCTGAACCGTCCCGGGGTGAAGTCTCCATTCCCCCTGAGGAATCCCGCCCCTCGAGAGCATATCCGCTCCGCGATTTAGAACACCGGGGATGTGAGCTGCTCTCACCGAGAGGAAAAACCGGTCCGCCCACAGCAGAAGGGATTCCGCCTGTCTGAATAGGGCTCTGGAATGTACACCGCCTTGGCGATTTATGTACGAGACTACGGAAGTGTTGTCTGTCCGAATCAACACATGCCGCTGCTCCAGCTGAGACCGAAAGGTTTCGAGAGCTAGAGAGACCGCTTCCAGTTCCAAGCGATTTATGTGCCACTCCATCTGCTTCTCTGACCACTGGCCCGAGGCGGGCTTGCCCAAGCAGACCGCTCCCCATCCGGTGGACGACGCGTCTGTCAGGACCTCCACTCGCCGCGTCACTATGCCCATAGGGACACCTGAGCTGAAGAGATCCGGGTTCTTCCACGGGGCCAGGGCGCGGGCGCATCCGTGGGTGACCATAATGCGCTTGTGGCCGGAATACCACGCACTCGGGGGGACGCGCGCTTTCAGCCAGTGTTGAAGCGGTCTCATATGTAGCAGCCCCAGATGACACACTGAAGAAGCCGCTGCCATCCGTCCCAACAACCTCTGAAACTCTTTCAGTGGGACGAGCCTGCCAGGTCTGAAGAGACCGAGAGAAGAACTCAGAGCCTCCGCTCGCTCGGGGGAGAGGCGCGCTCTCATTCTCACCGAATCCAAGCACACTCCCAGGAATGTGGTAGTCTGACTCGGTGTGAGCACACTTTTCTGAACGTTCACCCTCAAACCGAGCATCTCTAAGTGTCGAAGGAGGGTTTCCACATGGCTGATTAGCGTTTCTCTCGACTGAGCGAGAATCAGCCAGTCGTCCAGATAGTTCAAGACGCGCATCCCGTTCGACCTGAGGGGTGAAAGTGCCGCGTCTACACATTTTGAAAATGTCCGGGGAGCGAGAGCTAGTCCAAACGGAAGCACCGTGTATTGGTAGACCGAGTTCTCGAACGCAAACCTCAGGAATCGCCTGTGACGCTTTACTATCTGGATGTGAAAGTACGCGTCCTTTAAATCCACCGAAGCGAACCAATCCCCGGGGCGAATTTGCGCCAGGATTTGCTTCAGTGTAGTCATCCTGAAAGCGCGCTTGTGAAGCGCTCTGTTGACAGGTCTCAGATCCAGAATGGGGCGGAGACCCCCTCCCTTCTTCGGTACAACGAAGTAGCGGCTGTAGAACCCGCTCTCCCGCTCGCTCGGGGGGACTGGTTCTATAGCCTTCTTTTCGAGCAAGCTGCACACTTCTTGCCTCAGTACATGGGCGTTTTGGGGCAAAGTTAATGACTGAATTACGCCGCGGAAGCGGGGTGGTCTGCGTTTGAACTGAAGTGTGTACCCGTGCCGAATTATATTCAACACCCACGGCGAAATGCCCGGAATAGCTTCCCACGCTGCCTGAAAACGACTGAGCGTGGGCTGATCTAAACCTGCGGTCATCGCCGCTATGTGAGTGCTGGGAACATTTATTGACCGTGACTCTGCGCTGCTCGAAGGCAGGGCGGGTAACACAGTGTGTGGTGCAAGAGGAGAAAAAAGCTCTATTTGTGAAGTAGTGATTTGTTTTATTTTTGACACATTGACAACATTCACAAAACAACAACTGCACGCGTCGCTCGCAGAACGCTGAGGGACCAAGTGCACTAGAGCGCGCCGCTTGGACGCCGGGCCGACCTGGCGCTCTCTCCTCCTCTTGCCCGAGCGGTCAGGACGACTGCTTGGGCCTCGCAGGGGACGCGGTGGGCTTTCTGCGCGGGCTCCTCTGCGTCCTCTTGCTACCCGCTCCCTGCCACTGGCCGCTACGGCCTCTACGAGCATCCGGTCCCGGGCGGGGCGCTGTCTGTCGTCTGGCAGCAGCCTGGGGTTGGCGGCCTGAAGCTGAAGACGAGCGAGAGCGAGGCTGCTGCGGTGGCGGTGGTGGCGGCGCCCTCCGAGGGATCACGTGGCTCATAGCCTTCGCTTTCTTCTGCGTCTCGGAGTAACGCTCGGTGACCTTCTCCACGGCGTCTCCGAACAGGCCTGCAGGGGAGATCGGTGCATTCAGCAGCGTCTTCCTGTCGGCCTCCTGCACGTCCGATAGGGTGAGCCACAGGTGTCTGTGGAGGACCACCAGGAAACCCATCGAACGGCCAATCGCCTGGGCCGAGCGCTTCGTGGCCAGGAGCGCGAGGTCCGTGGCCGAACGGAGATCCCGGATGGCGTCAGCGTCGATAGAGGCGGCGTCATCCAAAGACTTCAGCTGTTTAGCCTGCAGCACTTGGAGAACGGCCATGGCATGCATCGCAGATACCGCCTCCCCCGCGGCACCGAAGGCCTTGTTAGCCTGGTGGGCCGTAAATCTGCAGGCTCGGGACGGCAGGCTGCGGTCCGAGCCCAGGGCGGGAGCCGACGGGCAGAGGTGTGCGGCGACGGTCTCCTCGACGGGGGGGATGCGGAGGTAGCCGTGGTCCCCCGCCTCGTCCACGGGGGCAAACATGGCCTGGGTGGAAGTGAGGGTGCGCGCCGATTGCGGGGCCGCCCACGACTTCACCACGTGCTCATGCACGTCAGGAAAAAACGGTGTTCCTCTTTTCGAAGCGGCCTGACGGCGGCTCGATTGGAGGAACCACGTATCCAGCTTGCTCTTTGAAGGTTCATCGGGAGCTTTCCACGAGAGGTCCAGTTCCTCGACGGCCTTCGAGAGAATACGGAAGAGCTCGTCCTGTAGGTCCGCCGGGGTGTCTTGCTCCGCGGCCGCCAGAGGTGCGGCCTCCGCACCCCAGTCGTTCTCGGAGGCCGACAGAGACATGGAGTCGTCTTCCTCGCTGGCCCCGAAGGACACGAAGTCAGCGACCTCGCGAGGGGGTTGAAAGGTGGGGTCGGGGAAGCTCACCGGGGGACGGACCTCGACTCTGCGGTTGGGGGGGGCTACCAGCGGCTCGGTGGCGGCGGCAGGCCCAATCCCCGCTGCTGCGCGAGCTTCCTCTCTCCTGGCTTGGAGGGCTCGGAGAGACATATCCGCGCAGAGGTCGCAGGACCCTCCGTCCCTGAGGGCTGACTCAGCATGGGCCAGCCCCATGCACGCGACGCAAAACAGGTGCGTGTCGGGAGGGACGATGGGGCCCAAGCACAAGTTGCAAATAGTTGCCATCGGATGCAGGAGACAGTGCGAGTATCTCCGATGCAACTTCAACGACGGCGAAAAAATCCAAGTTGTAGTATCAGCTTTCTAGCACACGATTTGAGCGTGAAGAGAGAGATTCTGATGTAATTGACGCTGCTCTTGCATTATATCTGCAACGGTGTTTCAGTATTTGCATATTTGCGTCAATTGGCCAGCTTTGCTGGCGTTAGCCTATAAGATTTCAGCGGAAGTGAAGGAGGAGAGGAGTTCCCATATACGACATCCGTAATGTCGAGTTCCGTAGCCTTGATAGGGAACTACGCTTTCAGCGCAAGGCAGCTACGCTCATTTCGTATCATCGTCGCGCCCGCGCGCTGCGCGCCTCACAAGTGTTCAGTCGACGGACAGCGAGTGTGGGTCTGTGTACAGGGAAAGTACGATGCCGCAGATGTGCTGTTCCTGGCTGTGGACAAACAACATCTTTGAATACGCTGCGAAAGATCCAGTCGTCAGGGGAAAATGGATGCACTTTATTTTTTGCGGACGTCTCAGTCACGGCAGTGTTAGTTTAAGCGTTTGTTCTGTACATTTTAAGGATGACTGTTTTGAGCTTTGCCAGAAAACTGTTGCTCAAAGATAAGTCCGTGCCGACTATTCTTGGCTCAACATCGACGACGCAAACTGTAAGTAATGTATTTAAAACTTTAAACTACTTTTTAAATACGCTGAAAGATCCAGTCGTCAGGGAAAAATGGATGCACTTTATTTTTTGCGGACGTCCCAGTCACGACAGTGTTCTATACATTATAAGGATGACTGTTTTGAGGAAAAAATCCCAATATGATGCTTGGCTTTGCCAGAAAACTGTTGCTCAAAGATAAGTCCGTGCCGAATATTCTGGGCTCAACAACGACGACGCAAACTTACTTTTTACCATGGCTAATATAAACACATTTGTATAAGAGAATCTTGAAAATATGTCGCCTTTCTAGTAGGCCTACATGTGATAGAAAATTAAAAATGTTGCCTTTATCAATGCTGCATCTTCAAATATGGCCTGTGCATGCATTTTTGTCCGTGGTACACCCTATCATTTCATTGTTAGTATTAATTAGTTAAATAATGTTAAACTGTTAGCAAATTAAGCTATAGGAAAATTATGTAACAATAATCCGTTTTCAAGTGTCTCGGGTTAATTTTTTTTTATTAATTCAAAATAGTTTCACTTTCCATGTGGACACTGGCTGATCCAGTCTTCGTTGTTGTGGTGATCGTTCATTTTCCTCTGATTCCGGCTCAAACATAATAAGGTTTTATCATTGCAAGAGCCATTGCTTCGCATGCATCACCCGCTATTAAACAGTTGCGCCGAATCCGCACAGGTTCTGGCTGGGGGCGTTAATAATTGATGCATAGGCACTGACGTTAGCCAATCATAACAGTGGGCGTTAACACTGAACTCTTAAAGGGGAAACACCCCCCAAACAGACTGTTTGAATCAGAGGATGAAAAACAGGGTGGGAAAAGGTCATAAATCACTACATTTTAAAAGTTTTTTGTAAAAAAAACTATAGTAATACTATATTTGCACCTAAGGGAACATAATAATAAAATAAAATAAACCATGTCATGACCCCTTTAATATAACAGATCATTTTTTTTTAAATGGCAGAGACGAAAGCACGGAATAAAGCCACTCATACCAGCCTCCTGTTCTACCTCTACCTCAGAAGATGCAGTAGTCCAGCGTGGAGGTTACAAATTGTCATGTTGTAAATAAGACAACTTCTGTACTGCAAACCCCTCTATTGTGCGGTTGTTGTTTTTGCGGTATACCTACCAAAGCAACATCATTGCCATAGAAACCAATGCAGATATTCCAGAAAATGAAAGAGCGGAATGAGACACAAATCGGATCTGAACAGTCGCTATTCGCAAAGTGTGAACAGTCAATCTTTTTTAGATCACATTCCAATTGGATATACACAAATAATCGGATTTGGCCTGACAGTGTGAACCTAAGTCCTAGAATGCGCCTTCTGACACCAAATTGTACAGTGTTGTATCAGCTGTTAGTAATTATGTGCACAACAAAAGTGGTTTCTCGCCAAACTCTGACAGCGTCTACAATACATTGTGAATTTCGGAAGAAATGTTTAGCAAGAATGAATGAATTCCATTTGTCCAACTTATCATCATATAAAACATCTGATGAACAACTCTTTTGTTTCCTAGCCTAGTCATTTCAAGTTCTTACACGATTTTTTTTAACTGAATAATTCCTGGTATGTTGACTATTGTCATAATGAAAATATCAGAGAACCAACTTTGGTTTTGGACTTATGACAGAGCCTCCAGTTACACATATTGATGTCACTGTTTGATTGGAATTGTATAAATAGACTACACACTTCCTCTGTGGCTTCAACAGCGTTCTTAGAGATCAGCTATAGAAAACTGTCCCACAGTTCTCTAAGTTATTTCACTGGCCTACAGGACCTTTAGTTCTACTGTGCTCCTGCACAACTCAAGAATCAGCAGAAAAAGAAAACATCCGTTGAGCCAGTAAATGTTTTTAAGGGGTGCTGGTTCCTTTTGCTGGACTTGAATGTCAATATGGGTGTCAGGTTTCATTGTAAAGTCCTTCCTGTGAACCTCTTCACCTATTTAGAAAGGAGTTTGAAGAGTGGATTGTGCATCTATAGAACACAATCCCAAAGTTATCACATGGCTCTCTGGAATACTGGATTCTGAATTATCAATATTAGAAAACTACAGTCAGATATGTTTATATAATGAAACTGTTGTTGTCCAGTTGTCCCGTCTCTCTTTAAAAACTAAAATAAGTTCAGCTAAAAATTTATATTTACTGTCCAATTAATTATTATTATTATTTGTGTAAGCAGTCATGCAATAAGTGGGAGTCAGTGACCATTATCACAAAATAGGTTGACTTCAGGGTGACTCAAAACCCTGCTGACTTTATTTTATCCCTTACTTCAAAACTAAACAGCGCCTTGTCAATTACTAACAATGTCTTTCCATTTCATAACTAAGAAGTTCTGTGTTTATGCCATCTTTCTTTCATTAGTACAGCCTGTATGATCTCTCTTGTGGACAGAAGAGAAAAACCTCTAAAGGTAATCATCAGCCAACATCCTGAGTCAATTAGCTGTGACAGGACAGCATAATAGGAGATTACATTAGAGCGGTGAAACACGACTCCACCTCCAGGATTCGGGAGCCCCAGGTTTTTTTTATGGGCATCTCCATTCTAGGATGTAGTAGGTAGCATGCATGGATTCACGTTTGTTTAACAGGCGGATATACTTTATAAGCAGGCGAGGAATACCATACAAGCTTACAATACATCATTTCAGGGTGGCATGCAAATATTGATAAAATAAGATTGAACAAACTTCCAACTCCAAGTATGAAATTCAGCGCTCAATAGTGTTTTTTTTAGGATCACAGAGATACTTTCATAGTTTTTGTTAATAGTTTGAATTCGTTTTTATGTTTATATTTTCCATTTCGTTTTAATTTTAGTTTGAGTTAGTAATTTTGTTGTTTTTTCATTTTTATTTAAGTTTTATTTATTTCAGTACCTCACGTTAAACTACATGAAATGAGAAGTCTTTGCAAACTAGCTAATTTTTTATATATTTGTTTTAGGTTTTAGTTGTAGTTTTAACCACATTGAACACACAAGCAACCACATAGCAACACCCTGGCAACCACGCAGAACACCCTAGTAACTAACCAGAACACCCAAGCAACCACATATCAACACCTTGAAAACCACCAAGAACACCCTACTACCGGGAGCTACCCAGAACACCCTAGCTAACAAATAGCAATGCCATGGCAACTACACAGAACACCCAAGCAATCACATAACAACACCCTGGCAACCACATAGAACATCCTAGCAAAAAATAGCAATGCCCTGGCAATTAACCAGAACACCCAACAACCACATAACAATCCCCTGGCAACCACCCAAAACACCCTAGCAACTACCCTGAACAACCTAGCTAGCCAACAAATAGCAAGCAACACCCTGGCAACTACCCAGAACACCCAAGCAATCACATAGCAACACCCTGGCAACCATGCAGAACACCCTAGAAACTACCCAGAACTCCCTAGCAACCACATAGCAATGCCCTGACAACTACCCAGAACACCCAAGCAACCACCCAAAACACCCTAACAACTACCTAGAACAACCTGTAAAAAACCCAGAACACCCTAGCAACTACCCTGAACAACCTAGCAAACAAATAGCAAGCAACACTGGGGCAACTACACAGAACACCCAATCAATCACATAGCAACACCCTGGCAACCACCCAGAACTCCCTTGTAACAACATAACAATGCCCTGGTAACTACCCAGAACGCCCTTGCCAACACATAGCATTGCCCTGGCAAACTGTATAAAAAGTATTTAATTTGAGTCACAATTTGATATTTTCTTACTAGTCGTTTTAGATAAAAGCTGGTAAATAAATCAATGTAAATTATCTCTGTTATTTAGTTTCATTCTGCTTTGTTGTGATGGATCTGTATGGTTTCAGTGTATCTTCTCAGGACACGACAGACTCTTTGCTGATGCTCTTTGACAAATTTAGGCCAACGTGTTTTCACAAGGCAGCAGAATTCCATCTGGATCCAATCGTAGCCCCGAGGTGCCTCTAATGCAAAGCCTTCTGAAGGTGGGTGACGGGTTTTGGCGTGAAGCCCAAACTAGCTGATAAAACCAGATAAGGTTTTGTTCAAGATTAGGGCCAGGGCTCTTATTTTAGCCTAACTGGAAAATAGCTCTTGGAGACGGCATGCATTCAAGCTGTGGTTTGAGAAAGAAGGCAAAATGATAGTTTGGTTTTAAGGTAGTTCTCAAACGAGTTTTGATGCTGCTAACATTAACATGAACTGTTTTGGAGAATGTGCTAACAAAACTTCTATCTATCCATGTTAACCATTTTTACTTTTTTGTGTTTGCATATTATACAGTGATTCTCTCTACCCTGCATTCTTGCCTCAGTTTTCCCACTGTATGACTTTGCCACTCTGGTCCAAACCCAAGCCAAACATCTGCTTTAATGCTGGAGGAAGTCGACAAAGCCTCTTTTCAGGTCTGTAGATCACGTGACTCGATGTGAAACGGTCTTGGACGCCAGATCTCTTCCACCCTTTTCCTCCATGGAGTAAAGGGAAAGAAAAGGAAGAGGCATGATTTGTTTTAAATATACAGTAATTCGTTTACGATCACCTGCCAACCACCCAACATGGCTGTAGGCTGAAGGGTGATGCTCTCCTGTGTTTCTAATTAAGTTGGAGAATTGGCTCCCCATGAGCAAAGGTTTTTGTCAGCTTTAATCCTGTGCTTGGATCAAACGAACGACTGCATTATTAACTTTGAGTGTGACTGAGGTCCGGAAGCAATGGGGGTCTGGTTTCCAGTCACGTGCACGTGGAAACTGTTTGGCGCGGCCCCTGCTGGTTTACTGAAGGTCTTCTTAGTAGCAGTTCTTTTTCCCTAATGAGCAAAATTTAAGAATCTCTCTCCAAATATGGGAAACCTGGCAAATTTCAGTTCAGATTTTAGGCATCACGCTCTTTAAAAAAAATAAAGGTTCCTAAAGGAGGTTTTTGCAATGGAGCCATAGAAGAACCATTTTGAGTCAGAGGTGTAAAGAATACCTGAAAACCATACTTGAGTAAAAGTACTGATACCTTAGTCAAAATGACTCCATTACAAGTTACAATGGTACGACTCGGTATGACTTTTATAGTACCACCTTGGTTGAGGCCGCATTACCCTCAGGTGTGCATTATTTTCTAATATTTCATACGACCGTCGTTAATTATTCCTTACGTTCTTCACACTAAGAAACAAAAGTTATTTTAAGAATTGTTTACTTAAAGGACCTTTGGGGAACCCTAAAGGGGTTCTTCTATGGTAACTGCTTATACGTTACCACACCTCAATACATTGTTCAGATGTTGTATTTAGAGACATGTCAGGTTTTTGTCCTTAAAACACTCTTGTGTGTAGGATTAATTTCTTACGGATCTCATACCACGCCTCTGTTGCTAATTCCAAAACGTTATTTTAGAGCTAGTAACGGAGGCTTGAGGCATTGATAGCAGACTAATGCAGAGAGGGAGAGAGAGAGAGAGAGAGAACATCCAGTGAAACTGTAAGTTTATCTGCTTTAAAAACAGCGCCGTTATTACCTTGCTAGTGAGAAATGTCATGTAGCTTTTAAGTTGCTAAACTATTTTACTGAAAAAATCATCAGAGCAGCACTGACAACACGTTTCTGTGCGAGTGGGTGTCCGTACTGTATGTGTGTGCATTTGAGTAATAGAGAGATCATGTGCTTTCCGTACAAAATAAAACTTTTGTGGCAAAAAAAACTCATAACAATTTCAACAAATAATTTGTTGTTTTTATCCTATTGTTTACTATATGTATTAGCTCGGTCAGTGTCGTTGTGGGTTTTAGTTATTTGGGCTGTAGAGACCTTTGAAATAACTGAAATCATTTAGCGAAGTGATATTGAACTGTAATGTGGTCAAGACCAGCCTGGAACTATAGTTTAGCCATGCGTTATTTTCCCAGAAAATAATTGCACACCTGACTACGTTCGTCATCTAATCAGATGCAAGCATTCAACAGCATTCAATAGAACACTTTTCCACAATAAAGAACCTAATGTGCAATGGAAAAAGTTTCCATATTTCTTCATGGAAGCGCAGATGCTAATAAAGAGCCTTTATTTTTTTTTTAGAGCGGCTGAAGTCTTTTAACGTATTATTTGTATACACTGTCTGGTTTGTAAAGCAACAGTTTGCAATCGGTTGTGTTGGCCACTCAATAATAAAATAGTGCAGACGAAAGACAAAATCGTGCAGATGTCACCTTGGGACAGATTGCTCATCCTTAGCAATATTGCATTGCATTTTGACCCAGATTCTTGAACCGTTGGCAGTGTGGTACTACAGTTTTTCAAACACATTTGAAACTTTGAGATGGAACTGTATATTTTTTCCCCTCTGTGTTTAGTCTTAGACTTACTTTTCACCTCAAGGTGAGCAGACCTAACTATTCACAGATGTTTTTTCTTTTTAGCTTCAAGAGTTGTAGAAGAGAAGTCTATACAGTAGGTGTGGTAGAGCCGCCTGTCATTTGTTTGCTGTCCTCACTAGTCCTCACGCAACAACAAAAATTCAGCATGAGTAGTTCGACTTGTTTTGAGATGGTTATTAAGGAATCATTCTCAAACTTACTGCTTTAAAGTAATAAAAGATTTGTTATGGAAACAGAACTGTTAAATGGGAATATAAATGGTATGATTTCCATCCCTAGATGTAACCACTCAATTTAAAATCAGTGAAACTGAAATGAGAAGACGTTAAGATAATTATTGTATTGAAATATCTCATTAATGATTGCATTAGTTGAATAGTTGCTGTAAAGTACAACGGCAACAGCTTAAGGCATTGCCTTATCTCTTAAACACTATGATTTGGACAAATGGGAGAATAATGCTTGAGTCTTAGTCTGTGTCTGGACGTTTTTAAGCATCAGAACCTTTGCTCTGTTTACATTCAGCTGGGTCCACAGTGGTGACTGATGAACTGGGGTAGAAAACCTGCTGATAGAAGCAAATGCTGAACTTAGCTATCAGTTACATTTTCCAACCACTTCATGGCCCCTTTAACACAATGTTTGCATTATTTAATTGTGAAGACAATGTATGCATGTGCATGTGCATTTTAGACAGGAAAACTACACAGTTTCAGGCAGATCATGACATGCATGTGCCACATTCAGGACAGTATTTTACAATTTATTATTTTTTATTAACATTTCTTCACATCTTGTCAATTTAGAATCAAACAATCCAATCATTGAGGATGCTTTTTGAAGAGGTAGAGATTTGTTCATTATAAGCTGATTACCAAGATTAAAAGTTGGGCAATACTGTTTTCTACACTGTTGTTGTTGAATACCGATGCACAATTCTCTGTTGCCTTATTCGTGTTATGAACTTGTTGACAGCAATGTAACTCAGCCATAAACTCCCACAGGTGTATGTTTAGTGGTCAGGACTAAACAGGGGAACATCAGCAATGACAGTTTACTTTATTCAGGTTAGTTTACTCAGGCTTGGCATGGATTCTTTTTGGGGGGATCTGGATGTGTATTGCTGTATTTGTCCAGAAGGATTTTTTTTACCATTCAAAGAGAACATCAACATTTACAAGATTTATATATGAAGTGTATGAGTAGCTAGTTTGCAGTTTTTTGGGGGGGGCTTGCAAAGTTTGCTTTTGCAAGTTACAAAGATTTCATAAGAGATTTTTTTTTTTATGATAAAAAAGCAGAAGGCAGATTTCAACAAACAATTTAGCATACAATACAAAGTTGTTGTTCAATATACAGGATTTGAATCCAATGTATTACATTTCAGATGCAATACAAACAGAAAAAGATGGATGGATGGATGGGTTGGTGAATGGTTGGATGATATAGGTAGGTGGATGGATACATGGATGGATGGATGGATGGATGGATGGATGGATGGATGGATGGATGGATGGATGGATGGATGGATGGATGGATGGATGGATGGATGGATGGATGGATGGATGGATATACGTGGATGGATGGAATGGGTAGGTAGGTAGGTGGATGGATGGATGGATACGCAGGTGGATGGATGGGATGGGTAGGTAGGTGGATGGATGGAAGGATGGATGGACACTTAGGTGGATGGATGGATGGATGGATATATGGATGGGTAGATGGGTTGATGGATATGTAGGTAGGTTAATGAATAAGGATAGTATCTAAGGATGGTAGGTATGGATGGTATATAGGTGGATGGATGGATGGATGCACAGGTAGGCGGATGGATGGGTAGGTAGGTGGGTGGGTGGATGAATGGATGGATAGGTAGGTAGGTGGATGGAGTGATCGCTGGATGGATGGATGGGTAGGTATGTAGGTAGGTTGATGGATGATAAATAGATGGGTAGGTAGGTATGTAGGTAGGTGGATGGATGATAGATGGATGGGTACTAGGTAGGTGGATGGATGGATGGATGATAGACGGATGGATGGGTAGCTAGGTGAATGGATGGTAGGTGGATGGATGGATGGATGGATGTGTAAGTGGATGGATGGATGGATGGATGGATGGATGAATGGGTAGGTATGTACAGTAGGTAGGTGGATGGATGATAGATGGATAGGTAGGTATGTAGGTAGGTGGATGGATGATAGATGGATGGGTAGGTAGGTGGATGGATGGATGGATGGATGGATGGATGGATGGATGGATGGATGGATGGATGGATGGATGGATGATAGACGGATGGATGGGTAGGTACGTGAATGGATGGTAGGTGGATGGATGGATGGATGGATGTGTAAGTGGATGGATGGATGGATGGATGAATGGGTAGGTATTTAGGTTGGTGGATGGATGGGTAGGTGGATAGATGGATGGATGGGTAGGCGGATGGATGGATGGGATGGATGGATGATAGACTGATTTGTTTTATTTGTTTTATTCAAAATATATCATGAACATGTTTTTAATCAATTAATCAAGTTGTATTGAGAGCAATATAGGTCTGATGTAAAAAATCTAAATTGATGTTAATCTGAGCAAAGGTATCACGTTTCTTTCATACATGTAGTCTGTGTATCTTGGCTTGTGATCTACCTACTTTTTCTTTTCATTTTCATGCGGATGCCAAAGAAAAGATATGCCAGAAGTGTCTGGAATCTGTTGTAATCAGTCATGATCCAGTGCCAGATAGCAGAGAGTTCATTAATCAATGTATGGGGATCAAATGCTGCTTATAGTGGACTACTTTTTAAGATAGACTTTCTAATTTTAAGATGTTGTGGTTGGTTGCCATATGGTTGCTAAGGTGCTCTGAGTGGTTTTAGCTTATAGCACACCCGGTTTTATTGTTATGCACTTTTTTTTCCAAAAGCTTTTTAGTCTGCCAAGCCTGATCACTTGCCAAGTCTGATCACAAGAATGATAGCACACCTAGAAAGCGACACTAATTATAGTATTTTATATGAAACAACTACTGAATGCAAAATAAATATTAAACACAATGGGTTGGAATACAACACATGCAGCAACAAACTCTTAACTGTTGAGTAAACGCATAAACAATCAAAGTTTATTTACACAGTGAAACTGGGTTTTGGCTTGGTTAGTGAGCAGTATAATGGTTTCAGACCTCCTTGTATCCATTCTGTCAGGACTTTGGTATGTGGACTAGTAATTAACCGGATGCTGACTGCAAATGATTGATTTTTTGTGGACAGTTTTTGTTGTGAGTGACACAGCAGGTTCTCTGAATTTTGGCAGTGGACCTCTATATGGTGGAACTTATTTGTTAAAGCTGCAGTCCGTCGTTTTTCCTCTTTGTCGCCATCTCTGTTAGAAATCTGCAATTGCAGTTATTCGCGGAATTATTAACTGTGCGTGGGTAGTAAATCGGCATGAAACAGCGCGGATGAACACAATGTATTGAGGCTGCCGCGTCGCTGTGGATACTGTACTGTCATCAGCAATCTCAGAGTATACTTTTTGAAAGTGTCAACATTAGAATTTTCATCGGAAAATGTCATCTGAACAAGTAAGTAACATTCACTTTTGTTCTGACCAAATTCGGGGGGTGGGGGGAAGCATTGCAGTAGGCTATATCATGCTGATTAAATCTAACGATTGCTTATATCACGTCAAAACGTGAAAAATATATATTTTTTAAGTCTTTGGGTTTTACAACTGGTGAATCTCCAGTTGTCACTGGTGATTGTCGCTTTAAACTTTCGGGATCCGCCATACCAAGTGCTAAGCTAAATCTCCACCTCCATCATCCACACACGCTAGCCGGGGACTCCTTCTCTCTGTGTACAGAAGTGACGTAATGACGCAAAGACATGCTCGAAATTCCCGCGGAAATCCACCAGTACCACTGGAATTAAAATCATTATTACAAGCTTACCGTTTTGAATCGAGGTAAGGCAAGCAGATCGTTTTGAACACTGGCTGGTTACGTTTTTTTTCAAAAATGTCTTTTTTGATATTTTTAAACCCAAAAAAGTGCCGGACTGCAGCTTTAAGTTACTACAACTAAAAAACATTTTTTTTAAGAAAATTCAATTAACAAGGAAAAATTCATGCATTTATTTAAGTTGTGGTAGATCCAATGAATTACTTTTTAAAGTGTACTGTATATCAGCACAACTAAGCAAATTTCCCCCCAAAATTTGTCATTACGCCTATGCATAAAAGCAAACAACAACAACAAAACACATACGTAAATGAACTGTGTGTGTGTGTGTGTGTGTGTGTGTGTGTGTGTGTCATCATGTGACACTCAAGACTGGAATAATGGTGGCTGAAAATTCACAATATGTCTGTTCTCAATTAATCCAAACTTTTGACCGGTAATGTGTGTAATATTCTCATGTATAATATAATATTCTCAGAACTGGATCAAATAGTCCACAGCTGTATATATATATCATATATGTATATAAATATAATATTTGATACAGCAATGAGAATATTATATTATACAGTCATGAGAATATTGCGCAAAATTATCATTGACACTGACAGAGAGTTATGTTGAGAAACCTCAAAGAATGTCAGCATGAATGCCAGCCCACATTAGAGTAATTCGATTTTTAAAAGAAAATATGCTTAATTGTCATACAAAATACTACCACTGCAAAACATTCTGAAATGGGCCTCTTATTTCTTCTTCTTCTTTTTTTTAATTTTTTTTTATGCAAATGGTAGTTTGCATACATGGAATATTTTAACTTTTTGTCAGAAAATAATGTGTCATACCACAAGAACATTTCAAATGAACTAGATGTGATTAAAAATGTTGAAACTGTGGGGGGGAAAGGAGCTTATGGACATACCCAAATACACAATTTCTTTGGATTTTCCTTCGAATTTGGAGGTGAAATGTGACCTGGACAAGTTCTTGACAGGTTTTCGTGAGATTCACCCGATAACTCTCCCCCATCGCTCCTAAATGAATAA
Organism: Phoxinus phoxinus; assembly: GCF_949152265.1. Lineage (NCBI taxonomy): Eukaryota > Metazoa > Chordata > Actinopteri > Cypriniformes > Leuciscidae > Phoxinus > Phoxinus phoxinus. The sequence continues at coordinate 13,036,860 of NC_136888.1, read as the reverse complement.
CATCTTTGCTGAAACGTTTTCAAGAACGCACCCCCTGCAGCGAGTTACAAATGAACCACTGAAAAGATACAAACGCGTACGGCCGAGACTGGTGCCCCCTTTTCACTTATACTGAGAGAGATGCTTGTCAAACAAAGCCTTTTTCATGGGGGAGGGGGGCTTTTACCTTTGCCTCAAAATGGAAACAGAAGTTGAGCATGTTTGACTTGTATGGAATTACAGTGCTGGTGTCCCAGTGGACCCTGTGGTCAGGAGCTGAGTTGTAGAGGAGGAGGTGGATGGGGAATCGTTGAGGCCAAACGCACTCTCATACACAAAGAAAAGCTTTCTTCCAAACCCCTTTGCTTTCTTTGCTCTTTCACCCATTAAACTGACTCCCTCCTCCACGGCACAAATCAGCGAGGACCCTTGGAGTCGGTCAGGAGGCGAAGCTACTGCAGAGGGAGTTTGCCGCACGCTCGCTAGATCAATCTGACATGAACGAGTGCTGTGTCAGCCACATCTACAGATGACAGACTTATAACAGTGCTGGAGCGTGATCAATCACAGGCCATAGATGTATTTATCATAGTGTTTTAGTCCAGATCCAGATAAATAAATAAAAAGCAGTTAATTAGATTTTTATATAAACACTCTGCCTTGTTTCTGCATAAAAGTTTCAGCCGTGTTGTATTTTATGTGGTAACTCTGCACCTTGCTGCTATTTATGGACATTGCATCTGTAAACTTTTCCACGGTCGGCAAAGCATGAGCTCTCTCAAACACGTAGTTTATACCCGTCTGCATTTCTGTCGAGTCAGACCTCTCAACTGCTTTGTGATGGGTCATTAAAGATCTATCTATCTATCTATCTATCTATCTATCTATCTATCTATCTATCTATCTATCTATCTGTCTGTCTGTCTGTCTGTCTGTCTGTCTGTCTGTCTGTCTGTCTGTCTGTCTGTCTGTCTGTCTGTCTGTCTGTCTGTCTGTCTTATTTATGAATTTGCGTATTTATATATTTGTGTATTATTTATTATTGTTTTGTTTATTTTTATTTTAATGCATTATTTTTTATTTAATCTTTATTTATTTTAAATAAATTTTAATTAATTAATTATTCCTATTTATTCTTTTTTTTTGCTTTGCTTAAGTTTTACTTTATTTATTAATTCGTTCAATCATTTTTGTGCTTTTTTTGCTTATTTTATTTTATTATTATTTTTATTTAGTATTTTTCTTCTTATTTTATTATCCATTTAGATTAAGCTTTGTTTATTTATGATTTACTTTATTCATTTATTCATTCATTCATTCATTTATTTTTGTGATTTTTATTCACTTAAGTATTGATTCCTTTTTATTTTTTTATTTTTTTAAATTCACAGATTCAGAAGGCTGAATTAAAAGAAAAAATTAACAGTACAATATCTTGACAGCACAAATAATTCCTATATATGAAAGCATGACAAAATATGCTTTTTATTGTGGTTATTTCGTCAAAATACCATTGGAATCAGTAAACTATACCATTAATCGTCCTTTAACATCAAACAAAATAAAACACTTATTTTGAACTATAGGCATTTTTCTCAATGTCTTTGTTCAGTATCCCACAGGACCACAACTCAAACCAGAGTTAAAACCACCAGACCAACCAACATGGCCATTACGCTTCCCTGCACCAGTGAGAGACTCCAGCAGAACACAGCTGGGAAACATTACACTGCAATATGGTCATACAACAAATTAGATCTAAGCACGTGTTGTGTTTTTCCATGTTAAAACCTCATTCATTTGTTCATATACATGTGGGTATGAATATAGCGCGTCAAAACCAAACTAATGGTATTTGCAGTAACCAAAAGAGCAGAACAGGGATCCATGACTGACTGACTGCTTGGACTCGATAATCCGGGAGTTTTAGTGAGTGAGAGTCACTCCCAGAAAACATCAGTGGAACTTCTCATGTTGGCTATATTTTAGTTTCATTGAGGCACAATCCATTGGGAGCACTTGTTTGCCTGTTGCTTTCAAATACCATGGGAACATTTGTGATAGTCTAGAAAATCATAATTCACTCCACTTGCAAACCAGGTGGTTGCAATAGAACCTGAGATTGACGGACGGCGTAGTTCACAGACACGGCCGAGGCGACTCAAATAGCATTTTTTTGCTTCATCTGAAATTGCAATAACTCCAGAGATGTTCCTGTTGGAGCAGACCAGAGCTGAATAGCAGAGCAGTCAACATGGAAAGTTCCCTGGAGGACACAGTGAGGGTCTGCTACTCTCATTTTTGCAACAGTGTGTTGTAACACTTGCAGTAAGGACATGGACCCCCTTGGGGTGCAGGCAACCGACAGGAAATGCATGTTTGTGGGTATTCTGGGTAGTGAAAAACCAGAGGACGTGCTTGTTTTGTTGATTCCGTATCCATGTCAGGGCCGGGGTAAGATACTCCTCTCATCTTTGTCAGATCCGCTGAGTCAGGCCAAGAAACATGCTCTGATTCTGCGCCGGTCGCTGGCCACGGCCGCCGTGTTTGCTTGTATGCTCTCTAGATATCAATTACCTTGGAAATACATCCTGTAATTAACCACAGGATTAAAGGGGCAGTTTGTAGGTCATCTTTCACCCAAATACAATTACTTAATAATATATTTATTCTGCTAAATCAAGGCAGATGCATTATAATAAAGGGCAAAGTTGGGCAATCAATTCTCGTTAATGTATTCAAGTTAAAACTTTAACAAGTTAAAACTAAAAAATATATATTTAAGTACAACAAATGCAAACACAATGTCTAAATACTTTAAACATTGTTTATTTAAACATTATTCATTGTATACTTTTTGTATTTTTTATTTTTGTTAATAGATGCATTGTTTATTATTTCTTTATTTTGTGTATACTTTATTTAATGTTCTATCATTTTTTAATAATTTATTATTTATTTATTTATAATTTTATTTTATAATATATAGGAAGGAAGGAAGGAAGGAAGGAAGGAAGGAAGGAAGGAAGGAAGGAAGGAAGGAAGGAAGGAAGGAAGGAAGGAAAAGATAGGAAGGAGAGAAGGAAGGAAGGAGAGAAGGAAGGAATGAAGGAAGGAAGGAAGGAGAGAAGGAAGGAAGGAAGGAAGGAAGGAAGGAAGGAAGGAAGGAAGGAAGGAAGGAAGGAAGGAAGGAAGGAAGGAAGGAAGGAAGGAAGGAAGGAAGGAAGGAAGGAAAAGATAGGAAGGAGAGAAGGAATGAATGAAGGAAGGAAGGAAGGAAGGAAGGAGAGAAGGAAGGAAGGAAGGAAGGAAGGAAGGAAGGAAGGAAGGAAGGAAGGAAGGAAGGAAGGAAGGAAGGAAGGAAAAGATAGGAAGGAGAGAAGATAGGAAGGAATGAAGGAATAAAGGAAGGAAGAAAGGAAGAAAGGAAGAAAGGAAGAAAGGAAGGAAGAAAGAAAGAAAGAAAGAAAGAAAGAAAGAAAGAAAGAAAGAAAGAAAGAAAGAAAGAAAGAAAGAAAGAAAGAAAGAAAGAAAGAAAGAGAAAGAAAGAAAGAAAGAAAAATGCAGTATACTGACATGGCAAAAACTTTGGTGTGTTTCACTTTGAAGTTACACATCTACAGTAGGGCTGCTCTGTATGTTCCAGTTTTAAGGGTTATTAATCTGTGTTTTCATTTACTTTTCCTCATACTGTGCCTCTACAAACCCAGAAAGAGATGAGGGCCACCTACTGCACAGAAATCGTCTTAAAGTGTGTCATAAAAACAAGCCACACAGCAGATTGCTGGTATAATGCGCTGCAGATAATTGTCCTGTTGAATGAGACCAGCGTCTTTTGAAAGAACTGCAGCATGTTGAAGCAGGGCCGCTGAGTTGAAACATGCTTAGAGATGTCCAATAAAACGGCACTGCCTCCAGAACTCCAGCTGTGGTCCTCTGTAATGGGCATATAAAGAAAGCCTTTATTAAAACATGCCTCGGTCGGTATGCGCTGTCAGTCATGAAAGGCCAGGCTCTTGTGCCCTTGTATATTTATCTAGATCTAGGTCCCATCGTCATGATGTTATCCTGATATTGATAAAACAAACAGATGAGGTCGGGAAGTTTGTTTATGGAAATTAATTCTGTCATTGAGTGTTTGAATCTCATCGAATTAGGTGGATAATGAATGATAATGCATTTGTTTAATTCACCTTTGTTGGGACATCAGCTGATGTAATACCTCAAAGTCCTTGAATTATAAATCTACGTAATTATTGATATTATTGGAAATAAACAGTCTCAGATTCTATCACAGACCACCCACAGTCCACTCACTGACTGTTTGATGTTACACACAAAAAATAAAAGGGCTGGATGAAATATGATGAGAGCATATTTCTGAATGTCTGGTTTAATTTTTGAATTTCGATGTAAACATTTGCATAAAAAAAAAGAAAAAGTTGCTTGTATAGCCTACTCTATTGTTCAAAAGTTATGGATTCATAAGATTTATTTAATGTTTTTGAAAGAAGTCTTATCATGGCTGCGTTTATTTGATCAAAATACAGTAAAAGCAGTAATATTGTGAAATATGTTTACAATTTAAAAGAACTGTTTTCTATTTGAATATATTTTAATTAAAATGTAATTTATTGCTGTGATGGCAAAGCATCATTACTCCAGTCGTCAGTGTCACATGATCTTTCATAAATCATTCTAATATGATGATTTGCTGCTCAAGAAACATTTCTTATTATTATTAATGTTAAAAACAGTGCTGATTAATATTTTTGTGGAAAACTTGATTTTTTTAACAGGATTCTTTGAATAGAAAGTTCAAAAGAACAGCATTTATTTGAAATATAAATCTCTGTAACATTACAAATGTCTTTACTGTCACTTTAATAAAAGTATTACATAATTATATAAAAAAAAGTTAAGCCAAAGATTTTTGAACGGTAGTGTAAATGTACAGGTGAAACTCGAACATTTTTAATATTGTGCAAAAGTTCATTTATTTCAGTAATTCAACTTAAAAGGTGAAACTAATATATTATATAGACTCAATACATGCAAAGTGAGATATTTCAAGCCTTTATTTGTTATAATTTTGATGATTATGGCTTACAGCAAATTCAAAATTAGAATATTGTGAAAGGTTTTCACAGCTGTAAGCCATAATCATCAAAATTATAACACATAAAGGCTTGAAATATCTCACTTTGCATGTAATGAGTCTATATAATATACTGTATTAGTTTCACATTTTAAGTTGAATCACTGAAATAAATGAACTTATGCACGATATTCAAATTTTTCGAGTTTCACCTGTATATACTGTATAAAAGGAATGATTCTCCTACAGAAGCAACTGGTTCAGCAACACTGCTTATATAAACACACTTATACTTAGTAGAAAACAAAATCTTGGAAATGGGTCTTCTCAGACAATACAACTCAAATCAGCACCTATGACTTTCTGTTTAATTCTCTTTCTGCCCATTCCAGGGACCGACTTAAGTCCACAGCTGTGCGGCACAAAGGAAGGTCAGCCAACATTACTGAAAGCTTTACCTTCGAATTCAACATGTAAGCAGAAAAAGAGACTCGTTCCTCATCCTTCACAACCGCTCTGACTGACTGAATCCACTGGGCAGACCATCAGAGACAGGAAAATAAACATCCAGAGAACTGGAACATTCAACTATCAGAAGACATGGTGACTTTCCCGGCGTTTGCTTCCTTTCTCTTTTCTTTGATGTATTGTACTGGCAGTTGGAATTAAGAATGCACTAGGCTTTTTCCACAGATGGATTTGTTAAATCGGTGTCATTTGAGGCCTAGACTATCTTGTTCCATGTCAAATTTGTAGAAGAAGTCAATTGACCAAATCAATGAGGAAATTAGAAGATGGCACGGATCTGCTTAGTATTTAAAGTGACTCAAAAGGGGAAATGAGGACCTTCCCCGCTATTTAACGGGACGTTTCAGCCTTTTTCTCCAAAAGTCCATTGGGAGTAACTTGTTGAAGAATGTAATGAATTTCCTTTCCCTGCCTCTGCATTGTTAACCTACCTCCATCTCCCCGAAGGCTTGTGACAGGGAGCAGGTGAGAGACCTATAAATCACAGCTCCATAAATCCACTGCCCTCTCCGGTTGCACGTTTTCCACTGATAACTTCTAATGCGCCACTGAATATGACACGCACGCATAAGTTCAATCATTTAATCCCAGCAAGCCGCTCCACTGAAACTCATATGTGCTGTCAGCAAGCCTAAAACAACAATGGGTTAACCCTAATATGGGATGGACTTCAAGAAATGTTGAATAATAAGACTGGGTAATATTATGCATCAGGTCTAGCTTGTCAGATTGGATTGATTAACTATATTTGCTTTAGGTTTTTGGAACGTGCAACAGAGGTCCCATTACTCTTCGGTTACACGGTTGACATGGTAGAGGTAGCGTCACTGGGAATTCATAAAAATGGAGACTAGAAAATGAGGATTGCAGCACCAACATCAAAGGCTATAGTTGTGCGCGTCTTTGTTTTATATGATTTGTGCTGTTAGCATGTGGTTTTATTTTAACTTATCTTATTTTAAACCTACTTTTGTTCACTTGCACAAAAGAAAAATATGTTTTTGGCATAAAATTATAACCTTGGTCATCATATACTGTACACATTAATACCCAAAACCTCTGGTGGCAAATGGTACCGATGAAACATTCAACTAATTTGATAAGTGCCTCCATTTTTCCATACCGCCGACCAAAACATTCTGTTATAATTTAAGACATCTGTTGGTCATCAAGAGTATGATATTTACACCTACATGATAATTACTGGAACAAAACACACTTCTGAATGTGGTATCTGAATAATCGCCACACAAATCTTGATCTTCCAGTCCTGTGATCACGTTACATGCACCAAATTGCTCTCAGAGTTTCTACTCCCGAGTGAAATGCAGCTTGTCAGCGATTAATTATAGTCAAGATTATTGTATACCTGGAACAAGTGAGTTTTGAGAAATGTGGGAAACAAACGGAGCAAATTCCAGTGATCATGTTTAAGTGGTTTATTGGTGGGATTCAAAAAAGTATTATTTCTTTGGCATCAGGTGAACGTGTATCATATAGCGAGAATAAAGTAGAGAATTTAGTCCAATTGTCAGAAGTTTTGTTGGTTCTCATGAGGAACATATAACTTGAGCTGTTCACCCTAAGTCTGACACACACGTGACCTGTGACCGTGAGGTCACGGTGTCCAGTCCTCCAAGGATTTTATCACTGAGCCCTCAGGGTAAAAAACACTTCCCTGTAATTGGAGTAAGGAAGTCTTTGGGAAAATCACAGGTCAAAGTATTGAGTGCGGCACAAACCTGTATTTGGAAGTCGTAAAATTCTTGGCAACTCAAGCTGATGTTGTTAGATTTCATCACAGACCAAATTGTATTTGACAGAGGACGGAATGAAAAAAAATCTGGCATGCAAAAAAAACTAAAAACAAAACAATTATAGCTAGTTTAAGGCTATGTTCAGACTGTCAGCAGAAATCAGATTGTTTGCATATCCAGATTAGACTTTTTTCCCAATCTGATTCAAACCACATTTAGAGGTGGTTTGAAATGAGACTCCAATCAGATTTTTAAAGATGTGTCTCAGTTTGGACGCTCTGGCAACTCAAATCGGCACTCTTAACGTGTCACACAACGGTAACGTCAAAACCAGTATTCAAACTGTATGTCCAATGATTTCGGCCATGACTACAGCAAGGAACATCAAAAATATATACCAGTCTCCTCCGTCACACAAGAAAAACACAGCGATGGAGGAGACTGGTATATATTGTGATATTGTGGTCTTCCGCGTGCTGCCAAAAAAGCGCCGGCCCGCAGAGGCATGGACTCCACAGAACCCCTGAAGGTATCCTGTGGTATCTGGTACCAAGACGTTAGCAGCAGATCCATTAGGTTGCGAGGTGGAGCCGAACTTGAACTTGTTGGTCCAGCACATCCAACAGATGCTCAATTGGATTGAGATCTGGGGAATTTGGTGGCCAGAGCAACACCTTGAACTCTTCATCATGTTCCTCATGCATTATCCTGCTAAAAAGATGCCACTTCCACCAGGGAACACCATTTTCTTGAAGGGGTTTACCTGGTCAACAGTGTTTAGGTTGGTAGAACTTGTCAAATTTGTGTCCACATGAATTGGGTTTCCCAGCAGAACATTACCCAGAGCATCACACTCCCTCCACTGTCCCACATCGTCGTACCACAGAGATCCTAGTGCCATCACTTCCCCAGGTAATCAGTGCAAACTTACAAGGCCATTCACGTAATGTAAAAGAAAACGGGAGTTATCGGATCGACGACCTTCTTCCACTGCCCAAGTTCCAGTTCTGATGTCCACGTGCCCATTGTAGCAGCTTTCGACAGTGTGGGCAGGGATCATAACCACATAGGCACTGATTTGTCTGCGGCTGCAGCCCCATAAGCATTATAGTGTGACGCACTGTGTGTTGTGACACATTCCTCCCATAACCATCATTAAAATGTTGTGTGACTTGTGCCACGGTAGACCTTCTGTTGGTTTGGACCTGACAGGATAGCCTATATGTATATACACGAAAACATCCAACTCAATCAACTCAAATCAAAATCAGAGATTCATTATAAACCAATTCTTACAAAAAATATATAAATATATGGACTATTTCACCCACTTTAACTTTGTAGCTCTATAATCTTACTGTATGTCAACACTTGTATCTATATTTATGTCTCCATTTTAGGAACTGCATCTAAGACAATGTTGATGCTTGAGTAAAACCCATTTTCCACTGGGATCCACAGTATGTCTTGGCTACTGCAGCGCTGCTTATTGTCTGTAATTTGTGCTCTATAATCAGTTTCCAAGCATTTAGTCTTTTATTTACCTGGGCACAGCCCATGTGGAAGTGACACACTCTGTTAAATGTGTGGCCCGATCCTAGAGGCGCAGCTATAAAACAATGATTAGCATTAATTGCAATGCGTGGGTGGGCCTTCATTATACTTTCACAAATGCACAAGCTGAATTACAGAGAGATTTGAGAGAGCAAGCGAGTACTGATTGCAAATCTCATGCTGTCTGTATACTAAAAACACAGCCTATATCTGAACCTGTAGCATTCCCAGCTGCTCTGGAGCATATTTTCGTGCGTCTCTAAACTCCAGTCCACACTGAGTGTGACTTGTTGACGCTGCTGTTTTGGGATCTTTCATCCTGTGTTTTGCTGTTGTAGGAATTTAAGTATCTGATCCAAGTGTTATTCGAAAGGATGAAAAAAAATATGTAGCTTGTAAATGAAGCGTGAATGAGCAGATCATAAAGGTATTCAGGGGACATAAAGGTATCGTATGTCATTTTGAAAATGTTAAAATACTGTCTCCTGTTACAACTTAATGTGCAGAGACAACTATTAGTAATCTAAGTTGATTTTTTTTCTTCTTCAGGAAACCTGTAGAACCAGTCATTATTTTTGCATTTCTATTTGGTGATATTATGGCCAACACACTGAATGGGATCAAATCTGCGCAGACATGTTCCAACATCTAACGGAAAACTTAGATGGGTGGAAACTGTTAGGGAGGACCGACTGCTTATTAACGCTCATAATTAAATGTTCAACAAGCACATGTGGGTGTGATATTCGGGTATCTTATTTTTTAACGCTATACTCTGAAGCATAAACTTTGCTCCTTCTATCATGACTATCCAACACGTTTACACTCCATGGGCTTTTTCAACTTACAGCATGCCCCTAAGTTGTGGAATTTACCTCCAGTTGAGATTTGTAAGGGAATTAATACCCAGCGAGCAATAGCCGTAATTTCACCGTCTCGGTTAACTATAGACCCGATATAGTCCGGCTATGAGTTACCCACTTCTAGCCAAAATAACCTTGAATTTGATTACATGTTTTTTTTTTTTGCCAAAATAACTTAAGTTGCGAGATGTATGATATTCCATCATATAAGCAAAATCAACAGTGATTACAAGATGTTTGGTTTAATTTCTTTGACATGTTCTATGCGTAGCCTGTGCATCTATTCTTGGGCTATGGTTAGACATCTATGAAATTTTCATAGCCAATGTTTGAGCCTAGATGTCTGGGGCTGTGTTTGGATGACTATTACAAAATTGCTTGCTGGGTATTTTTAAGGGTGTGCTGACGCTTGACAGGTTTGGTTTGATTAAAACAAACTGGTGCGATTGCTCTGTTAGTGCGGTTCATTTGAATAAGTCTGAACGCTGCCATCTGAACCCTGGTGCGCTCCAAACAAGTGGACCGAGAAAAGATGCGTCTCTTTCCACGTTTTTTAAACAATCTCTGGTACGGTTTGACTGAAATATGAACACAACATGGACCAAACACATGTACTGTAAATTAACTAAAAACGGGACATTATGTCACAAGATGTGACCCTAATAAGGACAGAATGCTAAAGAATACCTGTTTTTTCTTGTCATAGTCGCGAGTTTGCCCGTCACAGTTCAGTACAAATATCAGAACTGAGTCTCCTCGAAGCACATCTTTGTCTGTGTGTGATGGAGGGATTCCTGCCGTTGTTTTGACTCCTTTACACATTTTATAAGCTCTTCGCAAGTTTTCAGCTGGTCAAAATATTATCATATGCACACACAACGAGCGCATTAATCCTAGAACACAGCATTGTTTTGGATGTTCGGTAAGTTCCATCTCAAAATAGGCAATATATCATAATAGGCAATACATTTTATTTTTGGTCTGGACCAAACGAACCAAGCGAACCGAACTAAGTGTGAACACACCTTTAAATGAGTTTGGTTCTTTTAAAGAGGACTCAAGTGTGAAAACACCTGTTGTATTCACTTTTGGAAGGTTTGGTTCGAAAACGAACTCTGGTGCGATTGCTCTGTTAGTGTGGTTAGTACGTGTGAACGCTATCATCCGAACCCTGATGCGCACCAAACAAGCCAAAAGAGAAGATGAAAAGATGGGTCTCGGTCCGCTTCCAAATGAACTCTGGTGGGGTTCGACGGAAATATGAACGCAACATGGGCCAAAGACATGAAAACAAACCAAAAACAGGAGATGATGTCACAAGATGCGACCCTAAAAACGTGCTTTGCAAGATTGAAGATTTCAGTGCAGTACAGGCATCAGAACAGCATCTCCTCTCAGCAGATCTACGTTTGTGTGTGTGACACAAACAAAGCTTATGAAACATGTGCTTACACATTTTATATGCTCTTCACGAGTTCTCAGCTGGTCAACATACCATCAAATGTACACACTTACAACGAGCGCATTTATCCCAACAGCATTGTTTTGGATTTTAGGTGGTTCAGTCACGAAATATACGTAATTTTCTTTTGACACATTTCATGAGATCAGGCTAATAATTTTTATTTTTTGAACCAAGAGAACTGAACTACAAGTGTGAACACTTCCTAAATCTTACCTAAAAAAAGGGTGAGGTTTTTGTTGATTTAGGGTACGTTTAGTACATGTAATTTTTTTTTATATATTTTTTTTGCAGTTTATATGTTTTATGTTTGTAGGCCTAATTGCAAAGGCTGTTTTACTGTGAAGCTCTTTGAGGCTTATTTTAAAGGCACTATATAAGATAAAGTTTATTATTATTATCTACAGCATACTTTTGTCCATATAACATATATACACTCTAGCGTGCAGATTGTGAGTTTGTGGACTAAACTGAGATAAAACAGAAGCCCAGAAGGAAGAATCTGCACAGTTTTGCCCTGTAAGCTTATCTATGTTTTCTAGGAAGTTCTGAGGAAGTACGGTCATTTGGTTTCACTTGTCTAAGAGAGAGAAAGCTCATTGAAAAAAAGCTCATTGGCATTATTTTGTGCTAATGATCTGTTTTGTATTTTCTCCTTGTGGGTTGTTGCTGTGGTGATTTTGTGGTGTGGCAACCCCACATACACAGGATACAGTTTCCATACGCACTTCTGCATATTAAAATACTTGGAAATGTAATATTACTTTTCAGGGTGATGGATGATTCACAAGAGGGGAAAAAGCAACTCAGTGTACGTCCTCAGTTTATGGGGATTTTTCACAATAACCATTTTACATCATTTTACTTTGATAAATGAAATTGATGTATTGTCTTTGGCAAGATGAAATTAATTTTGAGATCTTTCACTAATATAAAAGCATCACTGTTCAATATCTCAGCAGTGCACTGAGGCCGTTGCTCCAACAGTTGCCAGTATTTTCTGATTGAAAAAGCAGAACTGAGAATCATATGTGATAGCGATCACAGTAGCAGGCGCTCGTCCCCATCTGTGGTTTAGCGTATCAACCGATGCTGGGTTGTGCGGTGACTGGCTGTGGAGGAGACCAGAGGCAGCCGCCAGATGAATAGCCCACAGTGGTTTAGGACTGGGGGAAACAGAGGGAATGGTAGGGTGCCGGGGATGATGGTGGAGGGAGACCCCTAATTACACTGTAAACACAGCTGTTGATGTGACTGTAAGTGTAGGGCAGCGATCGTTTTCCACATGTGCCTGGTTGTCTAGCACAGCTGGTTGCGCTCAAAAATGTTTTGGTCAAGTGTTTTGGTGTGACGCAGTTTCACCGTGGACTAAAAGTTGTATGAATTCTCGCCAGTTACGAGCATACTTGAGGTTTTTAGTGGCATTTAACTTAAAGTGCAATAAATAACTGGTGTAACTGGCAGGTTGTCTGTATCTTGTGCATAGATTAGTACTGATTAGTATTAGTCAGGGTTGACGCCATTTTGCCACAGCATGCACTGTATAAAGTTCCTTAAGCAGATCTAATGAAAGTTTTTTGTCTACTGAAATTTTTTGGAAAGATGGTTCGTCAGCTGAACAATTGGCAAGTACAATCCATAAAACAGTACAATCCATAAAAATATTTGTATGTAGATTAATAATGCTCCCCTGACTAATGTCAACAGCACATTGTTTTATGCTAAACTTCTGGTATCCATTGTGACTAAATATGTTTAATCTCACCTAGTCCCTTGTACTTATGGAAATATCTAAATAAAAAATAAAATAGAAATTGTGATACATTTTATGTATTAAATTTGATATATGTAAATACACACATTGAATAATACAACAATACAATTAATGATACATAAGATAGATAATTTAAATATTATTATATTATATATATGTATATATATATATATATATATATATATATATATATATATATATATGTCATGTTTACATTTTGTTTTTGTTTTATAAAATGTTAAATATATGATCAATCTTATGTATTATTTAATGTATTATTATTTCATGTAAATATAAGGGTGTGTGTGTGTGTGTGTGTGTGTGTGTGTGTGTGTGTGTGTGTGTGTGTGTGTGTGTGTGTGTGTGTGTGTGTGTGTAAATTACATTTGAAATATTACACTACATACAATAATACATTAGGCTGATCATTTATATATATTATATTATATTATATTATATTATATTATATTATATTATATTATACAATTTTATTTTATTTGCATAAGAATATTTTAATTTCCATTCTAAACTTCAGTACTGCTGCTGGAGGTGGTGATCTTTTGGAGCAAGGTATTTGTTTTTCAATTGGACAGCCATGCACTTTTATTGGGAAAATAAAAGAGCTCAGCAAGTATATCTTTGCTCTTTAAGAAACATGTGTTTCTGTTTAATGATTACAGTCTTTAACTGCCACCACACAGAATCTCCCGCTCACCAGATCTCCCTGACTAAGTTTAACCGGCTGTATCATCAGCTGAGCCTTTTCTTATTGACACTTCAATGACCCTCACGGCCGCTACCACCCTGAGGCAGGGCTTCTTTTTATTGCTGAGGAGCCTGTCGAATTATTCTGACAGAGGAGCACAAAAGACTGACTGTGGATTCATGCTGAAGCGGATGTAACGCTGGTACAAAGACAGCCAGGATTTCCCAAATGCATTTTAATCTTCACTTATTTATCAAATAAGACTATCTGTTGGCTCTGCATGCCTGAACATGCATGACATAGCTGGGTGGTGGTAAATTAGGCGAGTTGGGGGTCTGTTTGGTGCCTGAGGTCAAACCAGGGCACCGTTACAGGTGGTTGTGGCAGAACAGAGAGCATTACTGAAATGCTTCACATCTCTGCCTTATACTGTCTGCACAATCTGTGAGTGACAGCAGAAAAGCTCTGCTTACAGCCTGCTGCGCTGCCCCTTACCTCCGTCTGTATGCCTTTTTCCTTTCACACAGACGTTATGGTTCGCTCCTCTGTGTGGGCATATTCAGTTTCCTCATTTTTAATGCAGTTTACCATTGTCTTCAAAACCACAGATGTTTGGTTTACATTCCTGTATTGAAGAACAGCAGGCTGCTTTTGCTATTTTCTCTCGCTTTTTTTGGCCCCAAAGCCATCCCACTTTTGGAAAGTGTAACAAATAGTTTTTCACAGCTGTAGGGCTTCAAAGGAGTGGAAAAGATAGATCTTTCAGAGATAAACCAGTGAGAAACATTCTTTAAACATTCATCTGAGATCTGTTTTAAAATAGAGGCCATTAACATTTTTTTAAATAGCACACAGTTGGCTGACATTTACGGCGAATGAGAACTATTTTTGAAATCCTCTAATCGGCATAAACATTACAGATAAGTCAGAAAAAGGGGGTAAAATAGGCAAAATTGTGTCTGTCTTAAAACTTAGAGAGCTGCATACATGTGTAATCCAATTTTTTGCTCATATTTCATGCTACAAACAATACATAATATTTTAGTTTAATAAGTGTTTTATTTTGTAACAGTGTTGTAATGTATATTTTCATGGCTGTCAAGCACATTTTTGCACAAATTACCATTGTTTCATATTTTAAGCATTCAATATTTAATCAGCATAAATTACAGTACAACAATACCAACTGCATGTATAAATAGTTTACAATTTCAGTGTTTCCCCATGCATTATAGTAATAATAAAGTGCTTAATTGTCATGAAAATATAACAGAATTTCTTATTTTTCTTACTTTTAACTTGTAGGTGAAATATATAAAAAAAATTGTTGGTTTAACTTAAAAAAAAAGTAAGATATCTTGTTGCCTTCATTTTTAGTTAGTTGAAATACAACAATTGAGTTAATGCAATGAAGGTGATTTAATCGACAGACATTTAAAATGTTATATTATCTGAACCATATTAATTGTCTTAAGTTGATTTGACAAAAAAAAATTGTGATAAATCGTGATTTTTTTTTTTTTTTTTTTTTTTTAGTGTGGGAATGTTGCTGATATATTTTAGTGAGATTCACTCATGTAAGCATGTGACTGAACATCAATAAAACTTATAAGAATTATTAGAACCACTGGACAAAAAAGTGAAACATTCTGTAGTGGGCTCTCAACAGCACAAAAGCTGCTCTCTTCACCTAAGGTAACCACAAGAAAGATCAGATGTGGGACATCAGCCATACTATCAAGAGGCCATATGGTTTCAATCGCTGCTGTTCAAAATGTCACTGAGACTTCATAATCACCCCTAGTATTCACACACGTGGTCCTGTTGGTTTTTAAGCATAGATGGCTGTGATTCTGTCATCAGTGCACTGGAGGGAGGGTTTCTAGAGGGGAGGGAGGTGAAGAGAGAAAGAGAGAGAGAGCGCGCGCGCGCGTGTGTGTGTTGGGGACGTTGGAGTGCGTCAGAGCGCACTGGGTCCCCTCAATCCAAACTCACTGCATCTCCTTTCCAAGAAAACTCCTCCAGATTTCAGGAAGCCTCCGGATTGCTTTGTTTGGATGTACCGACAAATATTACAAACCATTCAAAAGAAGGATAGAGGGAGTTTAGGTTGTTTTATCAGCGCAACAGGAGGGAAAGCGCCGTTACGCGTCGATTTGAGAGATTTATCCGACACTTCTGGAAGCAGCGCTCTGGACGCGCGTAATGGATCGATAGTACGAACTTCTGGGAGTGTAAAGAAGCTCCTCTAGACACCGCGAACGCGCTATTTTTGGTGGAATAAAAGCTCGTTCGAGAGAATTCATTAGTTATATAGTGTTCGACACTGTTGCAGACCGACGTGCGCTGTGATGGATGGAGCAGTTCTTTTGATATCGATGCTGGTGTTGGTTTTCTCTGGAGATGTTTGGAGCGCGTCGTATCCTCAGCGGTATAACCTGTACGCAGGGACCCAGACTCAGACTCAGCCTTTAAACGGGGCGAGAGCATCGAGCAGACACAGGTATGACACTTTTATTTCAGACACTAATATGATGAGGGAAAGTAATAGTGAAAAATAGATAGATAGATAGATAGATAGATAGATAGATAGATAGATAGATAGATAGATAGATAGATAGATAGATTTTCCAATTCTCATATTGTAACTAACTATTAACTACGACTTTTGCCTCAGTAAACTCTTAGTTGCTGCTTATTAATAGTTGGTAAGGTAGTTTAGGTATTGGGTTGGATTAGGTAAATAGAATATGGTCATGCAGAATAAGGCATTAATATCTGCTTTATATGTATAAACAGCCAATATCCTAGTAATATGCATGCTAATCAGCAACTAGTTAATGGTGAGAACTGGACCCTAAACTAAAATGTTACTGGCACGGTATGACCTTTAATGATACCCATCATACCACCAAGATCATCACCTTTAGATAAATAGATCTAATCTAGCAAAATCCATTTTTTGTTCTATTAGATAAGATGAATCAAACGTTGCATTGCACAGAGATGATGACAGTTCATAGACAGACAGACAAAATGTTTTATAAGTCCCTTTCAGGACAGTTACAGATGTTATGCATTTTTCTGTAATCCATTTATTGAGGGGAAACATAACCTGAGGGGACTTTAAAAAAGCAAACGTGCTTTTAAATGTGTGGCACAGATGACTACATGAAAGGAAAAGCCTCCCTTTATCCTACAGTGAAACGACAGGAGGTGCATTGCCGTCCATCCGAACAGCTAATTATCACTTACTGAATGCAAGGTTCGGCTTAGAAGGACGTTTTGTGGGACCCCTGTGATTTCCAAAGCTTTTCAGAATATGGTTATACATGTCACCACCCTGGTAATAATTACACTAAAAGCCCCTTCCTTTACTTCTTTATCTGTCAATCAGGTGATTCCACAATGCAATGCTCACTCTCAGCCACACACACACCCACTCTGACATTGTTGTTTTGTCTGTGATTGTTGGGGTGTGAACGACGGGAGAGGTTGTCCCAGCTCTGACGTGCAGACCGGGGCTTCCCCCTTCATCTGACGCAATGCTTTCTTAAGGGTGGATGGCCCATACGCTGATGGTCAGAGCTAGGAGGCATGGATTATGGCCTCAAATCCATCTAATAAAGATCAGTCAAAGAAATTATTAGTATACAGCTATTTTAGTCCATCTAAACAAGTTTGGACTTATGAATAGCTCTCAGAGTCAGAGAATTGAGGTAGTGAAGGGTGATGTCTATGATGTGAGGACCCTCAGTGCCAGCGGGATGAAGTGTGTAGTGAAGTATGCACTGCCTGCTTGAGAAATCTGAGTCGAGTTACTGGGGATCAGCAGCCTGTTTGAACTTTTACTTACAACAGATGTAAAAAGCATTCTCCGTTTTGTGTATTTATTTTATGGAAAGTGAAAAAGTAGTAGGGAGGAGGGGGGGGGGGGGGTGGAAGTGTGAGACTGAAATCAAGGGAAGGACTTGTTCTTTTTCGCTTAGTGTGGAGAACTCATCTTCCCTCTTGTGGCTTTTTCTCCTTTAGTCTACTAAATGAACGGATTGATGGATTTTGACTCGTGTTGCTTTGCATCAAATGCGCATTTCCAGGGAAAACCGCAGCCCCTAATCAAATTTATCAGGGAATGTGTGCCTCAAATTTAGCAGCAATTTTATGCTAAAAGATTCTGATGAACTTCGCAAGAACTGGATCTGCAGCTGCCAAATATGCGAGCAACTAAATCACCTCTTTCCTCTAAATTGTAAGCATTTGGTAAGAAACGCTGCCAGGTTTTTGCGTGTTGGAATACATGTCCTAATATTATTATTTTTGTGTGTGTGTGTGTGTGGTGTGTTTATGTACAAAATCCATTGAAAATCTAGCAAAATATGTGAACACGTGATAAGAAAATGCTGGTTTGTATTCAGAAAATATGATACTGAAATGCTCCAGTGTAAGTTAGTGTGTCAAATCTGATTGTAGCTGTGGATTAGCTCGCATTTTCAGCAAAGTTTTGATCTGGATCCAGGCCTTGAGCGATCTAGTCTTGGTCTTGAGGAGGGTGCGGTCTTGACTCCAACTATATGGTCTTCAGGTGATCTTGTATAGTTATTTTTATATAGTTATGTTGATTTTATCATCCCTGGTTCATGTGTACATCATTATTTGGGCATGCTATTAGCTGTTTAGCTAGCTTAGCTAACATGGCTACTGGATACGTATCTTCTAATTTGTTAACAGTACTGCTTATTATAACTAAATTCAATTTAAGTTGTAATTTTACAAAAATCACAGTTTCAAAAATGAGTCATATTTTGAAATTAAACTCACTCAAAAAATCCAGCTTTGTGAAATCAGACTTGAACTTTGCACTGCATCTAAAAGGGAATGACAGAAGCTAATCAGCTTTGAAGTAATCTCATTTTCAACACATATTTTGCATACTAACATAGCATATACTTTAAGTGAATTATTTATGTCAAATCTCACATTTTACCTTCAATTATTTGGTTTCAAGTGTGAGAATGTTGCCTTGCAGTGCTGAAAGCATGCTGAACTGTGTTGTGAGACATGAACTTTGAACTTGTTCTATCAAACTGTCAGCTTAAGAGAATTGAATAAAAAGTATTCCTTGAGAAAGAAGAAATAATGTCTGTAGAAAGAGACATAAAATGCTTTGGGTTGTGCTGTGGTGTCACACACAGCTATAAAATTGAGCCCTTTTCTGCCAAACCAGAAGTCAAAAGTCCACGCCTAAATGTTGTGTCGACTGCTATTCAGGAAATCATGCTGGACAAGCTTTGATGAATGCCCTGAAGACTGGACGCTCATGTTCATGTTTGCCATCTTTCATTTATTTCTTGAAACCATTTATGCTGACAGACAAACAGACAGTGCTGGCATGGTATCAGAATAATAAAAATGGCTTAGTCTTGGATTGGCTCCATTATATGTGACTTATAAGGAATAGTTTACCTCTACTGAGGGTAAGGTCCAGTGAATAGTAATTCCTCAATAACATGCCCGCACGCAATCTGTGCCCATAGAACTTGGCAGAAAAGTCCTCGTATTTTAGCAAAATTGGACCAGCCGTCATTCATACATTTATACACCCTGCAGGTTCATTTAGACTAGAGTACTTGACTTATTAAAAGGCTGAATTTCACAATAGTCACCCCAAAATCAAAAAGGGAATTTTTATTTTATTTTTATTTGCATTAATGAAAATTTGGAGGAGGAAATGTACAGTACTATTATGAAAATGTCAAAGCAAAAAATATTATTTTTTTTTTTCTTTATACAAAATGTCATTTCTTAACCTGGACATTTCTCATATTTCTCACCCCAGCCTGTGCACACTACCCAATGGAAACTGTACCATGCAATCTTCATCAGACAGTCTGTAGGCGTCCCGTCTAAAGACGGTTCTGTGGTCAGTCAGGTCCAGTTATCAGTTTGCCCTCTGTAAAGGGACGGTGTTCAAAGCTCCGTTGATATCACTATTCCCAAATGGCTGATTAGATGCAGACAGAAGTAAGGATCCCTCTCAACAGGATAATGGAAAAGTGGTTTTCGTTTGATCTGTTTAGACTAATGGAGGCTTTAAATGAAAGACTGTTCATTAGCCATTTTATGAGTTTCAACATTTGGGCTTATATTGTAAGATCCAATTTAACTTGGCCACCCACCTACATTTCAGAAGCATTTCTCTTGCAACCCAATTGCCTTTGAATGTGTTCTTCATGTGCACTTCAAAATTCATTGTTGAAGTGCCCATCGTTTCTCTCTTTTTATTCGGTTAAGTCTTATTTGATGCTGTTTCATCCTTAGTATTTTGTAGCTGTTTATTTTTGCCTTTTGTCCTGGTATGTAAAGAGGGTTAAAGTAAAGCCCTCTGTGAAAAGAAAGTTCTTGGCCCTTGACCTGGGCTTTTTTTTTTTGAAGATGTGGCAGTGGTTGTGAAGCCAAGAGCTGCCTGTGACGGTGCCTGTCAGTCTCGGGTCTCATCCAGACCACCCCACGCCGTCACACGCTGACAGGAAGCCCTCGCTCACACAGCGGCCCCTTCACACCAAGAGGAACTTCCTGTAGTGGATGATCAGGACTCTGGCCTCGTTCTGAAAAAACACCTCTGATATGCAAAGTGCTTCCTGTGAACAAGAATGTGTTTGACAAGGGAAGCAGTTAGTGAATATTAATGGATGTTCAGACATGCCAAAATGTCTGTCATGAATGATTGCTTCTGGAAAACAAAGCTTGAATAGGATTGTATCGCTTTTCTTTCTGTGAGTGGTACGGTTTAAAGGGATGGTTCGGAGTAAATTCAACCTGGGGTCCTTTGCACCATGACCTCGAGCCAAACACCCCTCCAGAAGCTTTTTTTTCCCCTTGATCGAATATTATTAAAGTTAAAGCTTATTTAGAGATATCAGCCGAATGGTTTAGTGCAGGCGCTAATGGATCCAAGGTTGTATCTCGTAAATTCCCCCACTAATAATGCCCGGAATGGTACCAAACTTCTACAGTAGTACAAATAGGTTCTGTACTCATAAAACAAGGCATTGGAAAGTTTGTAAGTACATCAGGAGTTTATTTAAATAACTTATTTTACTTCTTGTGAAAAGGACATTATACCACCCCTTTATTTAATAGCTTATCATATAGCTGACTTGTGATTACAGCAGCTTTACAAGCAATATCAGACACACAGTCTTCTGTAATCAAGAGAGGATAGACTGTATCATGATGCCAGGGTGTTAAGGGTAGTTACCAGGGTGGTTACCAGTTGCTATGCAGTTGCTAGGGTGTTTCGATTGGTTCTTAGCATGTTGCAATGTAGGCTGCTGTTTTTGCCATGGACATGAATGATACATTTAAGGGTACCAATTGACCGTTCGCAAAGGCCCGCCCCCTTTAGTTACTGTTGCTGTGTCCGACAAGCCACGCCTCTCTCATGCACACACACCATGTTCTCACACAGTGAAAAATACATCGCGGAGAAGAGGACACTGACAGACACAGACCAGGTTACTTTGGATATGAAACAAAGTCTCAACTTTAAAATTTGGTAATTTTTTTAATAAATGTAAACAATAAATATCGTTTTGTGGCTCTTTAATGTGTCTGGCAGATCGCTGTAGAGCCTCAGTTAAAGCTGCTCGTGAACCGATCATCTCTTCCTTCTAGTTAATTTATAGCATCAAATAAACATGAATGAACATCAGAAGGAATGTTGTTTTAACCGCGGAAAGATGTCAGTACACCACGCTTCTCAAGTTCAAATCCTCCAACGTTAATCTACTAACTCTCCTGACTGCTTTGTCGGACAAAATGGCGGATGGCGAAGTATAATTGGTCAGATCACCTGTCAATCAAGCTCCCAGCGAAGGGTCAATTATGCAAACTTCTTTTTTACAAGGTGTTTGAACATAAATTTGAGTCAGCAGTGTGTGTACACAACCACCCTAAAATGGTAAAAATACACATATTCACAGTCATAACCGACTGTGTTTGTGCGAACTTTGTGTGTTTTTGACAGTTTAAGAGCAATAACACATGAAAGAGAATTGAGTTTAATACCCACGGGACTCTTCGTCTGACAGCCAGCTTTCTGTGTGTGTGCATTGGATGTGTGCGCTCAGAAAACCATATATCAGAAGTTTAGACTGGTATGGCTTTAAAACGCATGCAGATAATAAACTTTCATGGTGATGAAGAACTGCAATGTCACGTGAGCGTGACCACAATAGAGATGATAATCAAAATCAAACAGATGTGAGTATCGGAGGCATGAGCTGTAAAGGCTTCGCCCTCTTCTAGAAAGCCTGAGACTTATAGTACATCTTGTAAAAAGAGGCATAATAGGTCCCCTTTAAACCGTGGTGCTTGGTGTTTGTTTACTTGCTCAAGTCAAAAAAGCCCATGTAAGTCCGGCCTAGCTGGTTTCACAGAGAGAGCTTAGATTAAGCCAGGAGTAAGCTTTAGTTAAATTAGAACCAGTGGCGTAGCGAACGTGGGTTTGCGCTATGCCACTGATTGGGACATATAAGTAACTTTTATAAACTTGCTTATAAAAACAACATTATTGGTGTGCATCTTGAGACAAAACAATGGCACTGACATATGTTGAGATATATCAGTGCAAGTTGCTTTCAGTTAAGACAGCTCAAACATGCCTTTTAGTCTGGGATAGGCTCAAGATTTGACTGTAAAACCCGGAATATATGATATTCTGGTTCTTAGATATAACTTTCGTCAACTTCAAGAGTATGGGATTTTTTTTATAGTCTACCAGGTGAAAATAGTACATCTGTGAAGAAATGTGATAAAGCACCTCTACTCAACAAGCTGCTCAAATTGAGGTATATGTCCATTGCGGGATAACGGTGCGGGATGCGTTATGCATCAAAGTTTAATACTACACTGCAGAAAAACCTATTCTAAATTAGTTTTAGTTTTTTTTTACTTGATATACAGTATCTTGCCTATATATATATATTTTAACCAGTATATTTTTGTCTTATGTTCCAGTTATAGAGATTTTTTTTAAATATCTAAAAATCCTTGAAACAACATTATGTTTTAAGTGCAAACAAGTTATACTTATTAAAGATGCTCTACTGTTCAAAAGTTTTGGGTCAGTAGGATTTTTCTTTAAACAAATGTAACTTTCATTCAGCATGGGTGCATTAGAAGTGACAGTAAAGATATTTGTCACAAAATGTTAGTTTTTAGTTCAAATAAAGATACACTTCTGTTGACCAAAGAATCCTGAAGAAATGTGACAGTGTTTCCACAATAAATATTAAACAACACCTGAATTATTTCTGACGGATCATGTGACACTGAATACTACGGAGCCCCTAAAGGGACCTGGTGATGAAAAAAATGACATAGGGAAAAAATATATTTCAATGCTTTTGCGTTCCCTCACAAACTTAACATTTCCTCTCAAACTTTGCGTTCAATAGCAAAGAGACTCAAAAGAACTTAAAAGAAGGTTTCTGACGTCACAAACTACCTTGTCATCAAACGAGTGGATCTCTGAGCTGGTGTGAGTGAGTGGAGGCGGGACTAATTTGCATATTCATAGACCGCGTATACTAAACGAGGCAAGGGTGTAGTGAAATTCAAGTTATTTTAAGGCATGACAAATAAAATTCAAGGAAAAAACTTTTAAATATGTAATTTTGGTGATCAAAGATGGGTTTTAAGGGATACAATTATTGACTACAGGGGGACTTTAACAGTTTTGCTTATTGGGTAAATTTAAATTTTGTTTAAAGGACTAGTCAAAAACAAGAAAAAAAACCTTATTACAGTAAAAACTCAAGAAGGAGTCTCAAGAAGTTTCTGCAGTGTAGAGGTTTGTCAAATAACCAAAACAGGCCCTTTGGAGTAAATTCCATTAGCAGATATGATTCATCTGATATCATGTAATTCCTGAGAAACCACACAGATAAGTGTTTTTATAGAGATGATGCGAAGATGGATGTTAAATCTATTCATATCCTCAGTGGAATTCATTCAGAAGTGATCATCTGACTGCAAAGTCGATTATGACAAAGAAGAATGAAAGGTCAAACTTGCTGTTTGAAAACATTGAGTGGGCTACATTAAAATCTTAAATGAGAAGTGTGTCAATAATGATGAAGTTAATTTAGCTAGCCCTGAAATGAGAATGTATCTCATAGGTTTGAGCGTTTGAGGATAGATCCAATCCAAGAATGGCATGAATGTCTAAATGTCTTTAGATAAAGAATCTCTCCTGGCTTGTGTGAGCCACATCTGTGGTACGTCTGCTCATAAGGCATGTTCCTTCTCCTCTTGCTTTAGTGTAGTTCCAAGCTGAGATGCCACAGATGTGCTGCTGCGGTCAAACCCCTGCAGAAACCGCTTTCCTGCAACGGGAGCAAGTTACAGTATAACCACAAGGAAACATTTTTCCCACGAGCTTGCCCTTCCAGCATCAAATATGTGGCTTGTTCGCTAAAAGAGTGCCCTGACATTTACTAGTGCATTAGCCTACTTATAAGGGTAATCATAACAGTGCGGCTTATCTGGAAATCAGAATGAGAAATAAAATTGGATGTGAACACCGAGAATATCTAAATATTGTCCTGAGCAGATAAGAGTGGGGTTAATAGGACATCTGTTAGTGGTGGTGTTGGATGTTGTGGAGGCTGAAATCTCGTTGCTTATTCTGGCACAGCGCGTGATTTTTCCCGACCTCTGCTTTATTTCAGGAGGTCATGAAAAAAGCATTTCGCTCCAGATATTTAATACATTCTGGAAGATTTGAGTCGCAAATGGATCTTGTAGACATCCGTCTTCTTTGTGTACTCCGGATCAAATAAAGCATGACTTTTTCTTTCCTTGCCTTAGCACACGATTATGGCTATTATAGCTGTTTCATAAAGATAAAGTGCTTTTTTTGTAACTTCTCATGCTTTCTTTATCCTAGATTGATGTGCGTAGACTTCAAGACAAGCTCTTTTGATGTATATTTCTCTGAAAAGTGGCATTGTCATGTGACCTACCATACAAGCAGCATCAGTGTTATGCGCTATTAACGAAGATAATAACGATTTCCTGAGGCCTTACAGGACAGTATATTTAAATCTTATCTTAAGACAGATTTGATTTGACATATTATAATTCATAAGTTGGTGTCATTAAGACTCTTTTTTTTGAAAGAAAATAATTTATTCAGCATGTACATTAAAAGTTATAGTAAAGACATTTATAATGTTACACAATATTTATATTTCAAATAAAAGCTATTATTTTTAACTTTTGTAATTCGTCAAAGAATCCTGAAAAAATATGTATTACAGATCCCACAAAAATATTAATCAGCACAACTATTTTTAACATTAATAATAATAATAAAAATAAATCTTTCTTGAGCAGAAAATCAGCATAAATAGAATGCTTTCTGTGGGATCATGTGACACCGAAGACTGGAGTAATGATGCTGGAAATTCAGCTTTACATGAATGGAATACATTACATGTTAAAATAAAATTTAAATTTAAAAATATTACTGTTTTTACTGTATTTTTAATTAAGTAAATCCAGCCTTGGCAAGCACAAGATAATTATTTTAAAAAACAGTAAAACATATATTTAAAAAAAGGTTTGAACATTAATGTTTATACGTATAGTCTGATTTTATGCTTTATGTGTATATATATACTTCCAAGAAAGTATCAAATAATTTTTAGTTGTTAATCTTGCATAAGCGTAGTGTTGAGTTGGTTTGTGTGCACGCAGCAGTCTAATCTTAAATTGCTGTGTTGGAAAGAACTGCTTCACCGTTTGCAAAAACAGCCATAATGAGCGAGGGCAGTTTCCACATGATACGGCATGATTGCATTTTGGTGATGTTTGTAAACGGAGCTGGAAACCATTGGCAACAACTGCATGGTGCAAATTCATGCTATGCCTAACAATATCAGTATTGTGCCTGAGGGTTAGTCTTGATATTGTATCTCTGTATCAGTGTTTTGGTGTGGACACAGTCGGGGTGGAACTGGGAGTGGACACGCGTTCCAGCCCGGTGCCCTCTCGGACAGTCAGACGAGCATGTGTCCCCTCCTAGGGAGAGACAAATAAGCAAGGCTGTAAAAACAGGCAGACCCTGCAGCCACAGCTGCTCTGACCACTTCCTGTTGCAAAGGTCAGAGGTCACGGTGTGCGGCGCACTGCCCGAGCAGCACGCAGGGTCGCTCGGAGGGGAAGATGTGTGGGTAGAAACAGAAAAGAAAGGAAGAGCTGAAGAAAAGAAAAGCGCATGATGATTGAGCCTTTGTGCGAAGCGCCGGAGCACAGGAAGTGAAAATGGCCAGGCTATTAAGAGGGAGTTTTATGTCATTGTGTGTTTTCATGGAGTTCAATATCAAAAGAATTCCTTCACTGAGAGTCGCATTTTCCCGCTCATCTGTGTTCGCTCTCTCGCGCATACACTGTCCCTTTCTTTATTTGTGTAACTTGATAGTGTGTTTCATTATGCATTCAATCTCAAGTATGCAGAGGCACGATACTGATGGATGTGCAATTGCATTGTATAATCTCCAAAACCGCAATTATCATTTCTTAAAGGAGTAGTTCACCCACAGATGAAACTTCTGTAATCATTTACTCGCCCTCACGTCAGTCTTAACTCGTATCTATGGTTCCGAAAAGGACAAAAATAAAACACTATAAAAGTAGTTGGTCACACTTTAGTTTAGGGTCCAATTCTCACTATTAACTAACTATGAACTACGACCTCACCTCAGTAAACCTCTAACTAATGCTTATTAAGAGTTAGTAAAGTAGTTGTTAAGTTTAGGTATCGAGTAGGATTCGGGATATAGAATATGGTCATGCAGAATAAGGCATTAATATGTGCTTTATAAGTACTAATAAACAGCCAATATCCTATAGGCATGCTAATAAGCAACTAGCTAATAGTGAGAATTGGACCCTAAACTAAATTGTTACCAAGTAGTTTATATGTCTTGTCTGCTATATTCAGTATACGTCCTCTGAAGTCATATCATAGCTTTGTGTGAAAAACAGATGGAATTTTAATTAGTTTTTTACTGAAAATCTTCAAATCTGCTTTTTATTATGAATAAAGACACACATGATTTCAGAGCTACAGCAGAAGGAAAGATTATCAGAAAAACCCAACCCTGGTCCATTGGAAAAATGCGTCTGTGGCGATATTTTTGCAAAATGACATTGCTTATTGCACGTTTCGCGACACTTTCAAAGTGAAATGTGCAGTGAGTGGCGCTAAAAGCATGTTCAGTTTTATCCAAAACACAAGAATCTGGCAATGTTTTATTATGATGGTTGTTGTATGCATCGCGGAAGCTCCGAAATTAAATGTCCGATGTGTCGCTAAAAGGTTAATGCTATCGCGTAAGAAAATAGCGTACCACCTACACTAAACGCAACCCTAAACCATAACCAATAGTGTTAACAACAAACATGCCATTTGAGCTGATTATGAGATGCAAATGTCAAAATGTATTAGTTTACAAATCATTCACTAAGGTCATAACATAGTATTATGCATGGAACCTCATGAAAATAAATCTTTATTATTCAATAATCTGTCACCGCAATCATAATTTGTGTGAAAGGAATAAATGTCGTTGGTGTTTTACTGGCACTAGAATTAATTTCAGCTATAAACTGCAGTGAAGTAGATGTAAAGATGTCGAGTTTTGGAAAAATGTAGTAGAGACACGTTTTTCCAATGAGCCTATATGTTGGAAAAACTGCTCCTGTGAGGTCTTGGGGTCTGATCTTCACACAAAGCTAGCATGCAGCATAAGAAGACATGAAATATTGCACATAAGCCATAAGGACTTAAGGGGCCCTATTTTAACGATCTGAAACGCAAGTGTCAAAGCGCAAAGCGCAAGTAACTTTGTGGGCGGATCCCGGCGCTGTTGCTATATTCCCGGCGGGATAAATGACTCTTGCGCCCGACGCAAATCTAAAAGGGGTTGGTCTGAAGTAGCTTCATTATTCATAGGTGTGGTTTGGGCGTAACGTGAAATAAACCAATCAGAGCGTCCTCTCACATTCCCTTTAAGAGCAGACGCGCTTGTTACATGGCGGATCGCTATAATAACGGCGGATTTGCCAGCGCACGCCAGGAGCGGTTCACAGCCGAGGAAAGCGACGTACTCGTCAGGGCCGTAAAACACAGAGAAGTGACATTGGGGATGATGGGAGATACCCACCCAAATTAGCTTCGGTTAAACAGGCGTATAATTTGGGTAGTAAATGTGTAGCCTAGTTTTTTTTTTTTTTTTTATCTAGATAGATCTTTTTCACATCTTCACGGACACAACAATGATTTCCCTCGTGTGTTAATATTTTTCCTTGTAATAATGTATGATTTGCAAAAATGAAAACTGCTGCATCTGTTTATATTAGAGAATCAAAGTGGATGCGCGTTAACATTATGGCCAAGCACGCGCCCTTAAAATACCATATCACTAACGCGCAACGCGCCACTGTCTTTAGACTGTTTTTTTCCTGGTCAATGGCGCAATTTCTTTCTAAACCTGGAAAATAGCACCATGGAAGTTTTGCGCCGGAACACGCCTCCTCTTTTCGCTGAACCGCCCCCGCGAGCGCAAGTTCATTTCCTAATTTACCGACGTGCGTCTGTGGAGGGAAAAGTCCGCTGTGCGCGGGTGCAAAATAGGAATGATACATGCGTCGGTGTACAAAGTCAATTGCGCTGGGTGCAAGATAGGGCCCAAGGTGTTTTTATGGTGTTTTTGTCTTCTTTTTTGCCCTTTTTGGAGCTTAACATAAACGCTCACTAAATTGTTCTTGTATTAAAAAGAGCTATTTAGAGATTCTTCAGCCTTGTGTTTTCCTCAGAAGAGAAATCATGCAAGTTCGGCAAGACATGAGGGTGAGTAAATGACTGGGTAAACTACTTCTTTAAAATTGGAGTCTCGTGTAAAGACTGTTTCTAGAGGCTATTGTTGTTCTTGTTGTTGTTCTTGTGACTTTTCCGTGAAGCCAAAAGGTGGTTCGGTGGACAGATTCCAAGCATGTTTGGACAATTAGAAGCTGAACTTTGCATGATGTCCTGCATCTCACACACCATGGGAATAAGAACCGTCCAGCCTCTGTTAGTAGCCACTATAGCCTCTACACGTGTTAATCATTGTCGTTTTGCTCTATGACTCTGTGTAAACATATCAGTATCAATCAGTAGGCCGGGTGGGAGAGGAGGCCTCATGGTTTCTAAATGGGTGGGGGACATCGTCTTGGCACTAGCTCCAGGATTACAGTTCATATATGAACCGTCAAGACCCTGAATTGAGGAATATCTGAGGTGACGTGTATATAAAACTTTCCGTGAAACAAGCCAAAACTGAAGGTGTTCATGTAGGGCAGCACTCAAAGAGAGTTTGGAAAGTTATTGCATACTTGTATACACTACCGTTCAAAAGTTTGGTGTCAGTAAGATATATATTTTTCACAATTTCCACAAGGATGTGTTAAATTTATCAAAAGTGATGGTAAAGATAAAGGTTAATGTTACAAAAGATTTATATTTCAAATAAATGCTGTTCTTTTGAACTTTCTATTCATTAAAGAGTCCTGAAAAAAAATCATCAAACTTATTCAGCTGCACAACTGTTTTCAACATTGATAATGTTTTTTTGTGGGGTTTTTTTTGGATCAAATAAATGCACCTTTGGTGAGCATAATATACTTCTTTCAAAAACATAAATAAAACATCTTACAGACCCCAAACTGTTGAACGATAATGTAAATATAATTTAGCTTTGTCACAGTCACAGGCATAAAGCGTCAGTTTAACAGATTGCATACTATGATTTATGAATAAACTTTACTAACAAAGACATGAACAAGATATCCATCAGTGTACATAATGCAAGATCCATATTATCATACATGAGTATACTTCTTGGTTTTGGTGCAGTTAAATACATTTTAAATTACTTAAATTTGTTTCCTCCTGGTTAAATTGCTCCCTGGGTAACAGACAATTTCTGCAGTCCGTTCTGCTCCATTGTTTTAGGTTTATTGGGTAAGGTCCAGAAAGTGATATCATAGGATTCTGGAGCCTGTTGCACACATGTATATTCATGTACTAATTTATTTAAAACACATTTATCAACACATAGATGCTGTACACCATTAAACGTGCCAAATGTGCAGTTGGACAAATTGTTATGTCCATATTGTGAATCCCTTGGGAGGTTCATCAACTGAAAGAGTAAGAAGGCGGATATTCTTCGAATGAATGCTCCTCCGAAACGCTACATTCATCTGATGTAATTTCTGTCCTGGGAGAAGCAATTACGGCCTTTATTGAGGGAAAGAATCGGAGAGGACTTTTTTCAGCAGTGCTGAGGAACAAAGAGAAGATTGTATTTTTATGCCAGATACCCTACATGGATTATGTCACATTTATGACACATAATTAATAGTGTGTGAGTGTGAAATCATAGTGTGCGTGTGTGTGTGTGTGTGTGTGTGTGTGTGTGTGTGTGTGTGTGTGTGTGTGTGTGTGTGTGTGTGTCAGAGGGACAGGGATAGAAACAGAGAGATAGTAAGTTCCAAATGTCATTTATATAATGTTGAAGGGCTCTGCAAGAGGAAAATTCTATTCATAAGTTTTTATGTGTACTTTGAAGCATTTGGCAGAGACAAAGTGACTTAAATGTGATCTGTTCCTGTATACCCTGGGAATCTAACCCATGACCTTGGCATTGCTAGCGCCATTCTCTGCTGTTTGAGCTACAGGAATGCTCACTAACAGCGTTACAGAAAAGTGTGGGATTACAGATTATCTGGTCACTTTAAAACTGCAGTCCGTAATTTTTTGGCGCTCTAGCGGTTAATAAACAGAACTGCATGCTTCTTGCGGAAGAACATTGTAGCCGAAGTTACTTCTCTCTGTTTATGTCTATGACGAGTCACGCAGGTACTGGGCTACTCCGTAGTGGTACGACTCTAACCAGTCTAAAATAGTCCCAATATAAACACTTATCAAAGGTGCATTTATCGAGGCGTAGTGATTCAGGATAAGACAAAAACATGGCTTGGAAAATGGATTCATGATGTACTCGCTTATTATATACCCAAACCAGTTCAGCGGAAATCCCGCCCTGCAGCCGATTCTAAAGATTTCATTGGTCATGTCAATCACTGTACTGATTGCCTACACCAAACACTGATCCCTAAACCTACCCGTCACTGTAACCTTAACCAATGAGATTAGCTGCAGGGCGGGATTTCCGCTAAACTGGTTTGGGTGTAAGCCAGTACATCATTAATCCATTTTCCAAACCGTGTTTTTTACTATTGGGGAAAAATCCAATCACACTTATGTTAGACCTTATACATGGTCCTTGTTTTTAATGCTTTGTAAGTAGTTCGATCCAAGTAGGTGACATAATATCAGGATAACATTACTTTCTTACTCTGAAATGTGCTTCTGTTTTAGCTATTTCATTTATTTTGTTAAGTTAGTTTTTAAGCCATGACGTTTCTACATGACTTTTTAAATACACCCATTAATTTCAGTCACTTGGGACTGTAAAGTCATTTATTTTTAGAAAACAGAAATGATGTAATGGAAAAATATGAAAACATCCTCATGACGGGGATTAATATCAATTTTGTATATTGGAATAAGCTCTCATTGGTTCAAAGGGAGGCTACACACACTGCCAAATTAACTTTATTTTGTCTGCTTTTCTTGTCTTCTCTCATATTTTCCATTCTTTTTGGAGCTGAAACATGTTGAGAGTCTCTGTAAAGTCGTGAGCTGCAAGAGTGTTTGATGAAAGCGAGCCTGAAATGAAAATTCTGCATGACAAATCTGCTAAGAATGTGGATCATTCACGGCTGGCCGTAGCAGCCTGGAAATACTGTGGTCGGGTTCACTCCAATCAACAGTTGAAAAACAAATACTGGTGGGCTGAAGCAGCATGACAACTTTGCTAAATCTTTAAACCTAGAAAGCTCCTCCCATACACAGCTAGCATTACATGTGATATTATTATGAGGGTATTGAGTAATGGATTGCCCACCGCTTAACACCATAAATTACATACGGGTCCCTGAATTTAAAACCTTGTCATGTTACGATTAAGGATGGAAGAAGTTTTTTTTTTTTTTTTTTTGGAAAAAGGATATTAGCAATGAGATATAAAAGTCAATGAGAAATCTGTTGAAACGTTAAGTTTGGCTGGGACATATTAAAGGGATCTTTCCCTTTAAAGGTGCTCTAAGCGATGTCACGCATTTTTTAGGCCAAACATTTTTTTGTCACATACAGCAAATATCTCCTCACTATCCGCTAGCTGTCTGTCTCCTGAACACACTCTAAAAAAACGCGGTCTCTGTAGACACCCCAGGCTCCACAAACAGCAACAAAAACAAACTGGGCTAACCCGCACCACAACATAACAAATAGTGTTCCAGCCAATAACCGACAAGAAGGATTTGGGGGTGGGGTTTGGGTTGTTAGTGCGCGGATGAGGAGGAGGGAGGGTCTAGCTAGCCTCCGTTTTGTTTGGCAATAGTTCGAACGTCAACAAGAAGTGACATCACCCAGGATCGCTTAGAGAACCTTTAAGAAAAAGCCAATAGTTATTTGCAGATGCTATGAGGGGAGGAGCTTTCTTACTGTAGAGGGCATTTGATTGGACGAAAATCTGTGTAGTTCAACATGAGCCGTGACTATTTATGATCTGTTTTCATTGTGTATATCTATTAAAAGTTATTTTTGTCATTGTTTAGGAGCACACTGAGCATACATAGATGACCTCAACGCCACAAACCTATAACTTTGTTCTTTGAAACGTGATTCTGATTAGTACTTGTTGGTCAAAACACTGCATTTTCTCTTGTAATTCATTCTAAACATCCTTTCATTTAGCCAGCACAGATTATATTGTGATGTCATTACTCTGATCTAGCACCATCTGTGTTTAATATCGAAGGCCAAAACATGAAATTGTGCTGGCAATATGTGCGAGTGTCTCGAGCAGCTGTGGAGGCAGGAAATCCACCATAGGTCATTGATAAACCATGAGCAATCAAAGCAGGAGTCAGGTGGTCAAATGCGTCCACATGTCTTGGGAAAATTAAGTGCTTTTTCCGTGACAAGCCATTTATTGGGTAACTTCCTTTTATTACATAATGCGTGTTAAATACTGCTTTGCAAGGCACTCATGGTTGTCTGGTTTAACATGATTCAGATGCATTGTAAATCACATGTTTAGGTGGCCTCTGAGAAGACATTATTGTTTTGTTTTTTCTTTAGAGACACAACACAAATCCAATCTTTATTCCAACCGTCTGAGGTGTAACTTAAACTTAATTCATGAGGGCTTAGCGAATAACCACAGAAGACAAACTGCTTCTGCATTACACACAGCAGACAATCACGTAGTTTGTTGCCCTTACTAGTAGACTAAAACAAAACAGGGGTGAAACCAAAGATGAGATAAGTGATGCAACCCGCTTTTACTGTAGTCAGCGTGAAGCTCAACAGATGTTTGAATTCCCATTGCATGCAGCAGAGAGATTGTAACAACTTGATTCCTGAGCTTGTTGACATTGGTTTGAGGAACAGTGTCCACTAAGAGAGGCGAGAGACTGTTTATTTGCAGATTTCTACTAATTTATGAGGCCAGAGGACATGAGGAACATTTAGACTGTGGCGAATCACTGTAAATCTAACACATAAGGTTCACATAATGGGAGATGTGCTTTAAAACCGCTACTATCTTTGGAGACCTCCATTAGTTCATGTTTTAATTGGTGTGCTATGAGTCACAGTTGTGGAATTATTCATTTTTCATTTTTAAAGGTCCATTCCTACAATAAAATGCTAACTACATGTGTATTTTTTTCTTACAGAAACTGGTGTGCGTATGTGGTGACCAAGACAGTGAGCTGTGTGGTGGAAGATGGAGTGGAGACTTACGTGAAGCCTGACTATCAGCCATGTTCATGGGGCGCTCAGTGTGCCCGTGTTGTAGTGTAAGTATGTCCTTTTGTCACGTATAGCTTGTTTTGGTTTAGTTTTTTTGTGTTCGGTTTTCGTTTTGCCTGCCTGATTTAGGAGGTTAGTTTCCATGGTTCTTAAAGGGATAGTTCACCCAAAAATTTAAATGAGCCCATGATTTACTCACCCTCAAGTCATTCTTGGTGTATATGACATTCTTCTTTCAGACGAATACAATCAGAGTTATATAAAAAAATGTCCTGACTCTTCCTGGCTTTATTCTTCTGGCTTTATAATGGCTGTATATTTTTTTGAAGTCCATCAAAGTGCATCCATCCATGATAAAAGTCCTCTACACGGCTCATGGGGGTTAATAAAAGCCTTCTGAAGTGAAGCGATGTGTTCGTGTAAGAAAAATAAAACTTTATCGAGTAAAATACCTATCTTCCGCCAGACGGCCTGCACAAGTGGACTTGCGCCAAAAAAGTAACACTTGACGATGTATGATGTAGGAGAAGCGCAAGCTTTGACGCCTCTCGCAGATCAAACAAACAGGTCTGGGCAACAAACTTAAGCTCCTCGGACATTTCTCTTTAAAAATTGTCGTCTTAGACTTCTAATTCATGACTAGTGTTTTGTTTTGCTTTATCCTCTGCGCTTCCGCGTTCGCCATTACATTGTGCGACAAGTTCAAGGGTCTCTCTTTCGCCGTCAATCGATGCGAACTGCCGTCTGCCGGAAGCTAGTTATTTTAGATAAAGTTTTAAATATGGATATTTGTCTTACATGAATGCATGGCTTCACTTCAGAAGGACTTTATCAACCTCCTAGAGCCGTGTGGAGCACTTTTATCATGGATGGATGCCCTTTGATGGACTTCAAAACTTAAACAGCCATTTTTGTCAGTCAAAAGTAGTCGATCTCCGAATGCAACGTAATGAATCGACTCCATATGAGGAAATGTCATGAACTTCTAATTCCAATGAAAACATGATACCTTAGACACTTAGAATTTTTTGCATTCGGAGATCGACTACTTTTGACTGACATAATTCCTGCCACCAGAAACACTAACTGATAAAGTGATTTGTACAAAACCTTTCTTTTTAGTGAACTTTGTGTACACAAATACAATGTAGTCAATGCTCAAGTTCATGTGTAGAGCCCTTGGTGATACTTCGAGCACAGTTTTATGTTGTGTCGAGCCTTCTTAGTGTTTTAAAAACAGCGATTTTTGCTATCATAGAAGTGCCCCTAGCACTCCCATTCAAAAGGTCAATCTTAAAAGTGGCGTTTCCATTCTAATTATGCTTTTACATGAAAGTTTGACTCGGGTAGATTAATAAAAAGAGCCTAGGTTCAATTTTGGCGACAGTTACCCTTTAAGTAGTTGTTTTAAGTCATTTCTCTTGCAAACTGTTTTCTGTTTCTGATTCTGATTCTAATCATTTGTTGTGAGCTATGTATACAACTACCACGCCTGACAACTTTTTTCATCTCTCCAGAATTCTTATTGTTTCGTTTTTTAATAACTTCCCTAAATGATGAAATGATTATCGGTATATTCAGTATAGATTTACTGAATAGAAAGTGTTGTTTGTGTGCCTGTCAGAGCATCAAGCCCAACAGATGTCTTTTTCCAAACAGTGAGTAATTTGCTCCATTTTATGTTGCTTCATAAAAGGCTTATAGCTGGAAAATCCATGTTAGCTATTTTTTGAAACATGGTAGCAGGTTTCTAGCTGGTCCAAAATGATAAAAAGTTAGTTAAGCTGGAACACCATGTGAAACTGTTGTCTCTATGCTTCTGCTATTCACCTCTGGCTGGTTGCACCAGCTGTAAGTAACTCTGAGTATAAACTAAATATTTACAGAAGCCTTCGACCAGGACTAATGGATGAAATTAAACAGAATATTGATTGAATTGCATCAATAAACATATTGTTTACCTGACAAACTTAAATTCTTTAGACATATATGAGGATGTTCACATTTACCGTTTAAGAGAGCGAATAGTATGTGAATTAATGACTTGTTGGCTCTTCAACATAAACCTGATCTTAGCAGTGCACCTCCATTTGCATTTAATAAATCAAATCAATCATAATAAATAATAAATACATGCCATTTGTTATGTTTTTGTATCAGTTTTGATCTATTCTTCTTATTAACTCAGAATGTTATTATTCTATAAAAAATACTTGTGTTATTTCATGATTAAGTATCGTATTTCAGTGGAAACTTAGCCTATTTTTTTGTTACATGAGGCAAGATAAGTTACAATCAACCTTAAAGGAGAACTCCGGTCAATTTTAACACTGAGCTAATTTTTTTGTAAATTTGGAGTGCTGTCAATACAGAGAACAACGACAAAAATCGGTGTTGCCTCGCTGTTATCCTCTTTTTAAAATGTGCACCCTGTTGACTTCAATGGGGCAAGTTTTAAACCTGATTTTAGCCTTTAGAGTGAACACGAGTGAATCTGACTGCAGTAGATGTGAAAGATATTAATAAAAATTATGTTATTTCAGCCAGCGCAAATACCTGTATTTACATCCTGTTTTCGGTCGAAGTCCAAAGTAGTCGATTGTCGAGTTCACGCGCATAGGTTTAGTTACCTATGATCACGCCCGTAAACACGACAATCGACTACTTTGGACTTCGACCGAAAACAGGATGTAAATACAGGTATTTGCGCTGGCTGAAATAACATAATTTTTATTCATATCTTTCACATCTACTGCAGTCAGATTCACTCGTGTTCACTCTGAAGGAATCACTCAACATGGCTGGGCACTTGTAATGACACATCAAAGATGTTAAGAGGATAAAAGCAGGTTTAAAACTTGCCCCATTGAAGTCAACAGGGTGCAAATTTTAAAAATAGGATAACACAGTGTAGGCAACACCGATTTTTGTCGTTGTTCTCTGTATTGACAGCACTCCAAATTTACAAAAAAATGAGCTCAATGTTAAAATTGACCGGAGTTCTCCTTTAACAGAATAAACAGAAATTTGCTGCATTTCAATACAACTTTTGATCACAAATTTGAAGGCTGCTATTGGATCATTGGAGGTAAACGTAATTTTATGCAACTGTGCATTAGTTTACAAAGAGCTTATGACCTACTAGCTTCGTTCTGCCTTAAGAACAAATGATGCGATCAAGCAGCGTTAGTTGCAATCTAGTTACCAAGCCTCTAGTGTGGACGCTGTGTTCCAATTTAAGTGTGAACTTACGAACAGCAGTTGCAACCCTACCCTAAGGTTTGCGCACGCAGTATTAATGATCATCATTATACATCATAATACATCATTGATGTAACTTGCTAATGTAGTCATGACTTTCTATATTTTCTGCCGTTTATATTGCTTAATATAATTTAATCATCACAATATATCTGATATTATCTAATATTGTTTGTCACATTGATCTGACATCGCTAGCTTTCGCCTTTCGCTTGCCTGGTAACCTGCCACACGTGCTTACCGTCTTTTTTCTCTCACGGTCTCTTGCCTTTTACGAGTCTATCAAACTGTGTTGAGTTGGGTCAGTCAACAAACACGCTGAGTCACTGTCACTTGCACTGCCTGGCGCATGTATAGGATAGCATTCTCTGTCAGCGGTTATGGTTACACATGTGATAAATGTAGAAATTTCAGAACTAGAGACACGCTTCCAAACTTTAATGGAGGATAGTAAGAATGCAAGGGCTTTAGATACTGCTTTATGTGGCTAGCTTGGTGAAGTCTGTACATTGTTCGGTTCCGGCTGTAGAGCCCGTGAGGCAGGGCAACTGGGTGACCGTGAGATGGCATAGTCGTGGGTCAAAATACGCTCTTCCGTTCTGATTAGAACATGACGCACCCAATGAGAATTCTGTAGATAGAGCCCTATAGTGATTGCCGATTCTATTACACTGAACATAGAATAACTAGAAAATAGAGACACCAGTCACACATACAGTAGTCACATGTTTGAGGAGCCAGAGCACACCTGACATCAAAGCCAATTTAAAAGTGCTGGCTAATGCTAATCGTAAATTCTCTAAGATTATTATTTGCGTCGGCACTAATGATGTTCGACTTCGTCAGTCCTAGATCACTAAAATTAACGTTAAGGAGGTGTGTGAACTCGCAACGCTGTCAGCACAGTAACATGCTCTTGCCCACTTCCTGATCGCCAGAGTGATAAGATACTAAGAAGAGTATCCTCACTCAATGGCTGGCTGTCTAAGTGGTGTTGCAGAATAATATAGGTTCATAGACAATTGGGGAAAAAATTTGGGGCAGAGCTGACCTGTTGAAAAGAGATCCCTCCTGGGGTGGTGCCACTCTTCTCTCTAGTAATATGGCATGTATATACACACTGTTTTCTTCTAGATCTGCTGTACAGCCAAAACAAACTTTGTTGCATTATTTTCCTGTTATCACTGTAAAGCTGCTTTGAAACACTCTGTATTGTAAAAGTATTGCGCTATATAAATAAAGGTGACTTGACTTGACATGCACCTATCGGACTTCAAATCAGTCAGAGGATTTAAAGTAAAAGCAAGTCTGTTTTTCTGGCCGTTATTTAGTGCACTTTAAATAAGTGGAACCATTATGTACTACATCAGCTAACTTTAGACAGGAAACAGATGTTGAAAGCTATCAGATCATCATAACATGCATAGACACTAGCATACAGTATATAACACACCACATTTTACTGGAAATCTGAGTCATTAAAACATAAGAAATACTAAAAACATTGTGTTTACATTGTAAACCTAATGTCAACAAATGGGGAGATAAACAGAATGTGGTTTGAGGACACCAGGATTAGAAAGTTTGTGCAGTTGCGAGGTGGTTTCCAGTTGTTGGCAACGTACTGAACTCCAGCTGGAAAAGCTTAATCCAACCCCTTTAGATTCAGTACACACACACACACACACACACACACACACACACACACACACACACACACACACACACACACACACACACACACACACACACACACACACACACACACACACACACACACACTAATATGTATGGAATGAGGTGGCATGTCATTCCAAACTCTACAACCAGTGCACCACAGGAATTAGGCTTAAAACCTACTAAAATACCACCACTTATTTTTGCACTCGCTCTGTAGAGTAGGGTGACCCCTTTTTCTCCTCTTTTTCTTCTCACGGGGGTCATGGAACAAACAGAGCGTGGAGACAAGAATTTAGTGGCTTAAGAACTATAACCAAAAGTCCTGGGAAAAAATAAATGCTGAAATTGTTTCCTATTCCACCTTTTTATGGTGCTGATGTTCGGGTTCAAGGCTAACCGTAATGTTTTACTTGATACTTTAGTTTATTTGAATGACACTGTGAATTCAGACCTAGACAACTGGTCAGAATTATGACGTAAATAAAATGGCTCCGATGAGATTGTCTTGTACCACAATTCTCTATTAGAAATGTTTTTCAAAACCCCATAGCCATAATTATTACACTTCCACAAGTAGATTTATGGTTTCTGGATGATAAAACGTACAAAAAGATCCCATACATTAAAGGAGTGGTCCATGCCATATCGAAGGATACACACTGTTTCTACCATTGCTACCATTTACCCAGCCCTTCATTGAACAACAGATTATACAGCGTTTATACAGCTGGCCAGCATATGTCTGTGCAGCAACTAGCTCAAATCATATGAATGTGCGGAGACATAATTTTGAAACAGACATGGTATGCCTTCCTCCATTCTTAGGCCAAAAATCGAATTCAATCCAGGCTGTATTCTTCAAGTGTAAGTCTGAATGTGTTGGTTTCGCTCTAACAGAAATGGGCAGAAACTAATTTGTTGAGTAGAGAGTCTTGCAACACAACATCCCAGAAGGGATCAGTTTGTTTAATGTGAGAGGTCTGTTTAATGTGGAATGTATTAAACAATATACAGAATGGTGACTTGTAAGGTAATGCGTGTACTAGGCCTAGTTGTTTTAGATTGTACTGATTGTATTCTTTCTTTGTGGTTCGTATTAGCATATCATTTGTCTTGTTTCTTTCTTTCTCGTCCCACGTATTTCACAATTTAAACTAAACATTGCAAGTCAGGAAATACTGAGACATGGCTAAATTTTTTAAAACAGTGTACAAACTAGAAAATGTCAAGCTTTTATTTATATGGTTTTTATTTGTCTTACAGGTACAGAACCTACATGAGGCCCAGATACAAGGTGGCTTACAAAATGGTAACAGAAATGGAGTGGAAGTGCTGCCATGGATACAGTGGCGAAGACTGTAATGATGGACCAAACGGGGGATCTGATACTCAGATCTCAACAAGCAGACCTTGGCCGAGACCTTCACAGCCAGGACAAACTGGAACTGGTACTGGTCATGGACAGGGTGGAGGGAATGGTAAGTCAATGTTTTATCGGTTTGAGAGGGGAGAGGGGCGGAAAGACAAGGAGGATGGTTAGTATGCGCCAACAGCGGGAAACTTTGTATATTCGTGCAGTGTGCGCATGTCAAAAGATAAAATCCGATTTTGAAGCTTATGACAAACACGCACATCAACCCGATCACTTTATCTAGAGTTCATTAGGCTTGCTGCGATAGTCTGTGTTACCGGTATTACACGTGTTTAGCCACACACTGATTACATCACTTGCCCCCCGCGGCACCGCCCCCACCGTCGTTTTGATTTTTTTATAGTAATAAAAACAATTTAGTTCAGTTGGAGAACAGATACTACAATTAAAAACTGAACTCAATTCAGAGTGAGCCGAAGGAGAGTCGCAGCACTCAGATTTAATTTATCATGTGACGAGAGTGAGGCGAGCTGACTGACAAGATGATGGTGGAATATTTGGTTTCAAAGCGAAATGTAAAAGTGCCTATTTGGCAATATTTTGAATTTAAACCCAATGCTAATTGGGAACCTGCAAACATTAATGAGGCAATCTGTAAACTTTGCCTGATGAAGGTGGCAGCATCCGGAGGTAACACTTCTAATTTACACACACACCTTCAGGCGCACCACAAGAATGAGGCTGCCGTGCTTATTCGTTTTGTTAATAAAGCTGTCTTATTCGTTTTGTTAATAAAAGTTGTTTTAAGTTTGTCATTGTACTGTTTTGTTGTTTTGTTTTTCATTAAGAATAATAATGAACCCATCATTCAAGCAATTGCCATTGATTCGAAAGCTGAAATAAAATGCTCACTTTTTATTTAATTCCGATTGAAACAAAAAGTGTCCATGTAAACGTGGCTAGTGTCTGGCCATATAGATGTTCTTGTTACTTCTGCGTCTTCTGCATTTTTCAAACACTTGATAACATCTAAATATAACTGAGGCTTCATGGAAATAAAACATTAGAGCAAAGGAAAACTTTTAGAGTAATTTTCATTGCTAGAGTTTGACAGAACTGTGAATTCTGGGTCTGCCAAACTATTTGTAATCTACTTAACTACTCACTGTCTAAAAATAAGCATTTTGTTTGATCTTTGCCTAGGGAGAGGTGACAATGACAAGATGAAACAACTGGAGGACAAAATCCAGAGGTTGACCAAAGACCTAAATGACCTGCAGTCAACTCTGCGTGGAATGAACGAGAAATTCCAGGAGGAAATGCGCAAACCCGGTTTTAATGGTGGCAAAACACCAGCTGATGCAGCCCAGCCTGAAATGAACGAGACCATCCATAACATTCAGACCAAGCTTGATCAGTTGGACAACCGTACTCAAGCTCACGACAAGACTCTAGTCAGCATCAATAACCACCTTGTGAATGGGAAGGGTGGAAGCAATGATCTAGACATTGGGGAAGTAGGAGGAAACAACTTCAACACCTTGAAGGAGGAAATCCTCAGAGAGCTTGAACGTCGAGTGACGCTTTCTTGTTCTGCCTGCCAGTCTGGAGTGGAAGACCTAAGACGGCAACAGCAACAAGATCGGGAGAGGATCTTGGCTCTGGAAAAGCGGATTAATGCCATGGACCAGCGTCACCGCCAGACTCTTGATGATTTGCGCCGAGACTTCAGCCGGTCTCAAGGCTGCTGTGACACTGTGACGGACATCAGAGGACGACTAAATGAAATGGACAGGAAGATAAGCTCCACATCGGAAGCCTATGACAAGCTTAATAATCGTTTGAACGGGGAACAAGTAGTAACTGGAGGTGGTGGAAGTTTGGGAGGAGAAATAGGTGGACCAGGACAAGATCCTAAAATGCAAGAAGACCTGGAGAGACGCCTCAACAATACTGTCCAGAGGGCAGAGGAATACTGCGCTTATATGGAGACTAACATACGGGACTCGTTCCAGCAGGATCTCAGAAATCTTCGTAATGAATTCAATAATCGTATTCTTAACCAGGGCGACAGAATTAACTACATGGACGTTGATATAGGAAACGTTAAAGAAACTGTATTTGATCTTGATAAGCGCCTGTCTCGCCTCGAGAATACAACATTGTTTATAGACAGGAGGTTAAGCGAATGCTCTGGGTGCTCAGGCTCAACTTCTGGTTCAAGTCCGGGCAGTAGTGGTAG
The DNA here is from genome assembly GCF_949152265.1 of Phoxinus phoxinus. NCBI lineage: Eukaryota > Metazoa > Chordata > Actinopteri > Cypriniformes > Leuciscidae > Phoxinus > Phoxinus phoxinus. The sequence continues at coordinate 12,994,588 of NC_136888.1, read as the reverse complement.
TTCGAACTCTGGCAACACAGTGAAGTCTTTGGAGTGGAGAGTCGTTGCAAATGAAGATGAGATCAAGAGGTTTGACACCCGACTCAAGGATCTCTCTGTGTCCGGTGACTCACTTGAGGATAAGGTCATCAACCTCAGCCATGATGTTCGCAAGATCAAAGCTCTAACTGGAGACAATGGGGAACACTTCAACAGGATTGTTATGGAGATTGAGAACTGTGATGTGTGCAGCTCTGTGGAAGATGATCTGAAGAAACTCAAGAACATCACAAGCCATGCCATGGACAGATGGCAGAAGGAAATGAACTACATTAAAGGGAAATTTGACTCTGGTCAGACGGGTTGTGTGGACGTGTGTTCTGGATTACAGGATGAGATGGATCAGTTGAGAGAGGAGGTACAGAAATGCAGTGGTCAATGCAAGATCACCCTGAATACTCCTACTGGAACCGAATCAGAAACAGGTCACCTGGATGACCCACAAAAACCACTGGATGGACACAGTGTCATCAGCAGTAATACCGGTGACCTCAGGTCAATCCAGGGAGAACTGTCTGAGGTCATCTTAACCTTCAGCTCCATCAATGACACACTAAAAGGTCTAGAGCATGTGGTCCAGAAACACGACAGCGTTATCACCGACCTTGGGAACACCAAAGACAAAATAATTTCTGAAATCGACAAGATCCAGCAGGAAATGACCGAGCATATAGAAGATAGTAGGGTACGCTTTGATAACGTTGATCAGGATGTACGCCGCTTTGGGAACAACTTTGTGGTTGAGATGGGCGACTGCAAGAGGACTGGTGATGGTCTGGATAAGAGGCTCTCTAAACTCGAAGTGGTTTGTGGCCGGTTTGACTCTGTCTCAGACAATATCCAGAAGATCAAAGAAGGCCTGAACAAACATGTGTCTAGCCTGTGGAACTGTGTCACTGGGCTAAATGACACAGTGATTTCACACAGCGGGTTCATTGAGATCCTCCAGAACACACATCTGGATGATATCCACGGCAAGATCAAGAGACTCAATTCCTCAATGGTCCATGTCCTCAAGGAGTTCCAGAGCTTTACTGAGAATGACTTAACAGGTCTGACTTTATTTATTTTTTATTTGCTATCATCTTAAAATACATGTCAAGATTAATTACAATTTGACAGCATCTAAGAATATATAAAAAAAATTCCAGCATAGCTCCTGTATTTTAATGGTTATCAGGGTTGTGCATTATTCAGAATTGAACTCAGAATGGATTCTAGTTAATTTTGCGTAGAATGCATTTTCCAGATTGCATTACTTTGTGTTGAATGTCTTTGAATTGCAATTCAGTAAATTCCGTTTCAAATTCAAATTCAGCTTGTTGTGGCCAATTCAATTCAAATTCACTCTCATGATTTGAAAGTGACCAAATTCTTGAGTCATGCACAACCCTGATGGATATGAAAAGAGAAAAAACTCAAAAATAAATTCACTTCTGATTGTAGGTTTACCCGGACCACCGGGTCCTCAAGGAGAAAGAGGGTTCCATGGTCCACAGGGGCCTCCGGGTAATGACGGACCACCAGGTGCTCAGGGATTACCAGGGCCAAAAGGACCTCCTGGTGAGAAATCTTTTTTTGGTCCATTTCTTTGTCATGTGGATAATAACCAAAAAAAAATGGAAAGATTTTTTCATCATTACTTTATTTTACTTTACTATACTTAATTTGGAGGTCGGCTGTATACTGTACTTTTCTTACATGGAAAGTTGGACTTCAAATTTTTATATGATCTCTTTTTGTGTCACATGGATTAAAATAGCAATGGAATGACATGAGGATAAGTAATTTCAAAATTACATAATTAAAAAAAATTGTGTGAACTACAAACGACACATTTCATGTTATATGTCATTGCACGTGACTCACATTTTGCCTTCTCCTATTTTAGGTCTCAGAGGAGAGCGAGGTATGTATTCAATTTTCCTTTAATTTTTTAGCAGCCATATCTTAGTCAAGCACTGACGTTATTTTGATGTGTGCTAATCAATGTCTGGAATGAAGGCAAGAATTCACTGAGATATGTCTGAAGTGTCTGTTTGTATGAGAGTCAGCGATTTATTCTTTCTGTCTTGAGTGTTGCAGCATGTGTTCAGTTGTTATTGTCAGTACTGGGTCAGTAGTTGAGCCAAAGGTCAGCAGCTGATCACTAAAACTGGTTGTGTAAAGCAAGTCTATATGAGACTGAGAATATAGGGATACATTTAGGGTTAGGAATAGTGGATGTCAACGATTTAAAAATGCATTTTAGGGCTTCCTTTTAAAAATACTGTTGTTATCTTCATTTCAGGCATGGCCGGTGCAGATCCCAACATACCACGTCTTTCCTTCTCAGCAGCTCTCACAAATCCCATGGTTACATCTGGAACGATCATTTTTGATAAGACCTTTGTAAATGAAGGAGACTTTTATAATCCAAGAACAGGTAATCTTGGCACTGCCTATAAACAGTCTATTTGCATTTACACTTTTGCATGCATCAAAAATAATGTATATGTATATCTTTCTCTTAAATACAGGTATCTTTACTGCACCACTGGATGGACGCTACTTCTTTAGTGCTATTCTGACGGGCCACAAAAATGAGAAGATCGAAGCTGTGCTGTCCAGGTCTAACTATGGCATGGCTCGGGTAGACTCGGCGGGTTACCAACCGGAAGGGTTGGAAAACAAACCAATGGCCGAAGCCAAACCAACACCAGGTTCTCTGGCTGTCTTTAACATCATCCTGCCCCTTCAGCGAGATGACACAGTCTGCATAGACCTGGTCATGGGCAAACTAGCCCATTCAGTGGAGCCTCTAACTATCTTCAGTGGTATGCTTCTATATGAAGATGTGTAGGGGTCTTTTAACTGATTAGCACTGGGACTAATCAGACTCTAAGAACCAGCAAAACGACGGGGCTAGAAAAAGACACTCTAAATGACGTTTATCCGCCTGGGATGGCGATGCATTGATTTTTCCTTCGGTATTGTTTCCAATATTGTTAGACCTCCCATGAACTCCTTGAACAGAGAATATAGTTTTTAAATGGAGGAACGGTTGCCCTTGATATGTAATCCTAACCCGCATTTTTGGAGAAGTGTTGTAACCAATACTACTGCAGGTTTGTGCGACCGATGTTGACGATGTTCCTATTGAGATATTTCCATGTTATATGAATCGCAGACATGAGTTATGAATAATTTCTCATGCACCGAAGATGACCGTGAGGTCTGTTCGACTTCTTATGTATGCAACTGCACGGTAAATACTCTGCCAAAGAGCTTGACTCACAGTCAGGGTTAAAGGTTAGCCTGATGGGTGTGGAATTCGGGGAGATTTGATGAAAGGAATTCATATTTTTGCTGTGAATGTTTAAATCCTGTGCTCCTTTTTTTCTGCTTAGAGTCAAGGGATGATTTTTAAATCTACAGTATGTGACTTAATTTCAATTATTTCTATTTTGCTTCATTATAAGTGCCAAGTTTCCCAGGAATAACATCCTGCTCTTTCCAAAGATGCTTTTACTTAATGAAATATGTGGTTGGTAGTTAATGATTTCAGGAAACATTCAATGTTATCCAACCTGACAATCAGTGATGTATATCATTGCGTTCCATACAAACTCTCCAAGTGCCTCTGGAAAATTGCAAAGAGATGAATGCAATGAGATTTTCATAACTCAGGCACACATTCTGCAATGGCTTCTAATCAACAAGAAATGGGCTTTTTTGTACATGCATCGTTCCGCATTTTGTGATCCCGTTGAAGCGTTTACAAAAACATCAGTTCTACTGGAGTGGTGGACCGTTGCATTTTGCTCCATATTCATATTCCAATCTCACAGCCTGAGCTTTCAATGGAGATTATTATCAAACAGAGCCTGTCCTTAATGTGGTTCAACAAAGTGCCTTTGAAGAAAAACAACACTGAGGATTCAGAGGGTGTCCTTCATCAACCGATTCTGTCTGTGTGGTCTCGCTTGAACGTTTACTGTACGACAGCCCAAAGAATTTCGAACTACGCGGCTTTTGCTTTTTCTCGTTTGAAACGTGCTTGTGCAATTTTACAGATGGTTGGGAGGAAAGATCTCTGTGTAACGCTATGAAATTCATATGCTCAAGAATGTTGAAAATTAAGGCTGCTATCTTTTATGTGCTATGTTTCATTTATTATTTTTAGTTATAAAAAGATTCCCCAGCTCATAAAGTGGACGTTACGGCAGCAACGTAAGCATTAAAACATCCATTTACATGTAAAAGAGACCAGATCTAAAAAATGTATAGTTCCCTCTCATGGTTTAACCTGTTACCTTGAATGTGTACATTGGCAACACGTGTGTTTCAAATAAAGATATTTAATTTTACACATATTAATCTCTGCTCAGCTTAGTATTACAGGCTTCTGTCAGGTATATTTGGATTACTGGAATAGTACATAGGCCTACCATTTAATTTAGCACCGGCATTGTGCAAAACTATAAGCAAACTACTGTTCATTGTCTCAAACACAATGGAAAGCATTCTGGTACTCAACAACCAGCACGATCTCATGAAAATGCGTATCTATACTACGAATGTTAATTCCAGTCAGTGATTGATGGTGCACGTTTTGTCACTGTCTATGACTTTTTTTCTCTATTCAACATAGAAAATACCAATAGCCTACTGGAGTTGCTGGGTCATTTGTCAAAGCAAAATTTGATTGAAAACATGTTCTCAAATAGAAAACACCCACTGTTTCTAAAAAATATTTTTAGAAGCATGTGCACAGAAACGGTGTGATTAAGGAGGGGAGTGCACAATGCATTTCATTTTCCACGTCGCAAGCCAGAGAAGTCGTTTGGAGATTGGATTGTGATTTAATGGAAAGAAAAACATTTCTAGGTGTCCATCCATAGTCATACTGGGATGTAGTTCGCAATGAATAATGCCTTGTGCTGGTAAGTGAATCTCATGCCCTCTCTCTGATATGTGCCACCATGGGGAGTTTCCATGTTTTTCCACTTCTTTATAATATTGTATTTCTGTATTGCTTTTCATACTTTAACAATTCTAAATCCAGGGTGTACCGAAGGCCAAACATATGTTTTTTTCCTCTCTCTCTCTCTCTCTCTCTCTGTTAAAGTCAACATGAAACGCCATTCACAACCCATTTTACGTCTGTAATGTAACATTTCCGTATGAAACAGAATATTCAACAAGTAAATGTAGGGTGAAACATGATTGTATCCATCAGGAATTGAATCGTCCGAAGTACAGAATGGAGGCTATTCAATGGATTGTGGATGAAATGAATTGGCATGTAGGCTACATTAGAGGCTTTTTGACTAAAGTTTACGTCTTCACCCCTGAGAGCATTTCGACATATCCAAATGGTAATGCTTTTTCCTCTTTTTTAACAGATCTATAGTATTTTACTGATCTAACTATTGTCATCATTTTAGAAAAGATGCATAACTTTCAACAATATAGCCTATTGATTATTTGGCTATTGATTATTTGGTCACACTTTAGATGGTCCAATTCTCACTATTAACTACGACTTTTGCCTCAAATCCTTACTGCTTATTAATAGTTAGTAAAGTTTAGGTATTGGTTATGATTAAGGGATGAAGAATATGGTCATGCAGAATAAGGCATTAATATGTGCTTTATAAGCACTAATAAACAGTCAATATCCTAGTTATAATATATATGCTAATAAGCAACTAGTTAATAGTGAAAACTGGACCCTAAACTACAGGCAGAGTAAGTTATTGCATTCTGATGAAATATGATAAAGACTTTTTTTCCCCTTTGGAATAATGTGCACTGATGAATCTTTGCTAATGGGGGTCATGTTTGAGGCTGGAAAGTAAGAACTACTATAACAACAATCAACAAATTATTTAAACATGACTATGTCAGTGATTACTACAGATTTCTAGGCATTTGATAGTTCATATTTCCACAAATTTGAGAAAAGGGTGCATTTTTTATCCATGCCTGAATGAAAGAAGTTTTGTTTGTGTAATGTTTTCCTAAGTAACGATCAGACAGATACTGTCAGACAGACAGGGTGTCATTATTGCACATTGGGTGTGGTGAAAGAATCCGTGTAGTGCTGGCCAGCTGTGTCTAAATGGGATTGGGTGGGAAAATGTCACGTATCCTGTTTGTCTTTCATCTTTGTGCACTTACATTCAGCTGTCTTCCTCCTTCTCTTGTTCTCTGCATACAGTGCAAACACACAGGCCTGTGCTCCCTACTGCTGTAGAGATGCTTTGCCAACTCTTCAGTATCAATCAGGAAACAATATCACTGAACTCCTCATAACTCATAAGAATTATCAAAGCACTGCTGAATACTATACTCACTCATTTACTCTTCAATACAGGACATTTGTAGCAATTTCCTCATTCTAATTTGCCTGCACAAATTGCTTATTTGACATGCAGTTAGGCTGGTTCAATATAACTCAAAACAATTTTTTTTAAAGAAGTCTTACCAAGGCTGCATTTATTTGATCAAAAATAAAGTTAAAACAGTACTATTGTGAAATATTTTTCAGTTGACTTTGATACTGATTTGGTACTCAGTTATTATCAATTATAATTGGTGCTCAATTATTTAAAATGGTTCTTATTATCAATGTAACTTATTTAAACGTAATTATCAAGTACATTTTTTTCAGGACTCTTTAATTAATATAAAGATCAAAATCTATGTATACATTTTATGTATCCTTTTTTAATAAAAGTATTAATTAGAAAAACAAATGTTTAACTTACCCCAAACTGCCAGTGTATCATCCACGAAAATATTAAGCAGCACAACTTTTTTTCAACATTGATAAAAAATAATAAATGTTTCTTGAGCAGCAAATCAGCAAATTAGAATGATTTCTGAAGGATCATGTGACACTGAAGACTGGCGTAATGATGCTGAAAATTCAGCTTTGCCCTCACAGGAATACATTTAAATTATTTAAATTATTATAATATTTCACAATATTGTTAAATAAATAAACAAATAAACAAAGCCTTGGTGAGCATAACAGTCTCCTATATGTTTTTTTTTTTTTTTAAGGCAAACTTTTGACTGGTAGTGTTACTAGTGTACACAGAAACCTTCAGTGATCCTTATGGTAAATTATAATATTTTTTTGTTTGAAAGCATCAATGAAGAGTTTTAAAACAAGTTTAAAACTTGAATTTAATCATGCTAATACAGAGGTATCAGTAGAATATCCCATCATTATTTAGTCTTATCCTTCGCTTTTACATTAGTCTTTTCTATGTGAAGCAACACTATTCAGTCTATCATTATGCCTTGACAATGACTAGTGTCTAACAACACTTGTTAAGTTCCAGCAGAGCGTGCTTCATGTCTGTACTACATTCCAGCTGTGCACCTCTCCGCCATGTTCAGTGTAAAATTCCATCATATCCATGGACACCGCATTTTTTGCCAGCAATCTGGCAGCCAAATGTGAGAGCATCCTGTAGGCTGTTCCCTGCAGAAAAGAGAACCAAACCGGCTTGAACTGATTTACACAACTTACAAAAACCCAGTGTTTGTGTTTCAGAATCAGACTTGCATTCATACCATTTGAAAGGGAATACATCACAGAGGCATTGAACGTATCCCCTGCTCCGAGTGTGTCCACAAGCTTCTCAGGTGGGAATGCATCTGAATGGATGACTACCCCGTCGGGACCAATGGCATCAGCTCCCTTTTCCGCCCAGGCACAAATGAGGGTAGCTCTAGACACACAACCGAACTCACGTAAACGCAAGTAATGGCAGATATTTGAAAAGAACATACCCTTAAGCAGTTGTTATGATTATACACAGTCAGTCAGCAGTTTATAGAACACTAGTGACACCTAGTGGTCGTTTTACTCACCCCTTCCTCAGACGACCGCTGAAACCCTTCAGTGCAGCAGAGGCCGAGTCAAACCCAAAGTGCTGGGCCACGTCCTTACTTACAAAGACCTGAGTGAAAGCGGTCACAGATAAACAGGTTGTATAGACGTTCAAGCATGTCTCAAAGCTTGTCAGCAAGCCTGCAAAAAAATCTGCAAACTCAATTTAAATGCACTTCTCCTTAAACTCTTATGCTTCTTGTGTATTAAATATTTTGTCTAATATATATATATATATATATATATATATATATATATATAATGTCATTATATACACAACGTTTAAAATTTGGGGTCGGTAGGATTTTATTTGATTAAATACAGTTAAAACAGTAATACTGTGAAATATTATTACAATTTAAAATATTTTTTAATCGAATATATTTACATTTTTAATTTATTCCTTAAAAAGGTAAAGCTTTTTTTTAACATCATTGTTTTAACATCAGTCTTCAGTGTCACATGATCCTTAAATCATAACATTCTGATTTGCTGCTCAAGAAACATTTCTTATTATTATCATCAATATTGAAAACAGTTGTGCTGCTTAACATTTTTGTGGAAAATGTGATGATACATATTTTATGGATCCTTTGATGAATAGAAAGTTGACAAGAACAGCATTTCTTTAAAATAGAAATCTTTTGTAAAATGATGTCTTCATAAACACTTTTGATGAATTGAATGCATCCTTGCTGAAAAATAATTGTACTGACCCCAAAAATGTAAATGGCTGTGTGTGTGTGTGTGTGTGTGTGTGTGTGTGTGTGTGTGTGTGTGTGTGTGTGTGTGTGTGTGTGTGTGTGTGTGTGTGTGTGTGTGTGTGTGTGTGTGTGTGTGTGTGTGTGTGTGGTTTTTATCTTAATATTTTATGTGATCTTCTAGCCTGAACTATTCCATAATGAGCACTTGATTATGTAGTCATACCAAATCACCAAGAGGGAAAAGCTGGTAGAGGGGTTCCTTGGTCTTTTCGATTTCCACAGAGATGGTTATTCTGTTCTTCTCTTCCTGTTGTCTGTTATACTCTCTCACCCTCTCGATCATCTTCACTTGTTCGTCAGCATTACGGCCCTGAAAATGCATTCATAAAACGATCAGCTCTCTACTTGTGGAATGACGTGTTTCTCAAACACAGATCGGAAGGAACTAAATAGTGTGAACTTGGACTGTTACTATGAAGCAAGTCAAAGATATTTGGCAGAAACTCTCACCTCCCAGTGGACCCACTTGTACTGGCCCAGGTCCACCTTTGAAAAGTCTTCTACAGAAACATCTGGCAAGTTTCTGATTAAACAGAGAATAGCTGATGAAAGTTCTCTAGTATGTTAGACTACAACAATCAGTGTTTAAAGAATGATTAGTAAATAATAAGTAATGACTGCACTTTGTGTACATGATAGGTTACTATTACTATTGATTATTGTGGCATGATCTGCTGTAATTATATAATACAAAACTGTTTACAGTCACAAACTGAATCAGTGATGGTCTGTATAATGGGAAAAACCCTAGCTTGTTCCCTTAGACCGGATCCCTGTCAGTTTGTATACAGTACAACATTTGATAACAGTCATCAGCACAGACAAATAGTCAGCTTTGGGCTGTTATTATAGGATTATTATGATTATAAACCAAAGTCTGTCTCTCAGCACAGAAGGAAAAGGTTTGGAAAGTTTCTCAAAACAGGTTTTAGAGACAAGAAATATTACCCAAGGCAAAGATGAGAATAAATGTTGTTCTATAAATTACTTTGCTACAAACAAAGCAAATATAAGTAAATGATAATGTTCAGTCAGCCAGTCTTAACCACAAATATAAACCTCACCAGGCCGGTCAGGACCTTGACCTGAAGTGGAGAGGTTTTGTATCATTCTGCTGGGGTTTCATTTTGTGATAATGAACGGATGATTGAACTTTATCTCACTTATTACACGGCTACTCGTCGAATAAATACATAGACATGTTGATTTGAGGTGAAATTATATTATTATGTGACGTGACACTACTACAGCTATGTAGTAAAATCAGTTGCCAGCAGGGACATTGGCCAGTTATATAGTTTAGTGGTCACTATACACAAATATTTGGCCATGCAATGTTGAAACTGATCAATCAGAATCCAGTATTTCAGAGAGCCGTGGAATAAGTTAGGTAGTTAGTAAGCTTTGACATTGTGTGCTGTTGTGTGTTGTTTAAAACAATTGATTCAAATAATCTTGGACAAAACGGAAATATAAAAAGAAAACAAATTAATGACAATTACAAATCCCCCACAAAAATAAGCACTCAAATTAACACATGCAATGTCGAATTGTCATGATTTCTTCAAAGCATCTGATACTTTAAGACTAAGGGTACGTTTACACGACAATGACACTAAAACGACTAAAAACGAATAAGTTATTTTCTTTGTCGTACAGACGACAATGGCAAAACGATGCCCGTTCACACGGATCCGAGAAAATGATAAAACAAAAACGCTGTATTATTCATGCCAGGCCAGTAGTTGGCGATGTCACTTTGTAAAAAAAGAATAAGCGCCAATCGACTGAACACGTAATACGCTTTCCCCACCAGTGTTTTAAAAAAAAAGTTGGTAGCCAACATTTTTGGTCATTTTCACAAAAATAAAGTTTTCCAGATCGGATTCAGAACGATGATCAAAACACACACGGAGTAGATCGAGTCCATCAACACTCCTAATGCTTGCACAGTTATAGCTCGTCCTGGGTCGACATTTCATTCAGTAACATTAGGCAGTTTTGATTTATATGCGGTTTAATGTTAGGGATTGCGTTATTTTGCACATGTATACGATTACATATGATATCGCTTATTCCTGCATCTTCCTCGCACGTGTTTTGATCAGGAGTTTCATTACTTTTTCAGAAGATGTGTAATAGCGCCCCCCTACCGTATTACAGTGAAAACACGAAATGGCAGGGAAGCCATTTCCTTCAGGCGGCACCCTGAAACCCGCTTTCAAAAGTTTGCGTTTTCAGGCTCCTTAAATGCCGTTGTCGTGTACATGGAACGGTCAAAAACGCATAAAAAGTTTTGTTTTTAGTTGAAAATGGTGTCGTGTAAACGGCCCCTAAATTACTGTCAATTACGGCAGTGCCACTTAATAAAGACTTTCTCAGATTATGTTTGAGAATGGGAATGGTCATTTACCAGGTACCCCTCTAATTTTGACTGTATGTTATGATTACTGTGACTTTGGATGATACTCTTACGTGTCTGAGAGCACGACAGTGCGAGAGCCATTGGTGGCACACACCACACAACAGGCACACGGGGTCTCACCCCACTGCTGCCAAGACACACCAGATATGTCCACCCCACGCCGTGCAAAATCCCCCACGATGAAACTAGTAGCAAACAGAGAGGCATTGCAGATTTGAGCAGGAAACATTTAGCAGGCTCACGATGCTTGCCTAACTGATCTTCAAACCTTGCACCTTCAGTGCACCCTTTGATAGGTAACAAGCAACAGTGCATTTTCACTTGGTGTTTTGATGCATCAGGAATGTTTCAGCTGTCCTGTGAGGAAAGAGTTTTCATAATACTTACGCACACACTCACACACAAACCTGTTCATATGCAGAATTGTACGGCTTCCTGTCGCCACGCTGCTGATTACTACAGAGGCTGGAAAGGAGCATTCAGCATGCTCCAGAAGAAGAGAGATGTCAATCTTGTACATTTGAAAATCATTCAAGATGAAGCTAGAAGAACAAATTAGCAAGGAAATGTATGCATACAGAACAGAACGTATGTGTGCAGATAATGTAAAATAAGAAAAGAAGCACGTATGGGAAGATGTGTGAGGGATAGGGTATATTTCTGCTGATATAAAACTTGCAGGAGTAAGAAAGCATGATACAAATATCAGTCGTAGGGTACAACGGGGTAATAGGCGCATTTGACTATATTCTCTATTAAAGGGCACCTATTATGACATTTAAAATGTTCCTAATGTTGTTTTGGGACAGCAATGCAAAGTTGATTCTGCGCTAATTTGATCTAATATTTTATGTTTTTTACATTGTTGTAGATTCATGTAGCAAATGAGAATCATAAAATAATCGAATTATTTTGAGACAAAGATATTATTAAAGTTTTTTAGTTTTGTTCAAGGTAAATAAAACAAAGTATTTCAATAACTGAAGAATATGTAAAAGTATGGAATTTGGGGCAAACAGCACCCCTGCTGTTGGGGTGAAAGGCACAATAATTAACATGATAATAAATAACTGGCTGACTTTTCCATTTCTATACATTACATGGTTAGATTCAGATGGTAAGTAAGTATCATATATTAAGTTGGGTGTCCACCTTAGAGATAATCACAATATTTATAATGAAACCATCATACTTAAAAATATTATATTCATCATATCATATAATAAATAGGCTATCATATTTATTGTTACTACTGTAAAGCTAAATTATTGTGGGATCTCATCTCATTCAATTCTTTCAGAAACTTTACTTATTTAAATACTTTTGTTTCTGTATTTTTAAAAATGAGCATGTTTTAATGACAGGATATTTATTGAACAAAAATGAATACAATTTATTACAATAAACAGAGAATAATAGTGCGGACAGTGATTGTTTTGAACAAGTAGTAACTTAGACATTATTAAAAACACTTTTTAACTAAAGTATTTGTATGTATAAAATAATAATGTGTGCCATTTTGCCCCATGCTGGTGAGCCTTTTACCCTGTGTGTGGGCTAAAATGCCCACCTTGCCACCTCACACATTCAAACAAAATCTGTTGCTCCATCAATGTTCAATAAAAACAACATATATATATTTTCTGCAATCATACACTTTATTTCTTAAGGTGTGCCATTAGTCCCGTTGTACCCAATATCTTGGTATGTTATATAGCCTTTATAGGCTATACTTTTAGAAATGTACACACACACACACACGCACGCACACAGAAATTTAACATAATAGTAGGCAGAAAACACTTACTCAGCTACTGGTCCAGGAGCCAAAGACCCCATAAATGCACACGGGGCCCCAAGTAGAGACAAAACAGTGCACGTGTTTGATGCGTTTCCTCCTCTCTGCCATCTCTGAGACAAACACCTACAAACCAGTTGCGTTATTTTATGACACCTGTGATGCAACATTGACTGCAGGGTATAGCAGAATAGGCTACTGTATGTTTAGACTGGTTATGCTTTTGAAATGCTAACGAAAAGGTGCATCAATAGTAATTGTAGAATGTTATCAGAATTTCCCACCTGGTATCAGTATCTTCTTCCGGGTATTTATCCACAACATTTATGATATCCAGACACACCAAACCAATGCTGAGTATCTTTTTGTCCCCCATATTCTCTGCAGAACGAAATCCTGAACTATGGACTTTGGAGGAAAGGTCATAACGTCACATTATTCCGAAGCTGCCGGGTGAGCGTTTCTCTTTCACAGTGAATGGGACACACTGTAAACATTGGACACGAAGTCTACCGGTTTTTGCCGAGTGTGGCCGAAACTGCCAGCGCGAGTGCAGCGCAAGGACACGACGTTTGCCGACTTTAATCGAGGGCAGCCGAAATTTGCTTGAGCGCTTTCCGTTATGTTTTTGGTGTTAAGCTCTGAAATTATGCATTTTGCTGTTTAAAAAACACAGAAATTGCATATTCTTTGGTTATTCATAATTTGATACTTTATAAACATACAAATATAACTGCATTTTAGTAAGTATTACCTAAGTAAGATAAAACAGCCCATAAAATCTCAGTAGGTCGTTCCCCCAGAGTGGTTGCTAGGTGACAAGAGGGCTTCGGTTATCACAATAGCTAACGTTACATGTTGACTTTCTTCCAGTTAACTTATATTCAAAGGCAGCTATTTGTGTAATGTATGAATATTTATTTTCATGTATGGTCGTCAAACGGATATTTGATAGAGACTTTTTTAAATTATTCGGCCTATTATTAACCATACTGTGCGTTTGTATAGGCTATTATATGCGCAATTTTGTAACGTTACTCCAAAATACGGTTAACAGTTAGCTGCTAACTTAACGTTACCTCTATTTTGTACGCTCTCTTTTCTATTTTGCTAATAATAGCCAATACAATTATAAAGGCTATTGATAAATATATTGTATATTGCTATATTCAAAAATATGAATATGCTATTTGAATGAAAGTTTCATTACATTTCTTAATATTTGTAACGTTATGTAACTTTACACATGATCTTTCAGTTGGCTTATTGAATGTTTTTAATGTTGTTTATTAGTTCTCAAGACCAGGAAAACACAGAGTTGAGAGAATGGAGATGACTTCAAAAAGTGTGGCGAAAGGCAACGTGGAGGTCCTCCAGATCTATAAACTCCTGCAATATGTACGGGAGAAGAACAGACCACAGATAAAAAAGATGGTCCAAATGGGGTTTTCCAACCTGATAAATATGACTGAACCCAAACAGGGACTCAGTGCCTTGTATCAGGCATCTGTGGACCACGATGAAGACCTTGTACAGTTCCTTCTGTCCCTCAAAGCCCACCCTGACATACAGGACATGAAGGGCTGCACACCAATGATGCTGGCTGCACAGTTGGGCTACTACAAGATTGTGTATCTCTTAATCAAACACAGTGCAAATGTGACACTCACAGATGAAGAAGGGAAAGGTAAAGAACGTCTTTTTAGAAACGCATGTTATGTATCCTTACGTATTCTAAAGTTAGATCTTAACAGGCCTGGGTGAGTTTGGCTTCATGAACTTGTCATAATATCCCTTGCGAAAAAGACGCGCACTTAATTGTATTGAATGGCACTTGCTTCAAATCTTTAAAGAAAGTATGCTTTTAAAAAAACTGTACTTGCAAATAAAAATATTAATGAAATATGCCAACTTAAGTGTACTTAGAGAGAGTGTACCCCGGTTTCACAGACAAGTGAAATGCTATTAAAGCTATTAAAAATGTCCCAATTGAACTAAGGCCTAGGTCTAATCCTGGCTTAATCCCAGTTTGTGAAACCAGACCGAAAAGTATATTTGATTATCATTTTTACTTTATTGTGTTCATTGATATTACAATTGAAGGTAAAATATTTTGAATGTACTAAATAAAATTAAAAATTACAAAAGTGGAATTGCAAATATGTTTAAATATGTGACATACAAGTTTCAATATAAATGGCATTAAAGTCTATTTTTGACAATAAGTGATTATGAAATTACATCAAATTATGTGCTTAAGCACTCTTAAATTCAGCTAATTACATTTCAAATAATGTAAATTATAATAGCCTACATTTAATAAAAATAAAAATAAACGTGTAATTAACTGTCAGAAAACAAGTGCGGTACTTATAGTATACAGTCAGACATATACTATATCTTTTAAAGTATATTATTTCTTAATGAGCACTTTTAAAGTGTACTTTTTCTCAAGGGATATAACCCAGCCATTACAATTAATGCATAGATACAAAATATGTTTTATTTTATTTTATTCTTTTATATAACATTTCTATTAATTTCCTTGGTTTTATACCTGTTCATACATGCTTGACGGGGGGAAATGTGTTTATAATATGCAAAACTCCAGTGACTTGTGTTGTTTCATTTGTAGGGGTGCTGTTCTACTGTATCTCTCCATCTAAAGAACATGCTCTCTGCCTGCAGATGGCGCTCAGCAGCAATGCAAATGTCAACAATGTTTCTAACTCAGGGAAGCCACTGCTTGTGTTCGCTTGTGATAATGCAAAGGACTGTCAAGACTTGTGCATTCGCATTTTGGAGAAAGGAGCTGATCCAAATGCAGTAGATCAGGTCTAAGATCAAAGTTCAAATTAATGTTCCCTATACAAAAAAAGTTATACACAATACAGATGATTCAAAGATCTCTTTTTACAAAGATATAATACAGAATGGAATGGAACAGTTTATTGAACCTTTAGTCAAACGAATTGATAGGCATTTATAGCTTATATAGTGTGATATGAGAGAATATGGAGCTAATACTTGAGGAGGAGAAACACACATATTTTATTCAAAGGCCAAAACTGCATTTATGCATTTTGGAGCAGTTGCGTATATGGCAAAAAGTTATATAACATTCTGAAGCTTTTAATGTAAATCAATGAGATCTCCTACAGCCAACCCGATCTCACGGCAATTCATACGAATTTTACGAGGTGGCTAATTCGTACCAATTCATACCAATTCATTTGTACGATTCTTGCTAAATCGTACATATTTTACGAGTAGCCAAATTCGTATGAATTCGTTCGAATGACCTACCCCTGATCCCGCCCCTAAACCTACCCATCACGTGGGCTTAGACAAATGTACGAATTAGCCACCTTTTAATCACTCGTACAAATTCGTACGAATTGGTCGTGAGATAGCGTTGGTACAGCAGACTGCTATTGGTTGTCACTTGATATCTCCCAATAATATGTCTTAGTAAGATTATGTTTAAATGCCTATAAATGATCACATCTCTGTATTATTTATTGTGGGGGTAAAACCAAACCAGTGTTGGGGGAAATGCATTACAAGTAACTTGAGTTACGTAATCAGATTACTTTTTCAAGTAACTAGTAAAGTAACGCATTACTTTAAAAATTCACAACAAAATATCTGAGTTACTTTTTCAAATAAGTAACGCAAGTTCCTTTGTTTTCCCATTTATTGACTGACAGCTCTCCTGTCCTCATGTTGAGACAAATCAAAGTGCAGAGGCGTTCGTGTGTGTGTGTGTGTGTGTGTGTGTGTGTGTGTGTGTGTGTGTGTGTGTGTGTGTGTGTGTGTGATGTTTATTGTAGTTCTAGACTAAATGTGAACATTTACTCATCTCACTTGCACAAAAAAATATTCAATATTCCTCAAAATGAATAAAATCAGTGAAATGCAGAATCAGAATACTATACAAACCTCCAAATAACTAAATATGTTACATAAAACATAATTTTTTATGCATTTAATCTCACTTTATTGACCAATGTACTTGCTTCTGACCTTCGATGATTCAGTTAAATAAGCAAAAATTCGATAGATAGAAAGATTTGCTTGTTTGCTTTCTGTACACATTTCCTCCAGCCTGAGGATTATTATTTCACTTTTGGTGTGAAAGGGTCTTTACATTTGCCCAAAAATATAACTTTTGTGTTATAAAAAAACAAGCCCAGCCCAGGTAAAAAAAAGTAACGCAAAAGTAACGTAACGCATTACTTTTCTAAAAAAGTAACTAATTAACACAATTAGTTACTTTTTACGGGAGTAAAGCAATATTGTAATGCATTACTTTTAAAAGTAACTTTCCCCAACACTGGTTAAAACATATAATGCAATTTATTATGCATTATTATAAAATGATTGATAGATGATTGAGAGCCTGTTTGATAGCCTATAATATGAGTAACATATTATGTTAACATGATTTTGAAATATTTCTAACAATATTAATATAATATAGTAAAGATTTCACAGCAAGAAGAAATGTGTACCACGACTAGAAGAGGGACATTTTTACTACATTTTGCATATTTACATATTTACTTTTCCCTTTACTTGCTAAAAAAAGTATAAACTATCAATCAGAGTAACTTGCGCGGCAAGTCGTAGATTGTGTACAACAGGATTTTGAGCAAAGTTTTGATCATGTCGATAATCTAGAGGCTTTCGAAATGTGTATATCAAATATGATACAGTAGTCTTTATAATAGGTCAGCAAAAGAATGGATTTTGATGGAGTTGAATCATTATAATGTGTCATGTTTCGGCTCCCCAAAGGTGACACGGTGCTCTGCACTCATGGAGGCATCTAAAGCTGGTGCTGTGAAGCTCGTCAGAGCCATTTTACAAAAAGGAGGGAATCCTAACTTACTTGATGGAGAAGGACGGTGCGCTGCCCACTTTGCTGCAGAACGGGGTTTCCTTGAGGTGATGCCATGGCATTCTGAATAACACAACATTTGCCATTGTTTAACTTTGGAGAATATTACTATCTCTTCTTTATACAGGTTTTACAGGTGCTGTCTGCATACTCTTCTGACTTGGGTATCAGCACGACAAAGGGTGACACACCATTGCACTTGGCTGCTGCTGGCGGCTTCAATGAGTGCTGTAGATTTCTGGCACAAAGAGGTAGGCTGGATCGAATGTCTTTCCATTATTCACAAGAGCAAGTATGACTTCATTAAACGGGTCATGAAATTTAACTTCCCGGTTTAAAATGGGAAGATTTGTTTTCCAAACTTCTGAAATGCCAGATTTATAATTGCATGTTAAAGGATTAGTTCACTTTTAAAGTGAAAATTCTGTCATCATATACTCACCCTTAAGTTGTTTCAAACCTGTATGAATTTCTTTCCTCTGCTGAACACAAAGGAAGATATTTAGAAGAATGTCAGTAACCAAAGTTTTTGGTTCCCATTGACTTCCATAGTAGGAAAAAAATATACTATGGAAGTCAATGGGAACCAAAAACTGTCTGGTTACTGACATTCTTCTAAATATCTTCCTTTGTGTTCAGCAGAGGAAAGAAATTCATACAGGTTTGAAACAACTTAAGGGTGAGTAAATGATGACAGAATTTTCACTTTAAAAGTGAACTAATCCTTTAAAAGAAAAACGTTTGTTTGTGCCATTTCACACTGGACAGTATTAAACTATACATCAGAAAACTCATTTATTCAAAATACTAAAAATACTTTGCTGCCTTATTCATAGTGCTCTTTCTTATCTGCTACAGGATGCAGTCCCAAACTGAAGAATCTGGAAGGTCTTCTTCCAAGCCAGGTCGCCAAAAACAATGGCTTCAAAGCTGCACTCAAGGAGCTCAAGAAAGCAGAGAAAATGTACGTGAAGCTTTCTGCGCCTGATGCCGTAAACCCTAATGAACCCTGGGCCGTCACCCTTCACGACTGGTCCTGTGAACACGAGGCAACCTTGCGCAAAGTCTTTGAAACTGCTGAGGGACTGGATAAACCTGTTGAAAAAGTTCCTCTGGAGACATTTGTGTCTTCACTGCTTGAGCTTCGAGCTCCTGTAAGTAGCGAGAATCTGCAAAGGATCATCAAGGAACATGACAAAAACCATGAAAGTGTCATCAATTTAAATGAGTTTTTCAAAGGCCTCAAGTACCTCCAGAAGGCCTTTGTCATCTCATCCTACGCTCCTAAGCCAGGTAAGAAGGAAAAGGGTGGAAAGGAAAAGAAGAGTGCCAAATCTGCCACGCCATTGCCCATATGCACAATGCCACCTGAACTGATTTCCAGAAGAGAGGACAGTGGATTACCTTACTACATGATCGAGAACTACCAGCCGTTCGCTGACACCAAACGTTTCAACCGAGACCGGCCGCCAGTTCACCCCATTGAGAATGACTCTGCTTGGTATATTGATGATCCTGAAAAGATCTATACCAACATCAATTACTGTGTGAAGACTGGAGATCTAGATTCTCTTAGTCTGGCATTTACCCAACAAGTGCCTGTTGATATCAAAGATCAGTTTTTTAAGACGCCACTCATGACAGCATGCAACTGTGGCAACTACCAAGTTGCTAAATTCCTAATTTCACTGAGGTAATGCTACTAGAAAAAATTAAGAAATATCTTCTTTTGTTGACACTTTTAGGGCCCTATCCTATCATACACCCGGCGCAATGCAGCGCCAGCACGACGCAAGTGTGTTTTTCTAGTTGCAGCCCGACGCAGTTTCACGTCCTGCTGTTGTTTAAATAGCAAATGCAAATTTTAAAAAAAATGTCCCATTGTTAAACTAGCAAAAGTGGATTCGGACACTCTTTAAGTACACTTGCGCCGTGCAATCTAAACTATGTGTTTAGATCATTAAAATAGGTCCCTTCATGTGAAAAGATGTGTCATTTGAAGAACATTTTGTTTTTTTTGACTCTATAGGGCTGATGTCAATGCAGTTGACCAGTTTAACTGGACGCCCCTCCATCATGCTTGCCATGCAGGTCATGTAGACATTATCAAGATGCTGGTGCAATCTAGAGCCGTGGTGGATGCAGTGGCAATGAACGGAGCAACTCCACTCATGAGAGCTATTGAAAGCTGTCGGTTCAGCTGTGTAGAGTATCTCATCAAAGCTGGAGCCAAAGTCATGGCAGAAAACAAGAGAGGTACTGGTTTTGATATTGAAATGTCTGTCTCTGCACTATAGTTTAGTAAAATGTTTAGGGTTGTAATATTTTTTTAAAGCAATCATTGTGTAATGCTACTGTTGTTATTATTTTAAGTCATTGTTTTAAAAGTGTGTTTGTTTGGTTGACAACGGATCCTGTTGTGGAAGAAAGAGTTGATTTGAGACGTATGAAATGTTTTGGGAGTTTTGAAAAGTTGGTATGGAGAATCGTGTGAAGAATTTTAAAAAAGTGATCTAATTATTGAGAAAAAAAAAAACTGTTTTCTATTTTAATAGATTTTAAATTGTCATTTATTCCTCCGATGGAAAAGCTGAATTCAATCTTCAGTGTCATTTGAAAATTAAAATTTTTGTAGAAACCATTATCATTTTTGTCAGGATTCTGTGATGAAGAAATAAATTAATCTGTTTCTTTAATTTAAAGTATACTCTTACCTTCTTATAACTCTTACCCCAAACTTTTGAACAGTACTGTATTATTTTCCCACTTATTTGAACAACAATGCATTTCTTCTGTGCTCACAGGGCAAAACTGCTTGGACATTGCTATAAAGTATGGTGATGCTAGAATCATTGCGTTGGTCATTGCCAAATCCAACATTCTTCGAAATGAAAGGAAACCAGAACCAACTTTGAAGCCGGCATCAAAACCAGCTTCTTCAGGACAAGGAAAGGTGAAATTAAATATCTGCCTTTCTTCTTAGGCATAGTTGGGATGTTTAATAAGTTGTCTTTGTCTTCTGCAGATTCGATCATCATCAGTTTC
Organism: Phoxinus phoxinus; assembly: GCF_949152265.1. Taxonomy (NCBI): domain Eukaryota; kingdom Metazoa; phylum Chordata; class Actinopteri; order Cypriniformes; family Leuciscidae; genus Phoxinus; species Phoxinus phoxinus. The sequence continues at coordinate 12,973,723 of NC_136888.1, read as the reverse complement.
AGCAGCTGTGAAATTAGAGCTGAGAGACAATATCATAGTTAAGAACCCAAAGTTCGACATTCGAAGTGGGACCAACAAGACTGACATCAGCTTTGTCCCCAAAACCGTGAGACAAACTCTTTGACAGATAGATAGATAGATAGATAGATAGATAGATAGATAGATAGATAGATAGATAGATAGATAGATAGATAGATAGATAGATAGATAGATAGATAGATAGATAGATAGATAGATAGATAGATAGGCAGACACTGAATATAGATATAAATAACTGTGGTTTTGCATGTGTTATTTTTAATTTCTGATGTTTTCTGCATTATAGCTTTGGGGAAAACAGCTCACCGACAGCCCACAGCACACTGATAAAGAGAAGGCAACGCTTTGATGAAAAGATGATTCTCGAGGACTTCATACACCTTTAACAAGAGTATCTCAGACCTGAATAGGGCGTCTGGGAAGGGAATAAATTAAATGTGTAATAGCTGATTTCCATTCAGAGCGACTGTCTGTCTTTTTATTTCTGACAAATTAGTATTTCCCAGACTTGTTTGACTTTTGTCAATTGAGCAAAAATGAAAGATGGGTAAAGAAAGACCACAGAAAAACCCTATAAATCCTCCCCTTTTTTGACATTGGATAAAAATAGCCTTTCTTAGTCAGCCATTGAGATGCACAGTGGTCACCTTAGTGTGCTGCCATTTGGGATACTGCTATACAAGCCCCTGACCGAGAGCACCACCTGCTCTATAAGCCCTTTTCCTTTACGCTTCTCCTGTGACTGGCTTTATTCACCAACCCCCACTGAACACAGGAAAATGAGATGACTCATATATTTCAAGGTAACACATTAATCAGTGCAGATGATTGTGTAATGTACACATGCATGTTTTAAGACATTAAATTGGCCTGTAGGGGGCGGCCAGACACAATAATATAATTTACAGTTTTTCACAATTGCTAAGACGCTATAGCCTACAATAGAAGGCCTAAACCCATCTGTCGAATAAATCACTCACTAAAACACATTTTGCGCTTTGATTCACTTGTGTCGCAAAACAGTAAACACAAGTGGCAAAAGTTAAACAGCTACAACACAGTTGTCATCTTTTACACGCAACGACTCAAAATTGTTCACACTTGTTTCTAATGATGTGACCAAACCAACTGTACAAACACAGAGTGCACAGGTGCATTGAATGTTAATACGAACAATGAATAGAAACAATCTGAGAGGAGGAAGAGTATGTGTAGGAGGTCTGGTGGACGAGGAGGAAGAGGAAGGTGTCCAGCACACCAAGAGACAAGAGACAACATTGCCTTTTCTGTGATTTGGACAAAGTCCTCGGGCCGGAGCCAACGTGAAGACGTGTGTCAGAGGCACAATGAATCTCTCATTGACTTTGATTTTGCACTCTTTTCAGTGTACTGAGTTTTTTTGGGCTTTAGCATTTTGACTACTGTATCTTTACAGTATGCACGTGCTGAATAAACAGACATTAATTTTTATAATATGCAATACTATACTATACTAGCAGGATATATATACAATATGTTCAGCTTAGCTGCAATTACTATACTTTTTTACAAAATTGCTCATTTTGTTTACTGTGTACAAATATACTTTTTTTCTGTAACGTTTCTCTGGATGTTGTGTTCTCCATTTTTTACGTAGTGTCTAATGAATGCTCTGTTGTGTTTATATATTGACTGATGTGTGTATGATCTGAAAGCATTGTTTGATTTACAGGTGAAATGGGTTTGAGCCAGAAGAGTCAGGGGTTTTGTGAATGTAGTTTGGAAATTTGGTTTTGTGTTTATTGTTGTAAAAAATAATAATAATAATATATATATATATAAATGGAAACCTCTGGAGGCAGTCATATGCAAATACATTTTCTTATATGACGTCATAGGTCACCCAATATCAAAACGAGACGTTTGGAGCTTGATTAAATAATGATTTGTTTATAATGAGGACGACGTTTTAAGCAATGCATGTTTTAATGGTACAAATACCTATTATACTATGTAAAAAGATCAAGGCAAATCTTGTTTTCTCCTGTCATGACACCTTTAAAACACACCGACAACTTGATATGCAAGTTGGCCATACGCTTTGCATGGAAAATGTTTTAAATGTTGTTCGTTCGTCACAATTGTAAGATGAAACCTCAGAAATTCAGAACACCTGCACATTGTTATTCCCAAGCTCTGACTCGGCACATTCACGTGAAGGAGACGCTGCAGACTCAGCTGGAACTCTACCTGTCATTCCACACTGTGCAACCGGGTGTGATGTTCAAGTGTCTGTTGCAGAAAGGACAAGACATTGAGAATGTCAATTCTTCTGAGCTACAGACAGAAGCAGAACAATAAATGAACAGGTCGATTTCCTGAAAGACTCAATCCTACACCGCGACTACTTAATGAAAGCAACGCCTTAAAAGGACGAGGAAATGATCATCTGCTCCAGCACAAGAGGTAATTGTCTTGATGTGGCACTCACAGGCACACTGACCTCAGCTCTTAATCTTTATCTCCAAACGGAAAAAAAAAGAAATAGAAGGGGGATTGGAGAATAAGGAAGGATGAATATGTAGAGGAGGTTAATCAAGAAAAGGTGAAACTTGTATTAAGTCCAAATGTTATTTTATCCTGGAGGCTGATTGGTCAAAACAGCAAAAAAAGTATAAAAAGAAACAACTATTATACAAAAAGGAACAGCATACAATAAAAAAAATAAAATAAAAAAAACAGACTACTGTATCCCACAATGCAATATGCTCATTTGAAGATTATTTTTGTCTTTTTGGGGAGCATCAAAATAAAGTGTCAGCAGATATTAAGCAGACAGTCCACTAATATTCTAATGACTGGTAGTTAACATGCAGAATGCAGATGCTAAGTTACTTATACCGGTAGTTAGTAGAATGTCTAAAGTGGACCATCGAAATAAATTGTTACCCTTTATCATGGAATAATGCATACCGTTTCAATTAGCAGTCTTAAAAATAGCAATTGGATGCCATAGCATAGTAGACTCCAATAAATAAATTAAAAGTGAATTGCACTTTAATTCTCACAGTTTGACTTCATAACTCACAGTATGACTCTCTATCTCACAATTTGACTTTTTTGTGTTTACTATATTTCTCAACTTCATGAGGTGGAAATGCTAGTATTCTGTGTGTGTCAGAGCAGAGCCTCTTGTACCTTTTCGATTAGTCATATTATGGCCTAAAATACAAAATTCCATTCAGAGACCATCATAATTAATGCTTAAGCAATCAATTACCACTGTTACCTTAATTCACATATTAAAGTGATTTGATCCAATTTGACATCTTCAGGTACTTGATAGTGAGCCATTAAGTCCTTTAAAAGCTGATATGCAGCAGCAATTTGCTAGATGTCATATCCGTACGAATTATTAAGATGCACACATGATATTTAGGGTGGTGGCTTTCTGTAAATGAGCCTCTTTTTATTATTTCATATGGATTTTCTTCTATATAATTATACATCTGCAGCCGTGTGATTAAGCCTTCAGATGGGGATATTGTTTCGGCAGCTTATTCACAGTTCAGCATGCAATCATCGTTAGTAGGCAAAGGATGAGGTTAATGACAGATTTCCCACCTTTTTTCTTTTCTTTTTTTTTTTACCACGAGCCACATACTGTAGAATAAGGGCTCTTTTTGACGTATTGTGGGGGTGGGTTCTGGCAGTGCTAATTGACAAGAAAGACTGAAGGGAATCTGGCTCAAATAAATGAGCTTTAATTGGTAACAGTGTGGGTCCTGTAAATGTGCGCTTGTGTCGAATAATTCAGGATTCATCAGCACTCGCCCTGCTGGTGCGAACAGAAAGAGCTCCAATGATATGTAAATCACATCTCATAATACAAACTAAACTCACATCCTAATCTGAATTTCAATATGCCAAACTTCATTCTGGATGACAGCGGCATCTTCAGACAGTGTAAACAAGACTCGGATGCTGAAGACAGCCGTGATAGTCTTGTAAGTGTAAATCAATACATTCACAGGGTCTCCTGTTTGTTGGTTGTTGCACTAACAAGCATCACTGTCTCATTTGTATGTGCCGAGTCAATATCGGCATCCTAGCAGTTCTTTTCTCAGTAACACTTTTATGAAGACCGTGCTTATAATAAATTATAGCTTTGTTTATACTTATACTTCTATACTTAAGTATTGCTATTTTATATATTTATAAAGACTCATAAAGACCTATATTGCATTATAACAGTTGTAGTTACATTTTATATTATATAATTACTTATAAGTCATGCATTTGCTCATCAATGCACATTATACACTGATTTATAAGTATTAATTAACCAGTCATATGGTCCCATGAATGTATTTATTATGATGCAACCTGCATTGCGATAACTATTATATTATAGTTACAATTCATTTTTAGTAATTCAGATTTATTTCTGTCAAATAAGTGAATATATTGTTATTATAGCCATGTTGTGTTGTTATAAACACTTATTGTGAGTGATAATACAGTTACTAACCTCTATAAATGCATCATTGATGGCTTTAGTCATCAAAATGCAAATTTCCTAAAGCTGTTAATGTTAAGAAATCATGAAGGTGTGCTCATTATACATTTTAAGTTTTTTACTTGTTAATGTAACTAATGAACAATAATCCCTGTAAAAATATATATGTTTTTTATCTTTTTTTAATGTTACATACTAGCAAAACACTGCAACAATATTTTTAAAGTATATTTTAATATTTAATATACCATACATATGGCTGAGGAGATATAGGTTTAAAAAAAATCAAAATTACCATTCATGACCTCTAATGCAAACATTAGCCATTAAAGACAGCAAACAAGTGTCTCTGGAACTATTTTATATTTTATCATTCATAAATCAGTGTATAATATGAGTATGCGCATTGAAAAAGCAAATGCATGACTTATAAATAAGTATAAAAACAATATAAATGTAACTATAACTGCTCTTATAATGCGGTATAAATCTTAATGAGTCTTTATAAATATATTTATATAATAGTAATACGTATAAATGGGGCTATAATTCATTATAAGCATGGTCTTCATAGAAAGTGTTACCCTTTTCTCCTCTGGTGTCTAAGAGGGTGTGTGTGATTTGTTGTACAGTGCATGTTTAAGCTAGTCGAACTGCTCTTTAGACAGTGTTTTATCTCCGAAGAATCCTGACCTTCATCTGTCCTGCAGAATCAAGTATCCAGATTTTATGTCTTGATTCGTCTTAATGTAGTGAAGCACTTTGCCAGATTGTTTTCTACTACTAGCGTACTGTTTCTCTCTCTTTCAGCTCCTCCTTCGCCAAAGTCAAACACAGCAACACGTTCTCCTCTATGCAAACACACTCCACAAAGAACAGTAAGCAGCAGACGTTTAGGAGCCATTAAATAATCAAATAAGTGCTATTGATTCCTTCCCCCTTATCTGAATCTCCAAGTCTCTATAGCTAAAGCGCTTTTATCTCTTGATCCTATTAGGAGATCAGGGAGGCTTGATGCTTGGGGCAAGAAACAAAAAAAGTTATTGGATATACAAACAAGTGACGACATAAAATTTGTAATTCAGCTTCTCAACAACTGTCATTTTTTATTGAAGAATAAACAGCTCCTAAAATCTGGAATGTTGACACAATTTTAATCTATTGATGCTCCTTTCGGAAGTCTTCCTTTGAATATTGTCTTGTGGGTGACTCTGGGGTCGAAAGTGTTGATGACCACTTCTCTGGGGCCACATCTATTAGGTGACCCCAAGGTCATTTACTAGAGTGTTAAATGAGAAGGAAAATGCTTCATTTCACAATCACAGCAAATCATATGGAGCCAAACAACCTACTGAACCCATGCACTCCAATTTAACATATAGCAGGGATCAATGAGTTCTAAATCTCATAGCAGCCTCGCCCTGGTGCTGAGGGTCATTGTGACGTTCGAGAGGCTCGTCATCCTGGATGAGGGCGGGGTTATTTACACTCACTCCGAGGCTGTATGGGCACGCCCTAGTGTTGAGGGTCATTATGACGTCAGGTGGGGGCACGCCATCTTTGATGAGGGATGAGGTTTTTTCACTCACTCACTCACTTACTCCAGAGCTGTGTGCACAAGCACTAGGTGACCCAAATCAGTGCTGAAGGAGGCAAGGCGATAGTAACATCCTCAACGTGGTTCATCGAGAGCAAGGTAGGTGTTTTTCTTTGTTTTTTAACCGAGCTTTTGCTGTAGACGCTTAACTCCCACAGGTTTAGTTCGTAATTTGTTTTTGTTATGGTGTAATTTGCGTTTTTATGTTCGAAGAAGTTTCGGGGATATATATCAGAGCTGTAATTGAGCGATTCAGAGCGTCGGCTCGTGCTCATGCCTGTTGTGTGGATTTCAGCACCACGGACAGCGCTCGTTAAGAGGCGCGCGCCAAAACAGTAAAAATAGACCGAACAAGCACGAAACTAGTTATTTAAACATCGAATTAATTCTTTTGTGGAAGTCAAGCCTCCATAGTACAAAGAAACGGTCTTCTTTCGAATTAATCATAGATGTGTCCTAGTTTTTGAGCAGATTGAAATAATGAGAATGTCCTTTTTTTTTTTTACTTGCATGAGATGCATTATGAAATTAATGTTTTCTCAAACAGCAAGTAGGGTTATTCTGGACTGTATTTGCAATCATAAGCTGTCGAAAAATATATATTTTTCCAAATAATGGTAGAATGTACTCTAAAAATGAGAAGCCATGCTATACTAAAAACCTCTTAATTGGTTAACTGTACGTTAACTTAATATATATATATTATTGTAAAAAAAATAAAAATAAAAATACAGCATGCATTGTATGTATAAGCTGCTTTGTTAAATATAAATATGGATTTAATTAAGCAATATATATACCTTTAAGGTAAAACAAAGTAAAAAAAAAAAAAAAAAATCAGTTATGTGCATTGGATTGTTTTGTATTGCATTTATATGATGTTACTATTATTTATAGCATTATTTTGCGATTTGAATGCAGTTGTTTATAAACATTGCTCTGTTTTCATGTCCATCATTGACCATAGTTGATGGAGAGGCCAGTTTTGATGAACTTTAAGTCATGTTGTGGCATTTTACAGTAAAAACTGATTTTAATGGCTCATATTTGATATATTAGCATTACACAATTTAATAACATACAGTCAGCAAAATGCCATACCATAATGCTTGCAACATCATCAATGTCATTTTTGCAAAGTTTACCATAAATTTATATATAAGCTTACCTTCCATGCTGTTATGTTTTTGAGGTTGTAACCTCATAAAGCACAACGATTATAATATAAGAATTTATAAGTTTGTTGATAGATGATAAACGTGATTGAAGTCTCAAATCATACATTAAAATACAGTGGGGGGGGGGGGGGGGGGGGTGAATTTAAAGGTTTAGCTGTTCTCTATTTCAATCAAAGCTGCCAAAAGTTTATCACATCTCTCCATGCGCAGTGAGCCAAGAGACGTCAATTGTTCAAGCAGAGCCTTGGGACTTGTAATGTTGGCATTACTCTTCTGTTTTAGGGGGAAGTAGCCAGTACGGATTGCATAACTGTTTATCTAGGCCAGGGTGTGTTTTCTTCGTCATCAGGTCTGTTTACAGCTTTATATCTTCCAACAGGGTGTTGGCACCGAATTGTTCCCCCGGAGAGGCTGGTGACAACAGAAAGACACTTTGTTTTAGGGGTTCACGTGCGAATGTTTGAGGAAAACGTGTCGTATTGCTGCTTTATTTTTAGATCAGTGTCGATATGATCCAGTTTTAGAAAAGAGCCGAGGTGCCTGAAGCAGGTGAAAGTGAAAATTTTGATCGCACACTCTACCTGCGTGTGTTCAGTGCCAAGGGACAACACAGCGTGAAGTCAGCACATGGTGTTTAAAAAGATGTGCTGTATTTGTCTAGAAATGATTTGGAGCCTTGAAAGGCAAAATGAACTGCTGTCTGCCTAATGTTGCGAGATATTTTCCCTTTTTAAAAGTAAATTTTACATTGTGACCTGTTCAGAAACATCACATCAGTCAGAGATTATGATATAACACGCTCCTTAGGCTGCATATGACTTTATTGGCCGTGTTGACGGCGCCGTATGTCAAACAGTCAGCATACAAATTGTCTGTTCGCTGGAATGTTCTCTTCCCTTGATGACTTTCATGATGACTAATGCCGTCCATGCTGTGCACATGACAGGCTCGTGTTCTGCTCTAGGCGTTGCGATGCTAACATGTTCAGGCTCCTCTGTAGGGTCAGAGAGATAGTTAGCAGTCCACATAAATGACTGTGGCTGGTGGCTTTAATGGATGGCTTCGTACAAGCTACCTCCGCTCCATCAGATTAGTACACTGGGCTTTATCCCTTCCTGAATGGGACACTCACTTTGGTTTTAAAGCTGTAATCCCCTCTGGTAAAGATGATTGCTTTGAACCTCCCGAACGCCGCCGCACTACACAGCCAACGCTCTGACACAAATATGACAATTATATAATCGTGAGGTTTTCGAATAATCATTCCATACTTGATTTTTTTTTTACGGTAGCGATGTTCAGCAGGTTTTTGTGGCGTCCTTTTTGGGTTGCGTCACTTGTCTGTGTGTAATCTATGGCATTTACCCAGAATAGAAACATTTTCTGAGGGCAGACTTTCATCTTTTTTTCCCCTCCTTTTTAAAAAAAGGACATGTGGTCTTTGATAACACAGCACATTTCACGGCTGGTTCTTCGCAACCGTATCATATCTGCTGCGTGTCTTCGGCTCGTCACGGGGCAAAACAAAAGTTTGTGCAACCTGCTTTTATGAATGTTTTTTCTCCTGCATGTCATGTTGTGCTTGTCATTGCGGTTGAGAACAAGTCTTAGTTTGTAGTTGGCCAAAGACAAATTTTCTCAATTTCTTGTAGTGCCTTTCACATTTACATTGCACATGTTTGAATGTCATTCGCAAACCATTTTAAAAATACCCAAGTATTTTTTTATTATTAAATATGACTTCTCATTTACATGAGAAGAAATGTAGATTGAGACTTGATTTCATCCCTTGGGAATTGTTTGGCTTGTGCGAAACATAGCATTTGGAGCCAAGCAGTTGGAGGCGAGAGTCTTCAAAAGTAAGAAAGATTCATGATAACAGGCGAAAAGGAATATAGTTGCAGAGGCGGAACAGGAAATTAATTTTTGATGAAAGATTATAAAGACAAGCACATTTTTATTTAAAACAAAGTGCACTGATGTTTTGCGTTGCAAGACTAAATGTGCACCGAGAAAGTAAAAAGAGTTGTTTTATATCCCAAGTTGATTATTTCATAGAGTATACGTTTAAATAGTGCTCTACATATGTTGTTTATAATGTCATGTGGCCTGTGGCTCCTTATGGTACAGTGTTTTTTGGCCTAGTTTTTTTTGCTGCTGCACTTTTACCTCATGTTTTATTCACTCTTTCTTCAGCTTTAAAATTTCTACCATGGATTTTACATGATCTTACGGACTGTAGCAGTTTTTGCATTCGTACTGCGGTAGAGTAGCAATGTTCGTTGTTAGGAACAAGGAGGCGGGAACCGGCGAACTTTCACAAACTTTTAATAAAATAAATAAACAAATACAAAAACGAAAGTAAAGACAGCAGCCCCTCACGGACGACTGCTGTCACATATAACAAAACACAACATCAAATAAAATAGTCCAGGCCTGGTCCTCTCTCGATCTTCACTGTCGTCGCTCCTCCTTTTATGTTTCCGCTCCTCCATGAGAAATACGAGACCGGTGCGTCGCTCATTAGTAATCACGCCACGCGTCGTTCTCTCTCCTTGTCCTGCTCGCCACATAGAGTTTTATAAATTTAACCACAGTCACAGTCTCTATCAAGTACGATGTTAACCCTAATGCTCAAAATAATTAATTGGTTTGAGAAGAGCAAACTTTGTTTAAACAAATTATTTAATTGTTTTGAGTATAATGAACTTGTTACTTTTAATTTAGTTTAACTTAAATGTAACTGACTGGGCTGGAGCTTGAGCTTATTTTGAGAACAGATGTGTTAAATGTTCGGCAATGCTTATATTCATTCAGCAATTGCTAAGCTAATCAAAGCCATGTGTTACCAATTAGCAAGCTAGCATTTACTGAATTAGTTAATTATAGCTAGTTGTGTTTCCACTACTAAAAGTATTTAAGTTGAGATTACATAATAATTTAAGTTAAATGAGCTGTATGAATTAGCTTACTCAAATACTTCAAGTTAAGAGCAATTAACATCCATAGTACAAAATAAAAAATCTGTTAGTTCTGTTTACTTAACCTTTGAATTTCTTAATAACTTAAAAAAATTGAGGTAACTGATTGCCTCAAATTTTTTGAGTTTTGCCAACTTATTCGGGTTTACAGTGTATGAGTTGTTGTTCCTCTTAAAAGCTTAAAAGAGGAAATATAATGCATTTGTTGTATAATACATAAGTTTATTAAAACGATGTGCATTTGCATTTTTATGCAGATCCGTTGTTGCATTTTGAGTTTTATTCATGACTTGCGTTCAAAGCCTGTAAGAAAATGAATGGTTCTTCTCCTGAGAATACCTCCTCTGGGAAAAGTGTTCCCCTCCTTTTATTAAAGCTATTTGATACAAAAAAGCAGATAACGTAATGAATAATAAAACAGGTATTACTGAGCACAAATAACTCTGCCTGTGTCAGAAATGAATTCCACCTTTCTGCATCACCTTTGCTTGCTGTCCCCAAACTTGCCTTTGGCAAGGAGAGAGAAAATAGACTCATAGCACAAATATGGCCCTCGGTTAAACTCTCCATTTTCCCACTGATTTAGGACCAATTCCCCTCCCACGGATTCTGTCTGCAAACATAACGAGAAAAATGCAAAACCGATGTCCGATTTTGTTTACAGACGCAATATCTCCAAAGCAACACATGGGAGCATGCTGGTTTGGAGCTCTCTGATAAAGAAAGTTTCTCAGTGGAGGGCCGGCCACTGCTCCAGGGACTCTCCTTGATCCTGGGATCAGGGTTTTAATGGAGATAAGCCTGTGGTGTGTTGGAGTTATTGCCCAGGGGTTTAAGGGTCATATGTGACCAGATGGTCCCTTGCAAACTGAGCAGAATGAAGCCATAGCCCTGAGCATGGGGAGTCGTGGGATGGTGGGGTTGGAGGACGGGACCTTTGGAAGCACAGGGTCAGGCTAAATATGCTGACAAGTACATTTTGGTCACGGGGGTCACCACTGAGGTTTAGAAGTACATTGCGTCTGCTTTCTCTGATGTTTGTTTTGAGTAACATATTATACAGTCGATTTAAATAATCAATGATCATAATCAAAATTTTGATTTGGCCTTTATTTTCATATTTTCAGTTATCATTTTAATAATTGAAATTTTTGTTTAAGTTTTAGTAATTTAGGCGAAACGCTTTTATTCTAACCCCTTAACCGGATTTCGCTTCTCTGTTTTCGATCAGCTAATTTCGAGCCGACTCCAGGAAAGTTTTCAGTCCAGTGATCCAGTAAACAAAAGCTTTTAAACAATCAGTCCAAAACAGTGCTAATATAAAGAAAACAGTCCACCACTGTATGGCCATATGATAAGCAAACAACGTTTATCGGCAAGATAGAGCAAACCAGCTTCTCCCTAGTAAAATTTTGATGTGAACTGTAAAGATGATTGCGGTGACGTACAGGAGTCGTACAGTAAGCATGCCTGAGCTGATCGCACATTGTATTTATGCACAGACACATTTCAGTGCATTCATGTTGTTTCCACACACATTCAGGGTAATGTTTTTAATTGTGTGTATGTCAGGCTCCAATCGTGTTATTTCTTGATGGAAATAACATTACTCTATTTAGAAGTGCATATATTTTTGGTCAAGATCTTGTATTGACAATGCAAGAGTCCAGCACTCTGTAAAGTCTCCTCCAGCACATCCCAAAGACTTTCAATGAATTTAAGGTCTGGACTCAGAGGAGCCAATTCATGTGTGGAAATGATTCTTCATTCTTACACAGTTTGAGCCTGATGAATCTTGACATTGTCATCCTGGATGTGTTGGCCATGATGTGTCTTCCTACATGGTTGTTTAAGAAATGAAAAGCTACACACTCCATCTATTAGAGTCATAAGAACTGTTGCCACACATATAACATGCTAGAAACATAATAACCACTGCAATAATGATCCAATCATATACTTTTTAAAATCCAAACAGCAACTTTTTATTTTTTGACCAGGCAGCGTATATGTAGCTGTGTATTTTAAAGGGGTGGTTGATTATGATTTCACTTTTCTAACTTTAGTTAGTGAGTAATGTTGCTGTTTGAGCATAAACAACATCTGCAAAGTTACGACGCTCAAAGTTTAAAGCAAAGGAAGATATTTGCTTTTAAAGAAACCGTTTTTTAAGGACTACAACAAACGGCTGGTAGAGACTACACAACATTCCTCCCAGGTTAGTGACATCACCAACCCTAGAATTTACATAAACCCCGCCGCCGCAACACGATTTATAGAATAGGCTTGTTTGAGATGAGCAAAATCTGCGCAGAACCGATCACCGGTGATGCATGCGGGTTAGAAATGTGTCCGAGTGTGGTCCGCCTGGCTCTGATGTCATGCGGACGTATGTATAAAAACTCTCGCGACCGCAAGCTGCACGTGTCGGATTCTGCAGTTGCTCTCCACCGACTCCGCTGATCAAATGCATGATGGGAAATGACTTGCTGACGACACAGCTTAATGCTCATTGGTTTAAACAACCATGATGTATTGTTCTCTTTTAAAATGTTTGATTTAAAACTCAGATTTTTATGTGTATAAATTATGAGCGAATATTGCAAACTTCTGACAGCGTGATGTCTATATGGGTTATGTTATGTCATTTCATTTAAATATATATATATATATATATATATATATATAAAGATATGTCTGTATTAAAGTAAAAATGATTGATAAACACGTATTTGGAATGGAATTAAATAACAAATAGCCTACTTTGGGTGTCTTGTTCATTATATTTATTTTCATATAAAAGCAACAGAACTTAAATTACATTCAGTTGATTAGCAACACCGTGCACGAGCGTGGATCCCGCTATTTTCGCCTTTGATCACGCAGGTGTAGGATCCACCGCGAGAAGAAAGATCTGTCCGTCTTTCAGACAAACAAGCACTTCTCAAACAAGCCTATTATCATGACAGAATATGCTAATCAATGACTAGAATATAGTCCACATCAGCAACATAAATTCATCAACTAACCATTCAGAAATGTCCTGTTGCTTCTACATGTTGTCACTTCATCTTGAGTCTCTCCATCATTGTCTGACTCCAGTTTGAACATAAAAGGATAAAAGTTTCAGAATTTTTGTTTTGTTTTGTAAAATGGTAAATTTGGTAAAATGACACAAGCGCTTGAAGCACCTCCCCCTGTGCCAGGAGCAGCAGCTCATTTGCATTTAAAGGGACAAACACAAAAACGGTGCGTTTTTGCTAACCCTCAAAAAGTGACAGTTTTAACATGCTATATAAAAATATATGTGGGGTAGTTTGAGCTAAAACTTCACACACACACTCTGGGGACATCAAATACTTATTTTACATCTTGTGATAAGGGCATTATACCACCCCTTTAACAGATTTAATTTTGCATGCAACATATACATTGTAAATAGTGACTTGTATTATATGAGATGTCTTTCCACTTCTGATGTCCCCCTGTCTGCTGCCTTTGATGTCACAGCTCAGGATAGTCATTTGTGAAGGGTTTGAGACTGTGTTTTTGAGACTAACAAATAGCTCTCTCGAAGCTATTATCAACATCCTTGGTTGAAACAAACTAATGAAAGGTGATTATGTAAGATGCAGTCTTATAAATAGTAAGATGTCTAGCAGTAAGCTAAGGGATTTCACCACAGGTAAAATGTGTTTTTAGGCTTTTATATAAAAAAGCAGCAACATAAATATGATGAAAGACCAATGTTCAATAAGTTTCTTTTTTATTTATTCATAAAAAAAACATGGAATAAATATATATTCCTTGTATAGGATTTCTTTAGTATATCTATAGTATACCTAGTATATCTTTATTCTAGCTGTTACAATAGCTGACAAAAATAAATTCTTATTCTTGTCATTTATATATATATATATTTATATCTTGGCCTTTATTTTCACTATTTATAACGTAATGAAAGTGAATAAATACTGGGAATATCAAACTCCAAAATGTCTTTGAAGCCATTTGATGGCTTTTGTTTGAGAAACAGACTGAAAATTAAGCCATTATTCAATGAAAATTCAAGCTCATTCAAGCTTGAAAACCCCTGCTGTCATACATTTTAATTGCATGAAAAAAACACGTGTGTGTTCCACAGAAGAGAGAAAAATCATATTAAAATAGCTTTGAATGTATAAACTGATTTTTGAGTCTGAACCATCCATAGTAGGATTAATATTTAGATATTGTACATACCGCAACAGAATCTGGTCCTGTATATTCCTAGTGCATAGTGGGTTTTATAAGAGCCAGTCAAGTCCATGTTCAGCCCACACTGTAAAACATTTTTTACCTCCCCAAGTCAAAATATTCTAGTGACTGAATTATTGATTGGCCCAAGTGAAATTCTGTAAAATAAATTGAATTAATTGTTGCAATAGTCTGTTAAAATTGGCTCAATGAGAAATAATATGTCAGACTAATTAAAAAATTTAGATGTTATCAGTCACTAGAAAATTTTGACTTGGGGATATACATTTTTTTTACAGTTCAGTGTCTCCACAAAAAAAACAGTTACATTAATAATCTTGACCTCATATTTCTCATTGAATAATGTATGTCTGCAGTGTACTGTAAAGGCACAGACAGATGTGACAGTGTGCAGCACTGACATTTTCACCGTCCTTGACATAGAATCAGCTACATCTGAAGACCCACAATGCACTTCCGAAGACTTCACCATCCTATACAACCCATGTGTCTTTAACAGATTTTGAATTAAAGTCTCATTTAAAATGCAGCGAAATTAGAAATTGAAGGCTATTGTGATGTTAATGATGGAAAGTGTCAAAATAATGGGAAATATTACAAAATTCAAGCTTTCTTTGAGCTCAAATCTGTTTTAGAAGAGCGTGGGGAATATTATATGGGAAAACGTATCATTGGAATATCGGTTTTAATGGGTTTTACTGAAACAAAGAGCTATACGTGACATCCTCTCCATCACAGGGCTGAGATCATGATCGTGTCCTACTTTCAGAGTCGACTCTGCCTCTCAATGCAACGCCGAGCATGATTAATGTGTTTCAGTGTGTTTTCCAAACGGGGGTACAGTATTTTATCAGCCTTGACTGAGTTTCTGTTGACATTAGGATATTAACACTGCCAATTCACTTCCTGCTAAGATACCTCCTCTGGAGTTACAGAATTCAATTCCCCTGAGTTTCCGTAATTCTATAGACGTCTACGTTTGGGGATTGGTTATAGCCGACCTTTGTGTTCGACCTTGAGGAGCGGCGTAAGCGTCAAAACAACGGTCTGAGGAATGGAACCTTGCGATTTCGTGACAGCTACATTCAAATATTTAATCACACGCTTCGCAGACGGCCGACTCATGCTAACCTACTTTCTCCGTTTTTTTATCTCACCTTGGAGAACTATTGTCTTCTGGAAGGCTGATTAGGTTTGATGAGCTGTTTTTGTGATGAGCAGGATTTAATAGTTAATTATTAGAGGTGGCAGAGCTCTCAGGGGGTCAGGTGGAGTTGATTTTTTACTTCTTCTGACCATCTTCCATGGTACAATTGATGCAATCTATTTTTTAAATGGATAGTTCACACAAAAAATGTTATTCCTCATGTCGTTCCAAATCAGGATTTTTCTTTTCTTCAAAAAGCAGATGTTTTGAAGAACATTCACACTGTTCGATATTGTAACGTGCAATAAACCAACCAGAGTCTCATCTCCCATTCCCTTTAAAAGCCAGTTGCGCTCGCGCCATGGCGTATTCGCTATTTACATGGCGGAATTTGCAAGTGGAAAAACTGAACGCTTCTCTAGCGAGGAAACGGATCTGCTCGTGCGCGAGGTTAAAGCACCGAGCAAACCATCTGGGACATTCCATCATATCTTTATGTACACGATATTAATCTTTTACATTGTAATCCTTTTATTTGTAATATTTTGCATGTTTGTGTGCTGCTGAGTGTCCTGTGTGTGTGTAATAAGCAGAGTGTACATGCGTCGTGGACCCGCCTATAGGCGCACATTACTAATGCGCTCTTTAAATAACAAAAAAAAAAATACTGAATACTGAATACGAATATTGACTTTAGAGCAGGTTTCAGTTGGTCAATGGCGCATTGGTCTTTCTGTTGCCTCCAAATAGCAACGCGCCAACAATGCACCTGAACACACCTCGTTTTCAGACCAACAAGCCCATGAGCGCACAAATATGCGCAAATGCATTTGCTATTTAAACAACGTGGCGCAGGACGTGAAAATGATAACTGCGTCGGGCTGGAACTAGCAAAAAAACACTTGCGTCGTGCCTGGCACCGCATTTCACCAGCTGTATGATAGACCCCTTAGTTTGCATACTGTATAAAATTAAATTAAGTTTTATGTAACAAAGTTCGGGAGGAGCATGTTCAGGTAATCATCCAATCAGCACGAGAAGGAGCCAGTATAAATAAAGCCTTTCCTTACCTCCTGTCTCATGACTAATTTCTCAGCATCCCACCTCCACCCCTTCACCCCACATTCGGCTGGGTCCGTTCATAGATACCTATGATCTCTAAAGTTATGGGGGGGAGTACTCTGGGGTCGGGCCGAATTCTGAGCTCAGAGCCCTCCCCCCGGACAGCAAGCCAAATACGCATTATAATATTACATCAGATTTCATTAACATGTAAACTCGTGAAAGGTTCTTGATTGGCATGATGGTTCCATAAAGAACCTTTAACATCCATGGAATTGTGCGCAAAAGTTTCTTTATAGCAGTTTTTTCTTAATTAAAATGTTCAATTCAATTCAATTCAAGTTTATTTGTATAGCGCTTTTCACAATACACATTGTTTCAAAGCAGCTTTACAGAAAATGCATTTCAAAAATATACATACAAAAATACAGTTAGTTAATCATGAAATTTAGGGCATAACATATCGCCGGCGTTGGGTCGTCTCTTCACAGGCGTCGAGTCGTCTCATCACAGGCGTTGGGGCATCTGAAGTCTCCATGAGAGGCTGGATACATAACTGGAGCTGACGAACTCTATTTGAGTTATCTCGGGACAGGCGTCCCGAGATAACAACAAAAAAGGCAGATGGGAAATAATTAGCGTAGCTGCTGTTCATAATATGAATGCATTTGATCTGATTTAACTGTAGTATAAAAGGTATGAGATGCATCATGTGAATGCTTGGCTAAAGAGATGCGTCTTTAATCTAGTTTTAAACTGGTAGAGCGAGTCTGAGCCTCGGACAATATCAGGAAGGCTATTCCAGAGTTTAGGAGCTAGATGTGAAAACGCCCTCCCTCCTTTAGTGGACTTAGATATCCTAGGTACGACCAGAAGCCTCGAATTTAGTGATCTTAAAGAGCGCGATGGATTATATGGCGATAGAAGATCTCTTAAATACACAGGAGCTAAACCATTTAGGGCTTTATAGGTCAGTAACAATACTTTGTAATTGATACGGAACTTAATAGGTAACCAGTGTAGAGATGATAAAATTGGTGTTATATGATCATATTTTCTTGACCTAGTAAGAACTCTAGCGGCTGCATTTTGGACTAACTGTAGCTTGTTTATTGAGGATGCAGGACAACCAGCTAATAGAGCATTACAGTAATCTAGTCTCGAGGTCATGAATGCATGAACTAACTTTTCTGCATCAGAAACTGATAGCATGTTACGTAGCTTAGCAATGTTTCTAAGGTGGAAAAAGGCTGTTCTTGTGACATTTGAAATATGATTTTCAAAAGACAAGTTGCGGTCTAGTATAACACCCAGGTCTTTTACTGTAGAGGATAAAGTAACAGGACGTCCATCTAGATTAAGGTTGTATTGTAAGAGGTTTTGTGGGCAGTTTTTTGGACCAATCAGTAATACCTCCGTTTTATCTGAATTTAATAGAAGAAAATTACACGTCATCCAATATTTTATATCTTTAACACACTCTGTCATTTTAGATAATTTAGTGTTATCATCTGGTCTAGATGAAATATATAATTGAGTGTCATCAGCATAACAGTGGAAACTTATTCCATGTTTTCTTATAATATTACCAAGTGGCAGCATATAAATTGAGAATAGCAGGGGGCCTAATACAGATCCTTGCGGCACTCCATAATTTACTGACGTTATCTTTGATTTTTCCCCATTTAAATGGACAAAATGGTAACGGTCTGATAGGTACGATCTAAACCAGCTTAATGCCTGTCCCTGAACACCAGTGTAATTTTGAAGTCGATCTAAGAGTATTTTATGATCTATAGTGTCAAACGCAGCGCTAAGATCGAGTAAAACTAGTATTGAGATACAGCCTTGGTCAGAAGCTAAAAGTAAATCATTTGTAATTTTAACCAGCGCAGTTTCTGTGCTATGATGTGGCCTGAATCCAGACTGAAACTTTTCATAGATATCGTTTTCTTGCAAGAAAGAGCACAATTGAGCGGACACAACTTTTTCAAGTATTTTAGACATAAATGGAAGATTTGAAATGGGTCTGTAATTTGCTAGGTTATTTGGATCTAATTGTGGTTTCTTAATAAGAGGTTTTATAACTGCTAGCTTGAATGTTTTTGGAACATGTCCTAAAGATAAAGACGAGTTAATAATATTGAGAAGAGGCTCTTCCACTACAGGTAACACTTCTTTCAGTAGTTTAGTGGGTATTGGATCTAATAAACATGTTGTTGGTTTAGATGCAGTGATAAGTTTATTTAGCTCTTCCTGTCCTATAGTTGTAAAGCGCTGTAGTTGTTCTTGAGGGGCGATAATTGAGGCTGAATCATAAGACGCTGTCAAAGATTGTACATTTACAATTGTGTTTCTGATGCTTTCTATTTTCTCAGTGAAGAAATTCATGAAATCATTACTATTAAAATGTAACGGAATATTTTGTTCAGGTGATGTCTGTTTATTTGTTAATCTAGCCACAGTGTTAAATAAAAACCTTGGATTGTTTTGGTTATTTTCTATTAGTTTGCGGAGATGCTCAGCCCTGGCTGCTTTTAGAGCCTTTTTATAACGTGACATACTGTCTTTCCACGCGATTCTAAAGACCTCTAAATTAGTTTGTTTCCATTTGCGCTCTAAGTTACGAGTTTCTCTCTTGATAACATGCGTAGCACTGTTGTACCATGGTGCTTTAGTTTTCTCTCTAACCTTTTTTAGTCTAATTGGTGCAACAGTTTCTAATGTACTAGAGAAAATGGTGCTCATACTGCTAGTCATTTCCTCTAGCTCATCTGTTTGTTTGGGTTCACTGAGGAGCGGAGATAGATCAGGTAAGCTATTCAAGAATCTATCTATAGTGGTTGGAAGGATTGTTCTGCCTGGTCGATAACGTGGCGCAACATGACACATTTCAGCCGTACGTAGTATGCAAGTTACCATGTAATGATCAGTGACATCATCACTTTGCGGTATAATATCTATATTGGTTGGATCGGTTCCATATGATATAATTAAATCTAGAGTATGATTAAGACGATGAGTGGGACCACTAACGTTTTGCTTGACCCCAAAGGAGTTTAATAAATCTGTAAACGCAGCTCCTAACGCATCATTTGTGTTATCAACGTGTATGTTGAAATCTCCAACAATTATTGCCTTATCGACATTGACCAATAGATCTGAGAGAAAATCTGCAAACTCTTTTAGGAAATCAGCGTAAGGCCCTGGCGGTCTATATACGGTAGCCAAGGCTAGAGATAATAGGGATTTCTTTCTTACATCTAGGAGCGTAACATTTAGAACAAGTACTTCAAACGAATTAAACCTGTGACCTGTTTTCTGAGTAACATTAAGAATATCTCTATAGATTGTTGCAACACCGCCGCCACGACCAATCAGACGGGGCTCATGCTTATAACCGTATCCTGGTGGAGTGGACTCATTAAGACCGAAATAATCATTTGGTTTAAGCCAGGTTTCAGTAAGGCAGAGTACATCGAAGCTATTATCAGTGACCATTTCATTTACAATAACCGCCTTAGGTGTAAGCGATCTAATGTTTAGAAGACCTAGCTTTAGAAATTGTTTTTGTTCACTAATATTGAGATTTTCTGGTTTAATCACAATTAGATTTTTCTTAGATCCTACAGTAGATTTATTGTTTGGCCTCACTAAACGAGGAATAGACACTGTTTCTATATAGTGTTCTACACTGGTACTTATATCAATTAATTTGGGACAGCAAAGAAATGTTCTTCACACTAACAAAAAAATTGTTATTTTCAGAACTGTTCACTGAAAGATTCTTTGTGAAACCAAAAATGAAAACCCCATTTCTTTTTTCGGTGTGGATAGAATGGAGAGAAATCTGTTTTTAAGGGTTGGATGGTTCTTCAGGTTGCTTGGTAACTTGCAAATTACCAAACACTTGTCTGTGCTGTTTGGATGTCCCACCATTTTCTTTTTCTCTCTATCTATTTTATGTCCTTGACTCACCCTGATTGTTATTTTGAGTTGGCTTGCAAATTCAACATTTTGATATGTCTTATATGAAACCTTGTTTGTAAAAGTTTGGTTTTGATTTCCTTTGTTTATCCTCATTCTCCACTTCTTTTCTGGTTGTCATGGTTATCAAGCTTTAAACTGAATGGGATTTGCAGTCTAATGGCTGTCTAGATCAGGTAATGGTAGAAGTGTGGGAAAAAAACCTTTGCTGTTACTGACATACAGGGAAGTATAAGCTTCAGGATGGGAGGTCACAGCTGGAATATCCTGTGACATGGTTTTGCGCGGAATGAGATCTGATTATGCTGCATATTAAGGGAACATTTGGTGTGGCATGAGACTAAATCATGCATAAAGGCACTTCTGCAAGAGTAAACATCACATATGACTATAATTAGACTCATGTCTGTGCCAGATAACACTGTGCTGGAAGTGTTTTCTGGGGAGCGAAATCTTTCAAAGTTTTGCTCCTTGGGTCACAGCCAGTGCTTGCAATGCCAAGCGAGATGCGAGAAGCGAGCATAAATACATTAACTGACGTATTATACAAAATATTTTGGTAGAAATACACTAAATTATTATACACTATCATATGAATCTTAATCTTGGGGTGAAATTTACTAAACAGTGCAAATTAGCGTAAGAGCGCAATCCCATAAAAGCGCCGATTGGAGTGGAAAGTTCAGCGGGTGATTTACTGGCAATGTGCAAATTAAAGAACACAGACGCATCCGGATCATTTCATAATGTCCAAAGCAATCTACCAAGAGCAGAGCAAATTAGCGGTTGGTTTAAGACGTGCTTTTTTTTGGGCGTTAAATAATGGTGCAAATACCAGTAAGTTGACTAGCACAAACCTTAGTGAATCACCCCGTACGATTCATTTAAATATTCTCCTTCCATAAAGTTTGCGGCTGAAAGGAAAAACTGGGTCAGTTTAATAAAAAGAAAAACATTTTGAACAAAAAGCTGAGAAAATCGCTTTTTTTGTGTGTTTTTTCTCTTTCAGTGTACCCTACCGTATAACAGTGAAAACACGGAGAGCCCGTCAATGGCGGGAAGCGTTGTCTCATGAATTACGGAAAATTCCGTCAATGAGAAGGGGAGTGGGGGGTAATTGACAGTCCAGGTACATGTATATGAATGAGAGATTTAATGAATCTTATAAGTTGTTCTAAGTGAATTGAACAGAAGGGGCGGGACAACACAGTAAGCTTGCAGTAAAGAGAGCCAATAGGCCATAAATCCTCTTTGAGTGGTGGGTTTAATCTGTGGCCCTGTGTCATCTGGCATGGCCGATGTGACACAGCCTGACGGGTTTAATACACATCAGGCAGAAGGTCTCTGGAGGGCCGGCAGTTCGATCTTCTTTGGAGGATATGTTGAGTGACAGGCTCTGTTTATCTACTGATCTCTAACATCCAATTATTTTTGTGGACTCTGCTTGTTTGCTATAAAAAGAGACTCATTCTTTGCTCTCTTCGTGAGATGTGGAGGTAGACGTGGTAACATCTGGTCGGGTCTGGACCGGGGTCATATTCATCTTCTTCAAATACCTCACATTGTGTTGGATGCTCATCGAACATTTTGTCCTTCATCAGGCAGTCTTTTTTATTGTATGTTTCATCATTGCAAGCTATTCTTAACTGTGCAGGGTAACACATCCTGCCAAGCAATGTGCTTTTGAGATTTGTACTGGGTTGTGTTAAAAAGAAGCACCTGGTCTTTTCTTTGTCAGCACTTACCTGATATTGCTTGCAACACGAAGATTCGCTTAAACAAAATGTGCTCATTGGAGGTCAATCTGTCATCACAATGAGCTCCAAAAACTACATGAATCTTACATTATTTCATTAGTTCCCAGCAAGCAATTTTGCATTTAAAAGATGTCTAATAGCCATCCAAACACGGCCATGACATCTAGGCTAAAACGAGGCAAAATTTGGACTGTCAGTTAAAATTTAATAGACGTCTAACCCAAGAATAGACTAGTCATCAATTATATAACATGTTAAAGAAATGAAACCAAACACCTTGTAATCTCTGTTGACATGATGGATACATCTTGCAAGTTATTTTGGCAAAAACTAATTCAAGGTTATTTTGGCTAGAAGTGGGTTACTCATAGCCGGACTATATCGGGTCTATAGTTAACCTAGACGGTGAAATGGCATCTATTTATTACTGGGCATTCTTAACGCAGTATCATATAAGATATCATATGAAATATCAGATTCTGTTGCTTTATTTTTTAGTAGTATTTTTTATTGTATAGCTGCAGTAATTTCTCAAAGTAAGACTCAGTTGGATGCTGTTTATCACATATTGTGGTCTGTGAAAATGTCAGATCACTCAGAGTGCTCAGTGTTAATTATTCTGCTTATTTTATATTCACAATAGCAGCTGAGTCATTAATGTGGTTTTGTCTGCCGTTAACATTAAGCATCGCATTTTCGAGGGTCTCTTTAGCATCAGCTAAAACGTTGAACTGAGGGTTATTTGATCCAGAAATAAAATTATGTGTTCTTTTCAATCGAGGCGGATTTGATGGCTGAATCAAAATATTTCAAAACCAAACCCTTTGAACCATGTTTTTTTTCCAGTGCTGGTTCAGGTCTTTATTTATAATAATCGTCAAGATTCATCACCATCACATCGAATACAAACGCATATGGCAAATGTTGTATAGAGATAACAGCATTTGGCATTTGTGCAACATAGTTTTATGCTTTCACTCATGAATATAAAAGGTCAAACTCCTCCAAAATAATAATCAAGACACATGGTATAACAATAGAGCGGTGTTGCTGTTTTTTATGTGGCCAGAGTTCAACAAACCTGTTTCTCAATGTCAAGGTTGCCGTATATATATCAACCTTGTGCTTGCCCTTCACGTCAGAGGTGGTTTGCACGACACAACATTTGCCAAAGGGATAAACGAAATGACCTTTTGCATTATGAAGGGAGAACTGCAATGCGCATGCCCTTATATTGCTATCTATTGGTGTGGTTTGGTTAATACAAATGGGTTTTCATTAAACCCTCATTCTTGTAGGTTGCATAATTCTCCCTCAGAAATTGAAATTGATTAAGATATGTGCCAGTAAAGGCTTGCAAAGTCTTTAATGGGAAAGTATCTCTATGACTGGCATTTTAACTGCTATAAAATGCCTTGTAGTTGAGTAAAAATTGGTTCTGATACGTCAGTCCATGACTGTTTTCCTGTCTGGATTACAAGAAAAAGCAGCGTCCACGCACGGCTGACACGTTTGGGGGGCGATGTAGTTTTTCTCTTGGGGTGTGGATTAAGCTGGTTTGGCGGATAAGCCACGTCCTTGATAAACAATGATTTACAAGATGGCCTGTGCATCCATGGCTTTGTAGAGACAAGGCTAAGAAAACGCTCGCCAATGAGAAAGCCATTGCTCTTGTTCCCTATCAGACACATCATCCATTATTAATGGAATACTGAATTAGAATGGCTCAGGAGAGATAGTAATGGAGTGAGAGATGGAGAGAAAGCACATCGATGAGACTGACGTCGCATACAGTGTAACTGGACCTCTAATTTCTTGTTTATCACTTGGAGAAGATGCAGTTTCCATTGAGAAAGATTACATTAGTGTCCATCTCAAAGACCATACAATCTCACTTCTGTTGGATGTTGCTTTAAGAATGAATATTTTTGTAACATAGCTTTCATCCTTGTTTTTGCATCTGACTGTATGTTGTGTAGTTAAATAAATATGTCTTTTGTGATCCTTGTTAAGATTGAAAGCACATTATGAGTCATATGCAATAAAATGAATCAAATGCAATAATTACAATAGATTCAATAGATAATAGAAGTCTGATATACTTACCAAGACTGCATTTATTTAATCAAAAATACAGTAAAAAAAACTTTATAATGGAGAAGCTTGTAATATGTATATGAAATATCAGATTCTGTTGGTTTATTTTTTATTGTATAGCTGCATTAATATCTCAAAGTAAGACTCAGTTGGATGCTGTTTATCACATATTGTGGTCTGTGAAAATGTCAGATCACTCTGAGTACTCAGTGTTAATTATTCTGCTTATTTTATATTCATAATAGCAGCTGAGTCATTTATGTGGTTTTGGTCTGCCGTTAACATTAAGCATCACATTTCGAGGGTCGCTTTTGCATCAGCTCTTTATCAAAGGTGTCTGTGAAAAATCGACTAAAACGTTGAACTGAGGGTTATTTGAAGGTTATTATACTGTCAAAAATACAGTAAAAAACTTTATATCATAAAATAATATGACAATTGAAAAATAAATTGTTTTGTATTTTAATATATTTTAAAAAAGTTTATTCCTGTGATGACAAAGCTTCCTTCAGAAATCATTCTAATTAGCTGATTTTGGTGCTTAAAAAACATGTTTTATTATTATTAATGTTGAAAACAGTTGTGCTGCTTATTATTTTTGTGATACATTTTTTAGGATTCTTCAGTGAATAGAACGTTCAAAAAGACATACAATGTTCTGTTATGAAACTCTAGATGGCTGATAGATCCTAAACTCAATCTGCTTGCAACGACATCATTCTCTATAAGGCACAGCTGATTGGTTCCTGCTGTATCAGTAGCCAATGAACTCACTGCTTAATCTTTAAATGCTTGGTCAGCATTTGCTGTAGCAGTTGCAGCGCGCTTTCAGAAACCCTCCACCTTCCCCAGCTCCACCTGTATAGATCTGCTACGGGTAATTCATGTGCACTATATTGTACAGAAGCAGCATGTCTTACTTTCACAGCAGTGTCTTTTGCGTGTATTGTGTGTATTTTAAAAAACTTTTAAAAACTTTTTAACGGTATGTATTCTTTAAAGGTATTTGTAAAATAACATAGCAGTCATAAATGTTTCAAACAGTGCTATGCCACTTTGCTGCCACATAAAAAAGGATTGATTCAGAAAGTGCCGTCAAATTCTGGAAAATAAAAATAGTTATGTTGCATTATTCATCCAGTTTTGTATTAAAATGTCAGTTCTTGTCAGTACAATAATCCGAGTGCATAATAAGTCAAGAAAGAGATGTAGTATGTGATCCAGGTATTATATTGTGCGCACTACTACTCTATATAATCCAGAAACAGCAAGAGATTCTGAACACAGCCTATATGTCAATGATGTGTTTGGACAAGGTCACCTGTGACCTTCAAATTGAACTGTTAGTCGTAAATGTCAAGTTTAACCAGAGTGCTTTAAATAACCAGTAAGTACTTTTGTTCTCTCCATGAAGTACAGGGATGGACAACAAATCTTCTGATATAGGTCACAAATGACTATAAAATCTCATTAGTTCATCAAAAAAATATGGTTTTACTGAACGGAGGTGTTCGACAGAAAGAAAAGCACACACCATGACACACTCTGTAGGGAGTGTGTGATTATTTTTGCTCCAACGTCTGAAAAATATTGAATTGTTTTGTGTTAGATGGTGACAGATCCACAAACCACATCCCAACAATTATTTTCAGGCGTCGTTCACTGCACTCGTAAAATAACAAAATAAAAGCGTGATTCATTTTCATGCGCTGCACACCATGCTGTTTTACCATGAAACATTAAATATCTGACGACTCATGAAGCAAAAATAGTTCTGAACCCGCTGCTCTTACCGACAGAAGATTTCAGCCTCTGACACATAGAAATCTGCATAGCACATCATGGGCTTGACCTCAGCATCCTCACACATTATAAAATCACAATGACAAACTTTGCTCTAGGCTTCTGGATGCTTTTAGATTCATTTCTGAGCCAAAATTGTCATGTACTGTAGATGTATGAAAGTCTGTCAGTACATCTTTATTGACTGTTAAGCTCTCATTCATTTAGGATTTGCTTAGAAATTTCATTTTCCCCCCTTAAGATGTGGCTCTTTCGGAACGTAATTGGCACTTGAGGAGTCTTGGCAGTTACTTTTTGAGGCGTTACATTTCCAGTGTGATAGTGGAAGTGTGAGACATGGCAGTTTGAGGTTTCCTCACAAATGATTGTTTTATAACAGCTTCCATAGAAAGAACTGGAACGAAACATAACTTTTGAGGATGACACAGGGAGTGGAAATCTTAATACCATATGTGCTCCATATAGACTGACCTATTTCCACTTTTATAGATTTGTCTGTTTTCTTGCCATGCAGCATGCATGCAAATATTAACATGCCTTTGAGTTCGTCCAGATTAATATCTGAACTATTAAAAGTAATCTATTTCCTAAATGTGTTTTTTTGTACTTGTGATGATTTACATTTGAGTAAATCTTGGAGTCGATCCCAAAAATAATAAATTCTGAGGCATTGAGAATCAAGAGTTGATTCCACAAGGGAATTGAGTTTGCTGAAGGGCCTGGCACATCCTCGATTACCAAACTGCTGCACATCCCAGGAAAGCCTAGTCGTGGGGATTTTGATTAATTCCACTTTGAATAGTTTGATTCGGTTCACCAAAAACATTTGTTCAGATTTGTTTGCTGATTAGTTCTGTGATCATTACAACATAAGGTGTGCGACTGAGTGTTATGAATGAGTCACTCTACAGATTTGTTCAATAACATTGAGTCGTTCACAAGCAAAATAGCATAACAGCACTAATACAATTTGGATTTTAAAAGGACAGCAGCTATAACATCAAACATAGAGGTAGCCTAACGAAAAAGTTTATTCATTTCCACTAATGCGTCTTCAGAGGAGGCGGCTGAGCCTCATAAACGAAGCTGGTAGAGTTTTAATGAGTCAAACGCCCATTGGTAAAGTCATTGTGTCAATGCAGAAGCTTCTGAGACATGTGCTTATGACTGCACATGCACTTTGGCTGGTCCAGCCAGAAAAATGCTGGTGTTCTTTCTGTCATTATTTGAGAATTAAGCAACAAAATTTATGAGACAGTTGTTGTCAGATTTCATTAGTGTTTTGATTTCAAATATGAAATTTATTTGTACGCTTGATGAGCTTTTGGAGAATTTGATGTTTCCCCATTCAAAGAGATAGGAGCTGTACTCGCATGACTGAAAAAGCTGGCCGGGAAGAGTTTCAAAGATGGCCGCCGAGTAAAATGACTTGCCTAAAGGGAATTTGGTTTTAATCATTGCATGAATGTTAGAATAGGCTGACAGCTTAAAACATATCTAGTTCTGTCATGAAACTCTAAGGGCCTTATTTTAACAATCTGAAACGCAAGTATCAAACTAGGACTGTAACGATTAATCGCGATTAATCGAAATCCAAAATAAAAGTTTGTGTTTACATAACAAATGTGTGTGTATTGTGTATAATTATTTTATATATATATAAATACACACACATGCATGTATATATTTAATAAAAATGTGTTATTTATATATAAAATAGTTCTATTTATATATAATATAAATTATATAAAAATATATATGCAGTATATAAATGCAATGTGCATGTGTGTGTATTTATATATACAAAATAATTATACACAATACACAAATATTTATTATGTAAACACAAACTTTTATTTTGGATTTCGATTAATCGCGATTAATCGTTACAGCCCTATATCAAACGCGAAACGCAAGTAACGTTGTGGGTGTCGTGCAATAAACCAATCAGAGCGTCATCTCACATTCCCTTTAAGAGCAGGCGTGCTTGTTCCATGGCGGATTGCTATTATAACGGTGGATCTGCAGGCGTTAACACAGTCTCACCCCAAAACGTCACATACTGACGGGTCTTGACCATACGGCAACATACGACGAAAAGGGTACCCTTTAACGTCCATGTGTGACGATTCGGGTATGGTTGGGTTTAGGTATGCGTTAGGGTACCGCTAGAAGGCGCTGCTGGTGCGCTTATGTCTGCGTCTCATATTGACGTTATAGGGGAACCCTTTTCGTCGTATGTTGACGTATGGTCAAGACCCGTCAGTATGTGACGTTTTGGGGTGAGACCGGGCTGGCAGGCGCACGCAATTTACATGATGGTAACGGTGATTTCGCAGTCTTCAGAATTTTGTTTCCTGGTTCTTGACGGACAACCCACTTTGTCAGATGTCCTTATATACCTATATGTCTGGTCACTATTGATCAAACTGGTTTGATCCGTCATTACTACAATTAGTCTGAATAATATATTATTAATTTTTTTTTTTTAAAGAGATTATAATACTTTTTATCACGACTATTTTAAGATGTCATAGGGGCATAACCTGTTTACAGGAGAATTGTTATCATAACATTAATATAAAACCTGCTGCAGTCATTTTCACCCTGCCAGAAAATGTCCTATCGGGCAGGCCTACCTTTGTTTGTTTGTGTATTTTTTTATTTCGTTTTAATATATTGATACTAACAATCATAATAATAAAATTTGATAGTGCACTGGTCGCTATAAGCCCTTTTTACATTAACTATTAATTAAAACGAAGTATAAATCTCATCAAGTTAGTGTGTTAAAGCATTTTTTTTTTTATTCCAAAATAATAACTAAAGGCTTAAACAATTGAAACAATATATTTTATTTGTGAACTGATTTTGAGCTGTTCTTTTTAATAGTCTACTAATTTTCACGTGAGTCCTACTTACTTTTTAATTAGTCGTCCCATTAATGCCACCATTTTGTTCATTCAGAGCGATTTGCGAACATGCTCGAAAACAAGAGGTGTGATTTATCGTGTGAACTAATCATATCCAAACATAACCAATCATATTCAATAATAGCACGATGGAGGCATTGACTTTCCTCCGTTCATTCTCAATTACCCCCCACCAAACCCAGCGCACACTTTAGGGGGTCTGTTAAAAGTCAATGGGCTCAGGGGAGGCAAGAGAGACACGGACTTGCGCTGTAACTTTACCTGTTGGTGTCACTGCTAGAAAGTGTTACATTAGAAAAACGAGTGATTTATACACGTGGTAATGTCACATTTTATAATATTTGCATTGTTTTATTTTTGCTAAATGGATTATTTTCTCATTCAATTTATTGAGGAGGCACTGCCTCCCTTGCCTCCTCAGAGGAAACGCCCCTGATTACAAGGCTGTTGATAGTTCAGCTAGTTCATTTGTAAAGCAAAAGAGAGACATTAGAACAGAATTTTAAAAAAAAACAAGAAGCCACAAGCGCCAGCCTCATGCAACAGATCAGCAGGCTTCCGGCTTGATGCTCTGAATGAATGTGTATGAATGTGATTCTTTAGTTAATGTAATTGTGCTATAATAGAGAAGAGAGTAAGTTAATTACTCATGATTTCTCTGGACCTCTCACCACTGGAGCGGAGAGACAGATATATAGAGCAGCCAGGGAGAAGATGGAGTATCAGAGGTCTGCTGCCTTTTCCAGTTGGCACGGGACGAATGCCTAATGACAGAGAGGACCGGCAGCAGTTACAGCAGATTTCTGGCAATATATTTACATGACTTGCTGCCAACTTACACTTGATTAAAGTAACATTGCATGGGATTCTTGGCACCATCCAAGCGGACAAAAAAAAGTGTTAACTGCTGTTACTGTAGCTAAACTGGCACAATGCAATGCTAAGGTAATGAAATGACCAATTTTAAAAGTGAAATTTTAGAAAGAAATGTGTGATGAATGCATAAATGAAATGTAATATATTGCCTCTATTGGTATGAAACCGAAATTGCAATAGTCTTTTCTTCCTTATTGTGATGAATGTCCGAGTGAAACGGCTTCTCAAACAAGAAAGAAAATGTAGGGTGGTACTTGATTTTGTCCATCTGGAATTGATTAGATGGTTGGATTGTTGTGGTTTGCTATTGGTTGATCTCATGTGAGTGACAGGTTGTCCCGCCCTCGCGTCAGTAAACACATCACCAGAGAAGAGAATTCGCTGCAAGAGGGAGGGGAAGTTGTTTTGATTAAAGATTACAAGAGCACATGAATTTGAAAAAAAAATATGATGTGCACAGATGTATCATTTATAATATACTGCAATATTCCATTAAAAACACAAGAATTGTCCTTTTGATTTTATGGTGACTTTAAAGAGACACTTTCTAGGTGGTAGATCTTGACAAAATCTTTGATTGGTCCATGTGATGATCAACAGTAGGCAGATCAAACATCTTCCGTGCCAGGAAATGAGGAGTATAAGGGAAACATGCCAGTGCCAGGATGCCAAGATGCCAAGATGATGCTGTAGCCAACATTACACACTTGAATCCAATGCTTTCCTGCATTTAAACTAGATTATAAAAGCATCTTTATATGTTTGTGCTATAGTTACAGTGAAAACACAAATACTCTCATGGTACATGAGACACACTGTGGCATTTATGAAAGCATTCAAGACCCTTAACATAGATGCTTGTGACATTTGTATATTTTTTTTCTGCGAACACTCTTTAAAATGACCCTGTGGTCAGTCTAGATAGGGCATTCGTCTTTCAAGTCAACATTAAAAGGTACTCAGGACCCATTTTATATCTGTGATCAGATGTATTTTTAGACTATGTAGGATGGTACTTAATTTGATCCGTCATACAAAATGATTAGATGGATATTGGTGACATCAGCCAAAATGAAAGTTGTTTCATAGGCAGAGCAAGTTGTTACAGCTGGATTAAATATTACAAAGACATCTTCTTTTTTTTTTTATAACGTTGTAAGACTGGAAAAAAAACAGTTGAGGATCCACTCCTCGAGTAGACAAAGGACCTTGCTGCAAATTAACATTTGAACTCCCCCTCGTGCACTAAGGACGAAAGTCGCACCTCTGAGTCATCCTAATCTACATTTCATTCCCTCATCCTCTCTCTATCACCTGAAATTCACCCAAGAATATATATGGTTTAATGTGAATGATTATCGTCAAGTATTATACATATTTAATATAATTTAAAATGTCTCAGAGTGACTGGTACAAAAATGTCTCATTTCCAAATAAGTAAAACAAAATGTAATTTTGAAAAAGAGTTTAGAGATAACCAACGCATTCTCATCCTAGGGCGTCATATACTGACACTTGTGACAAATCGTCTACATCCAACGCACATGGCACCCTTTAGCGTCAATATGACACGCACAGTTATGGTTGGGTTTAGGTCTGGGGTAGGGTTAGGGTTAGACCGCTAGGAGGCGCCTTCTGGCCCATTTCTATCTGCGTCTCATATTGACGCTAAAGGGTGCCATGTGCGTTGGATGTGGACGATTTGTCAAAGCGTCAGTATATGACGCCTTGGGATGAGATCGGGCTGAGATATCTGGCACACAAAGGAAGGTGGTCTCTTGGCAAATGGTCTCCTACCCCCAAAAGGTGTCAACTCTGAATCTAAGTTCCCAATGTTAACCATGTGAAAGAGGTTTAATGGAAAGGTGCAGAGGCATCGGGGCCTTCTGTATCTCAGATCAGCCCGTGAATGTTGAGAGCCGCCGGGACTCTCAGCTTCATGTATTTCCTAATGTTGGGTTTGCATCTCTTCTCTTTATTCTAGAGCATTTGATGTTTTGTATATCGATTATCTTTGTATTGATTATGTAATTGGCATGATACATTCACCTGACGTAATAAATTGTTACATTTGATTATTCTAAATTACTTTGACATTATTTTCATCAGAGTTAAAAAGAATAGTCAAACATTCACTCACATTTAATGATGCACGGATATCATTAAAAACCTTTTTATTTATGTAGTCAGATGAAATAACGAGAAAATACATATGAAAAAATGTGTTCCATTTAATCTTGTTTTGTTGCGTAAAAAGAAAGACAGTAACACGCAAATACCTTCACCCGCTGATCGACTGCCCCCATTGGTTCGATTTAGCCGGGCCTTACAACGTTCGCCAATGAATTGTGCACAATATGATCAGGAATGTGCTTTTAGAAAATGAATATGGTCAGTTTTGATTTTATGTTGACTGGGCTGCAGTAGCCTATTTTTGGTAGTAGCATTGAATTTATAATACAATTCTCATTACACATTTTCCAGGATATCTCTCTCTCTCTCTCTCGTTGTGAAACCTGAGTTCTTGAATTGATGAGTCAATTTCTGAGAATGAATCTGAATATATTGACTGCCTATCATGTCTTCAAATAGAAATGGAATAAAATGCAGATGTTCATTGCTCTGTGTGAGTCACTTATCAATTCTGATTATTCATTCAGCAATATGTTATTGAACTTTTTTGTGCACTGCTGTACCAGCTCTATCTGGAGTAATCGTTCTGGTGTGTATTTGTTGACATAGCCTAACACAACGCATTTTTCATCTCTTTTCCAGCCTTCAAGTAAGAGCTACACTTCCCAATTAGAGGCGAGTACCTCATCCCTCCACAGCCATGGCAGACGATTCCGACATGCGCAATGAGCTGACGGACATGCAGGCCAGAGCTGATCAGCTGGGCGATGAGGTAAGTACACCTTCAACCTCCATGGGCGACGCAGGTCTAAAAATAAACCTTTAATACGACAGCATCTGTATATAAATAGACTTGTCCCGGCGTGAAGGAGAATGAACATGCCGTGACTTCCAGACGTTCAGTAGAAGACTGAACCACTCTAAAGAGCATCTATGCATTAATAAATCAGTTTTGTGCAAAAAGAAGCGGCTATATTAAGACTGCTCATCCATTTGTCATGGAGCAGGGGAGGCTGCTTGGTTACCAGAAGCAGTGGTGATCAGCGAGAGGTTCTCCACACCGCACTCGTCTCATTCAGACAGGAACGGCCTCCCTCACAGCACCTGCCCAGTGGGGGTTCTGCACCGGC
Source organism: Phoxinus phoxinus (assembly GCF_949152265.1). Classification (NCBI taxonomy): domain Eukaryota; kingdom Metazoa; phylum Chordata; class Actinopteri; order Cypriniformes; family Leuciscidae; genus Phoxinus; species Phoxinus phoxinus. Next base: position 12,940,248 of record NC_136888.1, on the reverse strand, counting down.
TTTGATAGACCTTTAATCACACTGGCCTCCTGCTGAACAATCAGAACCTTGACACACAACTCCATGTGGGAGGGTTAACCATGTCATCCAAATTGTATTGCGCATGGGATTTTTATTAACATGGCCACTGCACATATGTCTTTGAATATTTTAATAGATTATATTGACACAAAATAATTCTGTAATCGTTTACTCAAAAGTTCCAAACCAAACAGATGAAGATATTTAAGAGAATATATTGTACCCATTGGACTAGAGTTGTCAAAAAGTACGAAATTTTTAAATGTGACGATGCCAGCATTTCCCTCTAGCATTTTGAACGCTGTCGAACGGATTCTTAAACAGCTCTGATTGGCCATTGTGTTGACGTGCTCAACATATATGTATATGATTGGCTACAATGATATACAATGACATCTTTGACGCTCTTCACTGAGCGCTTACATAGATACACATGGGAGCCACTTTCAAATACTCCCGTGTGTATCTGTGTAAGTGCTTGATGAAGAGCGTCAAAGACAAAATGTTTTTGAAGTGTTGATCAATGTAGCCAATCATAGATATATGTTGAGCACGTCAACACAATGGCCAATCAGAGGTGTTTAAGAATCCATTCGACAGCGTTCAAAATGGTCACATTTGTTGAATTTCAGTACAGACTTGTTACCGAAGTCCGTAATTTTGACAACTCTACATTGGACCCCATTAACTTTCATTGTATGGACTTTTTTCTTCAAATTATCTTTTTCTGTGTTCCACAGAAGAAAGTTATATAGGTTTGGAACAAACTTGCGTGTAAACTATTCCTTTAAAAAAGTACATTTTATCTCAATCAATCCAAAAATAATAGAATTTTTGTTTTAAAACTGCTTGACATTGTTGGGGAATAACTAACTACAAGTAGTGACGCTACTAACTTAACTACATTTTTCAGTAGCTTAACTGCCTCTTCGGTAACGGACAATTCTTCCCAGCAAGTAGCGATGTACCTGCAATATATTAAAGAATCGCAATGTCTTCTTCTGACTAGATCGCAAACTAAAATTGTGCATTACCGTCATCTATTGTTATATCACGCCTCCTGCGGCTTTACAGTTCACTGAGAAGAGATCACCTGATGATTACACAAAGGACGGGTGGCTTGATTTCCAATTTTCCATGCATTTTGTTGATGCAATGATTTGTTGCAATTTTGCTCTTTGACAAACAGTCAGTTTGAGGTATATATTTGAGTATTGTGTGTGTGTTTGAATAGTTTGGATACATTAAAATAGCACAGGAAACAGTATGAACATGAAAAAAATTACACACTTCACCTTCAAGGCCTCACAATGACTAGGTGGTGTATGGTTCCATATGATATATGGTATGACGCTTAATGATAGCTCTTAAAAAAGAAAATAGAGATCACAATAATGATCTTTAATCCTAGCCTGCTATTGAGCGTCCTGTGGCGCTGCGCAGTCATATTTCTTCAGCTCAGATATATACACTGGACTGGAATGCGAGAGCTTTAAATATTCATGAGTGGATAATACTATCTTGAGCTTTCTTTGAAGGAACAGGAAGGAAGGGAGGAAAATGGCTGTACATTCAGCTCAGTCTGAACTTGGCAGCCATTAGTAACATGCTGTCGGAACTGACATAATGAACATTATGGCCTTGTACCAACTGTGGTGCCTCAACACATCGCATTCAAATAACAATATGAAAACCCATACAAGCACGGTCGTATTAACTGTTAAGGTTATTGTGAGTAATAATAAGTATATTTTTGTTTCTACAGTCTTTGGAGAGTACTCGCCGCATGCTGCAGCTGGTCGAAGAGGTAAGATATTGACTGAGTGATGATAGCAATAAACGGGAAATTATACACAATGATCACATATTCAAACTCAGTTTGGCTTTATGTGAAAAGCTGTTTTTACTAAGAGGTTGTTTCGCTGCTTGTTTTCATGACTCTGAAGGTCAGAAATCGAGACAGTGAAATCGCACCAAATTTCCGCTCTGTGATAAAAATCAATAATGATTTCAGTGAAACTCCATCTATGTGTTACTGATAGGGCAGTGTCGAGACACAGGAGAGAAAATTAGTCTTTCTAGTGTCTAGGGATCAAAAAACCCTGACCCCACGTGTGGAGATGAGATACTGTTCAGAAAAGATTGGCATTATAAAGACCAGAAGCCTGATTTTAGTTTTAATGAGATAGAAAATATATAAATCATATGGTTTATTTTGTTTATTTTTTAAAGATCAAGAAAGAGTGGAGCTCGCACACATAATAGTAGAATATACTTTATTTAGAGGCCAAATGCAAAGACAAAATTACAAAACAATGTACAAAATGTATGTAGAAATTATACAACGATCACATTATTAAGCAATTATACAAGTTGCATTTGGCCTCTATCTGGTTTTGCTGTTATTTATTTTCACAAGGTTTTCTGGGTATTTTACAAAGGGCAAATTATGTAAAACTATGTCAGTATGTCATATATACAGGTGAAACTCGAAAAATTTGAATATCGTGCAAAAGGTCATTTATTTCAGTAATTCAACTTAAAAGGTGAAACTAATATATTATATAGACTCATTACATGAAAAGTGAGATATTTCAAGCTTTTATTTGTTATAATTTTGATGATTATGGCTTACAGCTTATGAAAACCTTTTCACAATATTATAATTTTTTGGGATTTTCATAAGCTGTATACCATAATAATAAAAATAATAACAAATTATAACTATTATTTTTAACAATGCTGCATTTATTTGATCAGAAATACATTAAAACAGTAATATTGTGAAATATTATAAAAACTGAAAAAACATTTTAAACATTAAAATAAATGTTTGTATATTAATATTTAAAAATATATATATTATTATGATGAATTTCATATGATCCTTCAGAAATCATTATTATATGCTGATTTGCCGCTCAAGAAACATTTATTAATATTATCAATGTTGAAAACATTTTTTTTAATAGAAATTTTTAAAAAATTAAATAGATTTTTTGCAACGCTGTTTACAGAGATTTTATTGCATTTTTGATCAATTTAATGCATCCCTGCTGAATAAAAGTATCTATTTTTTTAAACCACAATAAATTCCTGATCCTATTGCTGAATGCTAGTTTATGTAATATATTTGGTCTGTATATTGATGGTTATTGAAAACAGTACCAGATGTAGTAAATGAAATCTTGAAATTGGTTATCCAAATTTGTGAACAAATCATTCACCCCGCTCCATTTAGCCGTTGTTGAAAGAAAATTGCATACTTGGGTTGCTAATGAACTTCAAAGTTCACCCGTGCTGAACAAATATAATGCTTCCATCAGTTACTTGCATCTGATTTCATATTAGGTGCTTCCAGTTTCCATTATGCCACATGTCACTTTGATTGAATGCGGAGTAAATGCACACACCTGTTATTATTGCTATAAAACGAGTTGACAGATCAGATGAGTGGGGATATTTGACTAAATGCAGTAAAAAAAAAAAATTGCATGTAAAGAGATTCCCTTTAGGTATACCTGGAGCAATAACCTCTGCATTGCTTGATAATCTAGTTAAAATAATGAGGTGTTGTGGGATTCGGAAAAAGATAATCAGCAGTTTTATTTAGGTCAATAGAACAGCGTGTGCCTCCGAGAACTCGTCATATTGCACACACATCCTCTCGTACCTTTAGAGTTCAATCCAGTGCTCTGTTTACAATTCTGAACTAATTTTAGCTCTGTACTGTCTGCCACCTCGTTGCTTTCTTTTAATTTCCTGCCAAATAAAAAAAAGCGGCAGTGAAGAATTTCAATAGTTGTGATAAAGCCGCGTGCTGCAGTCTGTCCTCTGCCGAGACTCTTTTATTCCCTGCTGTTCTTTTGCCATCTTATATCTGACCTGAATATGTGTGAATGTCATCGTCACCTGTAGGCTTCTCTCATTTGTTTGTTATTTCCTCTTTTTTTCTTGCTTTGCCATTCTTGGTGGATTAGAGTAAAGATGCTGGTATCAGAACTTTGGTTATGCTGGATGAACAGGGAGGTAAGTTACGGCGAAAAACACATTGTGGAATCATGTAATAAGGTTGTGCAGTAAGTCATTTTTATTTGCTTATTTTAAACGTAACTGTCTAGAGGTTACGCACAATGCTTTTGCAGATGAGCCATTTTGCAGATTAAAGAGATATGCATAATGACGATTTAAACATATGATCATAAACATCAGGCCGTCTTGTCAAAAGTGAAGCTTTGAGAGTCATGTAAGAGGTATTGAACGATCGATGTTGCTGGTAATGACAAACCGCTCTCCTCTTCACCAGATGAAATATATCTGTGTACAATCCCTGGGGGGAAAGACTTTCCAGTTAACACTCATTGCCATTTTAGGATAATTAGGCAAACACACTCAATTCCACAAACAGCATAGGCATTTTAATGAAAAATAAAGCAATAATTGATTTATCAAGGATGTGACACTTTAATAGAAGCAGTTACGTCTCTATTGATGAATTAAGCCCTTATGTTGCTTGAGGCTTTGTTCGGTTTTATGTGGATAGTACGAAGTGTAGAGTTCCTTTCCCCATGGAAGAGAAATTTTAATTAGTCTGTCAAAACAACATACAGCCCTTGCTCTGGTTGTGTTAAATTATAGATGTTGTGTTCCTCAGACTGCCTCAGGACAATCCATTTCCTACCTTAAATGATCCCGCAACCTTTCTTGGCTCCAGTTTTAGAGCAGAACAACAGCACGTCCCATACGTAAAGCTGTGCTCTGATTGCTGCATGCAATAGTCTCCTAGAGCTCAGGAGGATTCCAGTTAGCAGTTCACTAGACATAAAGGGAGCAATCAAAATTGTCTTCTTTTTTTTTTTTTTTTTACTAAATGCCCATTCCTGCTGTAACAACCTGAAGTCGGTTGTGTAACTCAAGGGCACAGTGTGGTAGTAGCTCATTAATCGCATTTCAGCCTAAAACCTCTGGGTACTATCCCAAAGGTATGCTACTCCATCTGTTTTATTTACGGGTAGAACATGTTGAGATTTTACATTCTTTGAAAAATCCTTGCATTTTACAAGCAAGACTTAACTAAGCATAGTTTAAATTTATTTTCCATATTGAATTCAGCTTTGCTACCAAGAGTGGGATTTGAACACGAGGTCTTACTGTATGCTTTCTCTCATCTCTATAAGATAAAACAGCGTCCCTGCATTTATTCATTCGAGAGTTGCCACTTATTACCAGCAGTGGGGTTTGAACCCACAAGGACATTTGTCCATTGGATCTTAAGTCCAACGTCTTAACCACTCGGCCATCCTGGTTGCTTTGAACTTGTTATAGATCCCGAAATTAGTTTTTTTTATATACATTCATTCTTTATAATGTAAGTTAGCATTACTGAACTAATTCTGGCTATAATAGATTATTGTTACCAGGAGTGGGGTTTGAACCCACGAGTATGCTTTCTTCATCTCTATAAGATAAAATATCTTCCCTGCATTAAGTCATTCGAGAGTTGGCATTTATTACCAGGAGTGGGATTTGAACCAACAAGGACATTTGTCCATTGGATCTTAAGTCCAACACCTTAACCACTGAGCCATCCTGGGTCGCTCTTTTATATTAACATGTTTAGAAACCAGTTTGTTGATAACACAACCACATTCCTAAAGTCTATTTAAAATTCACAATGCTCTACCAGGAGTGGGGTTTGAACCCACAAGGACATTTGTCCATTGGATCTTAAGTCCAACGCCTTAACCACTCGGCCATCCTGGTCACTCTTCCATATTTACATGTTTAGAAACCAATTTGTGAATGACACAACCACTTACAGTTACATTCCTAAAGTCTGTTTAAAATTCATAATTCTCTACCAGGAGTGGGGTTTGAACCCACGAGGACCTTTGTCCATTGGGTCTTAAACCCAACGCCTTAAACACTCGGCCATCCTGGTTGTTTATTTAACAGGTTGTAGTAATAGAAATTGGTCCTCTAATATACAGTATGCTTTCTTCATCTCCATAAGATAAAATATCTTCCCTGCATTAAGTCATTCAAGAGCTGGCCTTTATTACCAGGAGTGGGGTTTGAACCCACGAGGACATTTGTCCACTGGATCTTAAGTCCAACACCTTAACCACTCGGCCATCCTGGTTCATTTCAGATCTTTGGAAAGGCACTAAAGCAGGTAGATGGATGCACCACAATCTGTGTGTCATTTATCACATTATTGGTTCAGTCCTGGTGTTCTCCCACATGCAAAAAAACTGAATAGCTCTACATCACTGTCAGCCAATGAAGAAATGAGTCCCTCACTGTCTCTTTCTCGCCTTCCCCCTCTCTCTTTAATCACGCTGCTCTTGCTCATATATAGCAGCAAAGCCCAATTAGCTGTTTTTTCTTTCTTTTTGACGGTATAAGGTAGTAACCTCACACTAGACAATGTCAGTTGCAAACTAGCTAAGAAGAATAAAATTACAAGCTCAATTAAGGGCAGATCAACAGACACTTAAACGTGAATCTTTATTATTATAATTTGTTTTATGAAATAGCAACATTGTTTTGCTCCCCCAGGGATTTTACAGTTTTCTAAAACCCTAAAGGAATGTTTATCCCTTCAGCCAATTGTTCATTTCAGTTCATGAATGATCAACCATTACATTCTTCAGATTGCTTTCCCTGACCACACAATAACTAATACTTATGCTCCATATTTCATTCTCTTTTGCTCTTTATTTCGGTTCTGTTTCTGATCATCTTCTCTCTTTCTCAGCATTTGCTCATGATGCCACGTTCATAAACATCCCGACTTTTTTTTCCAGTTTAGCTCAGACGGGGTGGCTATATTACTCAGGGGTGGAAAGAGTACTGAAAAAATATACTTTTACTTTTTACCATTACTTTTACCAATTTCCAAAAATATGTAGTGTAAGTAAAGTAAAAATTACTTGTCCAAAAAACTACTTGAGTAAGAGTAAAAGAGTAGCTTATTTAAAAGTACTCGTGAGTAGTGAGTACTGAGCTGCGGATTCTATTCCCTTACAAGAAACACTGTACACTGAAATTTAAAAATGTAGAAAACAGTGTAATTCACATTGTCTTTTGTTGTTTGTCAGAAAGAATGAAGATTATCTATCATACATAAGTTTTCATTTTGACACGGAAAGACTATTACAGAGATGAAAAGATTTTAAAAGGTTATTTTCAGTACATTCATCACCATATAAATATAGATTTAAAATCAGTTGTAAGGTCTTAACAATCACTAGGCAAGCTATTGTTGCACACAAAATATAAATGTTCAGAACAGTGCAAAGACTACAAAAACCTTTATAAGCTCATATGAGAGTTTGTCATCACACACCAGATATGGGTTCAAATGAGAGCGATTAAAAAGAGTTAATTTCTCTGCCAGTTTTAGCGTTTTGTGATAAAGACTGGGAATTCCTTGCATTATGAACGTGGCACTTGCAGTAGTTATTAACATATCCAATACCAGAAAACTCGCACCAAATTTCAGGCCCTGTGGATAGGCTAGTCTATTATGCAGATCATTTAGTAAAGGCACCCACTCACTACAAGATAATCGGGCCAATTTTGGGTAAAGTCCCGATTATTGATGGTTCTACAGATTATCTTATCCGATTTTCCTGTGGTGTGAGGTGTGTAAAGATGATTGAATCTGCTCGAAAGAACGTCAAGGCTGCACCGATCTCAAATCATAAATATATCCAACATGTTGAATATTTACGATCAGAAATCCTGTTTCTTTCCTTGTGGATTGTCACGTGGAACGAAATGATACCCAATCAGAAAGCGAGCTGGGGCAGATGAAAGCATAACACAACTTCATCCAAAACGTTTTCTTTTTTCCTTTCGAATTTTCTGTAAAAAGCAGTCCAAACACTATTATCGCCATTTCTTCTTGCCTGTCGTCCGCCATGTTTGTATACTCTAAAGTCACGTTTCACAGTGAGAGATTTTGCAAGATTTCCTGTGTTCACAGTCGGGACTCTGGTTATTTGGGAATGGATAAAAATAAAATTAAAACAAGCGTGTAATGACCACAAACAGAGGAAAAATAGCAGAGTAAATGTACAAATACATCACTTAAAATGTACTCAAGTACACAATTTTTAAACTACTTAAAAAAGTACAATTTCTGATAAAAGCTACTTGATTAGCCTACAGTAACATGAGTATTTGTAATTCATTAATTCACACCCCTGTTATCACATCCCAAGCCTTTATGCCAACAAGAACTGAATTCCCTAAACCCAACACTATTACAAAATATTCGAATAAACTTGGTGCGTTTTAAACGGATAGTTACCCAAAAATGTTGTTCCAAACCTGTATGACTTTTTTTTCTTCCATGTGATGGGATACTTTTTACTGAGCTTTGTTGTGATTTTTGGATCTTGACAGCCCTGGTCATTCCCCTTTTGCTTTCATTATGTGAAAAAATATATACATTGTACAGTAAAAAGAAATACCTCTTTTTGTGTTTTATGGAGGAAAATATGTAATATGGGTTTGGAACAACTTTTTTGGGGTGAACCCCAAAGGGTAAACCTCTTTCATTATTTCTGCAATTTAATTTAAAGGAACACTCCACTTTTTTTGTAAATAGGCTTATTTTCCAACTCCCCTAGAATTAAACAGTTGAGTTCTACCGTTTTCGAATCCCTTCAGCTGATCTCCGGGTCTGGTGTACTAAGACCGACAGAAAATGAAAAGTTGCGATTTTCTAGGCTAATATGACTAGGAACTATACTCTCATTCCTGCGTAATTATCAAGGAACAATGATATTACGCAGCGCCTGAAAATAGTCCCCAGCTCGGTAACTTCCAACGTCACGGCACTAAGTTTGTAATATCAAGTGCTACCACCAGACACGGAGATCGGCTGAATGGATTTGAAAACGGTAAAAGTCAACTGTTTAACTCTAGGGGAGTTGGAAAATGAGCCTATTTACAAAAAAAGTGGAGTGTTCCTTTAAGGCAAATTGTCAAGTTGAGCATGAATTAAAGCTGTAAATGCATTTGGGTTGAAAATACGCTACTACGCCTCATAGACCCTCTTCTCGGCACGACCTAACCTAACCACCCACCGCATCATTCAAATGTCTCACGTTTTGAGTAGATGTGTTTCTGGACAACTTAGATGTCATTTATCATCATCGTTTGTCTGCCAGGATGAAAAGTCTCATTTCATTGCTGTCACCCCTTTGTCCTGACCAGAACAACTCGAGCGTGTTGAAGATGGCATGAACCATATCAACAAAGACATGATGGAAGCTGAGAAAAGTTTAAAAGATGTAGGCAAATGCTGTGGACTTGTATGTCCCTGCGACAAGTAGGTACTGGTGAAGCGTCCAAGGCCTTCACCTGTCTGCTGCTGTCTGACTGTCTCTTGTCACTGTGAATGTTTAAGCCTCTCTCTTTCTTTTTGTCCCTCTTTTCCTCCTTGCCTTTCCTTTCTCTTTCTCTCCTCGTTCCTTTTTCGCACTCTTTAATTCTTTTTGGGGACATAATTGACTATTGTATAAATCAGAACAACTGGAGCGCATCGAAGAGGGAATGGATCAGATCAATAAGGACATGAAAGAAGCAGAAAAGAATTTGACGGATCTAGGAAATCTCTGTGGTATATGCCCGTGTCCATGTAACAAGTAGGTGGTTCCTGTCGCCTGCCTGCCTGCTTGCCTGCCTGAACCCGACAAATAGGAAATATAAGCACGTGGCCAGTTTGCACGCTCGCTCTTGCTCTCTCCGTAGCTGCGACTTTCTCCCCCACTGAGCTCTTCCTGGACAACTTCTCTGTGCATGGGGATGGTGGTAGAGCTAAGTCCGTCTGCGGCGCCACTGGTTAACCCATAGATGTAGCTGTAGGCCCTGCTCTCTGCCGGCTGAATGCGCAAATATGCTGGTTTCTATGCTTCACTGATCCGTTGGTCAAGGACTGTTGTATTTAAATGTTAAGTGCCTGCTTAATATGCATGTGCTACTCTCCGAAATGCAAGCATTACACACTCCTTGAATGGACTTTGTGGACCGCAGATTAGAAATTCACGCTTTATTTACTCAAGGCTGGCAGAGCTGGCTTCTTTTAGGTTTTCTCTAAAAGGCAAAGCATGTCACTGCATGTGGGTAAAATGGTGGAAAATTTTATCTTGGCAATATAAATGGCCAATGTAATTGATTATAGTACAGCTGATTATAGTATATTCTAATTATGTGCAATTCGTACCTTGTTAAAGGTGCACTTTAAGTCATTTTTTCTTTTATTTAAAACAGTTCCCATTGGTTTAGCAGCATTCCAAACGTGCTCATAAACAGTCCATCAGCACTGGGACTTTTCATTGTTTTTATCACTAATGTTTGTGTCAGTCTGGAGTTTTCAGTGACTCCTTCTACAGGTTTCTGACAAGTGACTGTCTTCATTTATTGACTGATTGTTCAAAAACACTGATTTATTTAGGAACAAAACCAGTGACTATTTATGAGTCACTGAATCATTTACTGAACCGATTTGTGAGAGTCATTGAATCATTCTGGCAAACGATTCGTTCCAACACACTGAGGCATTCAGGAACAAAACAATCGACTGTCTTTGAGTGAGTCACTGAATCATTTGCTGAAGCAATTTGTGAGAGTCATTGAATCATTTTTGCAACCGGTTCGTTCCAACACACTGATGCATTGCAGGAACAAAACAATTGACCGTTCGCAAAACCCCGCCCTCTAACGGTTCTCGTCCAATCCTAGCTCAGCAACTGTAACTAAGGAGGAGGACCTCCGTCAAACATTCCGATTTCAGCAAGATAGTGCAATGATGCGCCTATGGCAGTGAGGTCTGCAACTTGCTGTATTTTATGATTGCTTGCAACTATTATTAAAAAATAGGCTACATGTACACACACCGTTTCACTACGGCACTGCGGCCCCTCATCAGTCATCAAACAAGAGGGGAAAAAAAAGAGAAAAAGCACGGACTTACTAACTTACAAATTTCTCTGGAACTCATTAAACATCAAAACAAAGTTCGCGCAGTTGCACAATTATTTACACAAATATATCCTTCTCAGTTGGCTACGAGTTATGAAGAGAACCGCATCGAGAGTTGATGGTTTCAGCGCGTCCTCTGATTGCAGTGTTGTGACTGAAATAGCGCGCGTGGGAGCACATGCGCAAAACAGTTTTGTAAAATGATATATGATCAAATAAAAATGATTGATATATAATTTTACAAAACTGTTTTGTGCATGTGCTCCCGTGCGCTATTCTGTCTATACTTTCTGTCGTGCCCTGGAGGATATGTCTGCTGCATTACTCCAAAACCAGTCACTTAATGTATGGATCTCAACCCAGCCATGGCTATGGTTCTCAATTGTTTGACGGGCGTAGTAACAATAACTAAGGGGCGTGGCTTTTGCGAACGGTCAATTGACTGTCTTTGAGTGAGTCACTGAATCATTTGCTGAAGCAATTTGTGAGAGTCATCAAATCATTTTTCCAACTGATTTGTATAAAAAAACGGTGATTCATCCAGGAACTAAAAAAGTGACTGTCTTTATGAGAGAGCCAAATCATTGATTAAATCGATCCATTCAAAAACACTAATTTATTCAGAAAAAAAACATGTCACTGTCATTATCAGAGAGCCATTGCTGATATTTGAAACAACAGAGTGATATTGCCTAATTTTACAGCGTCAAACATGGTTCATCCAATCAGAATTTAGAGTAGAAAAAACTCTAAATTATAAAATGCCATATGCAAAGTTTATTTAAACAAATCATTAGATATTTACACTCTTACATTGTATAGGGAGATTAATCAGTTAGGTTATTCATAATGTTTTAAAGGAATGGTCAGTCACTGTTTTAACAGTTTTTCTTATTACAAATATTCGGATTGATGGATATTGCTTGAGGGATGTGAATAGTTTAATTCTTTACTGGGAATTTGGTAATTAAAGTTGGGTGGAAAAAATGACTTATAGTGCACCTTTAAACCATTGAATGCACAGCACATTCAGTCGCGTTTTCAGTAATATCCAAGTGGACACACACATTGGTTCTCATTATTCTGTGTTTCATGAGATGCAAATATTATGTTAATGATATTCTGTGTGACCAACTCTTGCATAATGGTGCAGGCACTGCATAAATACTCATGTGAGCAACTGTCACTGGCTGAAAAGCTTTGAACGGTCATCAGTGTTAATGCAGGCCATCGCCAAACGCCAGTTGTTGATGAAGTATTTATGAATGTTATTTGTTATTCCTTTTATGTATTTGGGGTTGAGATACTCAAATTGTAACCAAACAGAACATTACATGTATTTTATTTTATACTTTTAAAGTCAACATGAAAGGGAATTCACATTTTTACTTGTGTGATTCAACGTTTGTGTATTGAATATTCAATGGGAAAAAATGTTGGGCTTGTGCTTGATTTTTATGCATCGGGAATTGATTGTATTGGGAAAAGTGGTCTTTACATGACTGGTAGTTTAATGAGAGGTCCCCGAAAAGACATTAATTTCAAGGGTTATGCAAGTAATTACATTTTAATGAAAGATAAAGAAACAACTGGAATAATGAATCATGCACAGTTAGACCAGAACATGTATTAAGAAAGTCAACAAGGTCCATTTTGATTTCATGTTGACTTAAAAGTATGGGCAGATGAATGTAAAGAAGATTTTGGCTTACCTCAGAACTTTTACTTGTATTTCTTTTTAAAGACACGCACCTGTGTCTGTGTCAGTAAGGATTAAGGTCATGGTTGAGTCCAACTGCCTCTGGTCAGAGCATTTCATGGCAGCTCCTGTAATCACAATGGCAGTGGCATAAGGCAATGCATACCATAAAATCTCCATAAACAGCCCTATCTTACATAAAAGGTTGAAATAAAAGGTAACAGCTTATAGGAAATCACCTGCATTGCTTAGAGAGTTGCTGCTTAAGCTTTGTTCAGACAGACAGAAAAAAAAATCTAATTAAAAAAAAAAAAAAAATCTACAAACTTGACTCAAATTACACTCAATTTGTATGAAATCTGATTTAATTCATACATTTTGAGAAAAGTTAAATTCGTTTTTTCTTTATTTGACTACTCAAACGGCCCGACGGAGGGTGGATCCATCAATCATAATAAAAAATTATTGGCCTTGTGAATTTTAGCAACATCTCTTTGGATCATGTGACACTTAAAGGGATAGTTCAGATATCAGTGGCAGTGTTATTTTATTATTATTTATATAGCCTACTATTACAGTATTTATTCATATTTTAATTTAGCTTTTATTTTTATATTTTCTGTTACATTTTATTTTAAGTTTCAGTAATTTTGTTGTGCTTTTGTCATTTTTATCAGTTTTTGTTTGTTCAGTATTTCAGTCTAGCTTTAATTTATTTTAATTTCAGTTCTAGTTTTAGTCATTTTAGTACCATTAATTACAAAAAAAAACATAGGGTTCATTTCAAAGTATTTTTTTTTTTTTGTATTCCACAGAAGAAAGAAAGTCTGTAAAGTCACACGGGTCTTTAATGACATGGGGATGAGTAAATGGTGACATTTTTCATTTTTGGTTGAACTGTCCCTTTAAGTGAAATACTGGATATCGACTGTCTGAACAAACATATCCGATTTCATCACTTGCTAAATATTGTATTTGAAAATTGGATGCAGTGTGAACAAAGCCTTAGACCTTTACTGTATGCATACTGTTACTAAACAAAGCCTAATTCCCTTCCCTGCCTGAATGCAATGCATGTTACTTGTTATTATAAAAGCTTTTCTATTGGTCTATTGATTTAACTTCAGATCTAACAAACTGTATCTAAATGTTGAATGAATGCACATTATACGTTTGGAATAGGTCTATTCTGTACCCTCAGTGAGAACATGTTACTTCTGAATGCTTCTCTTTGTCTCTTCACCTTTATAATTGTTGTGAACCTCCTCCAATGAACTTGTCACATCTCCATCAGTGTCTGTGTAATTGTCTGTCGTACCCCACTGTACGTGACGTGTGTACGTTAGTTCCAGGAAAGCGATTCGCTAGTGTGTCGTTCATTTATTCATGAAATTCCATAACATGCAGATAATCCTGACCACCATTTCCTGTTCTAAGTGTTATATCTGCATGTAGTTCCTCTCAGTGCATGTCTAGCTCTTTAGAGTTGCTTCACACCATCCTGCTTCTCACCCTCTCTCTCTCACTTCCTGTGGTTGTTCAGACTGAAAGGCGGTGGCCAGTCCTGGGGTAATAACCAGGATGGGGTTGTGTCCAGCCAGCCGGCCCGTGTGGTCGATGAACGTGAGCAGATGGCCATCAGCGGAGGATTCATCCGCAGGTCAGTTACCTCTAAGAAAATTACTGCAAATGTATACAGTATAAGTCAATGGACCTTGGTTATGACTTGTATTTTACCAAATTCTATAATTTGTCATTAGCCGTTCATACCTTAAGCAATGTCATGGGTTCGACTCCTAGGGAATGCGTAATGTGAAATGTGTAGCTTGAATGCAATATATACATATGTGTGTGTGTGTGTGTGTACTGTTGATATATATATATATATATATATATATATATATATATATATATGCATTATATTACTGGTAATTTTAAGAACTATAATGCATAATAATTGTAACAACAATAATGATAAATTATATCATTAATACGTAATAAATCGGGTTATATTTAATATATTAATATTTAAGACTTTTTTGCATTGTGACCTGATTTTCATGACAATTAGCCGAAACTACAATAATAATGATGATGATGTTGATATCTTGTTCACATTAATGTCATTTTAGGTCATAAATATATTTGACCTAAATTTTCGCTGATTTAAACAAAAAACTTCTTTCTTTTTTTTTTTTACTACTGTATTATAGTAATATGATGTAGTATGTAAAGTGCAGTCTAGTCTTTAGGTGCAATACTACAACAACAAAAACTGGAGAGTTTTTTGAGAGGATGAAAGCAGCAGCAGGAGTGTGCTGAAATGTTTGAAATGAATGTAATTGTAATATACAGTCTCATAATTTACCATTGCTATTTGTCACTATGGTTACAGGCATCACCGACCAATTAGAGAAGGGGACTGACTTAGACAGTCACCTGTTCTTTCAGACCTTCATTAGCTCCTGTCTGCTGTGTGGACAAAACCGTTTGAGAGACATGGTAGTAAATAAGGCTGTCAGTCCCAAAAGCTGACTGCGTGAGTGTAGCCTAATTGTACTGTTGTTGTTTTCATCTATCTAGTGTATCAGCAGTGAGTGCAGCACACTTCAGTTGTCAGTGAGTCACAAGCATCTCTATAATTGTCTGTTGAAGACGGATGTCCGCTTTGTGCCAGACTGTAGCTTCAGGCACATCAGGGATGCTCATGAAACCACTGAGCTGTTGTTGGTCCGCTGTCTCAAAATACCCTATGTCAGTCCGCAAACAAAATGGGATGTTCAGCTAGAATCCATATACACCTTAATGGTTTTAGACAGTTGTTCTAGTCATGCTATGCTAGTGTAGACAGAATCCATAATGTATGTGTTTAACGTCCTTTTTCTGTCCTGTGCAACCCATCAGACAGAATAAGATCAACATGAATTCAAAATTTACAATATTTACTTATATAATACCATTAGTGCATGCGGTTTCACAGGGGATTTTTTGTTGTTGTTGAAATCTTTCATCAGAAAAAAATATAACTAAATGTTTTCCAGTCTAAATATGACGGAAAATGGGTTTCCCTGGTGACCTTAATGTGGAAATCATCCTGAGGATATTGTGCCCATCTCAACCAGTGCTCTCAATAAACCCAGACTTTTTTTTGTGTATCTTAAGGGTAACAAATGATGCACGTGAGAATGAAATGGACGAGAATTTGGAACAGGTGGGAGGTATCATCGGTAACCTACGCCACATGGCTCTCGACATGGGCAACGAGATCGACACCCAGAACCGTCAAATCGACAGGATTATGGACCAGGTAAAATCATGACATTGCAATATCGGATCAATTATTACTTAACGCAAGAGCCTCAATTCTGACTCCAAACTCTCTCATGAGATATTAGACCTTCTAATAATAGCAAACGTTGCTTGTTGGTGCTTGTAAAGTCACATCTCACTGTACAAATTACTTCTGAGATTAATGTTTGCTCAGAGTTGTGCATTAAATGGGTCATGAGCTGCATTTTTTATATTTTATAATGTGCACTTATAATAATATTATGTCAGTATGATTTTATATAAAGAATGGTCATAATTTCTAAATAAACTGCTGTGATTGGCTGACATGTTTGCAGATGAAATAAGTATTACATGTGGAACTCTCTCGAAATCTTTTAACACTTTTTTACTGTTAGAACTGTCGAGATTAACTCGTGAAAAGTGTTGATTATAGCATCATATTTAGATCTACTCCCGTCACTTGAAAGGTTGCGGCGATGAGCATTGTCCGATGACAGATTTGGCTGTCTTGAAGTGCTTGAATGTGGTGACCTTGTCATTGCAACTTGATTTCTGCCCTTTCACGAATGCTTTCATCATAACAAACAATTCAAACGCAATGTAAATAAGAGATTCATGGAGCAGTTTAGACAGCATCATTGATTATAATGGGAGTTTTGGCGAGAGTCCACAACTCTGTCACTGATAAACTGTCGCCCTGTGTGATTGACAGCTCCAGCGATTATAAAGGGTTCTATATATCATTTAATCACAATTTAAATAACAAATTATTTTTATGCTACTAAGAGAAGCAATGTGAAGTTGATCGTTTAGTCACTGGTTTGATTTACTGACACGTAGACAAAGAACATCTGACTGTACATGAATCATTACATATCAGAATTCACTGATCACAGATCAGGCATTAGAATTAACATGGTTACTTAGGCCTACATGTTGTGGCACTGCATTCGGGCCCATATCTTACAGTTTAAGGGCCCTATTTTAACGATCTCAGTGCATGGTCTAAAGCGCAGGGTGCAAGTTCATTTAGGGCGTGTCCGAATCCACTTTTGCTAGTTTAACGATGGAAAAAATGGTCGACGCGCCAGGCGCATGGTCTAAAAGGGTTGTCCCTATTCTCTTAATAAATAATGGGTGTGTTTTGGGATTTACATGCGTTGTACCAATCAGAGTCTCATCTCCCATTCCCTTTAAATGCCAGTTGCGCTCGCGCCATGGCGGATTCGCTATTTACATGACAGAATTTGATAGAGAAAAGACCGATCGCATCTCCAGAGCGCAAATGGATCTGCTCGTGCACGAGGTTAAAGTGCGCAGCGCAGACCATCTACAGGACAAGCCGGATTCCACCATATTTTTACGTACACAATAATAATCTTTTACATTGTAATCCTTTTATTTAAAAGATTTGACATGTTTGTGTGCTGCTGTGCATCCCTTTGTGTTTAATAAGCAGAGTGTACGCGTGTTGTGGACCCGCCTATGGGCGCACATTACTAACGTGCTCTTTAAATAACAAAAAAATATATTGCGCCATTGACTTTAGACCAGGTTTCAGTTGGTCAATGGCGCAGTCTATTTCTGTTGCCTTAAAATAGCAATGCGCCACCAATGCACCTGAACACACTTCGTTTTCAGACCAGCACGCCCATGGGCGCACAAATGCATTTGCTATTTAAACAACGTGGCACAGGACGTGAAAATTATAACTGCGTCGGACTGAAACTAGCAAAAAACACTTGCGTCGCGCTTGACGCTGCATTGTGCCGGGTGTAAATAGGGTCCAAAGTCTGTTTGCAAAGCCTGCGCCGAGATGCAACTGATTTACCATAGAATCCACAGTTAAATGTCATCTCACGAACGTGCCAGTGGGCGGGGCCAAAATGCCATGATGTAGAAGTAGGCGTTGATTTGATTCTGCAGAGGCGGTCTTTCATCGCACTATGACATCATAATGTGACAAAATTCCAAACAAGTTGTTTTCTGAGCTTGGATTCAATAAAAGATGCTTTTGGACATTTTGAGTTCTGAAACATACTGGATGTTTTTATAGTACAATGACCTGTCAAAAGATCAAAGGAAACTCAATTCATGACCCCTTTAATGAACTCTGGATCATAAATGCATTTTATAATGCATCATTATTACCATTGCTCTTAATTTGAACCACCCAGAACAGTTCTCAATCCGGAGGCCTCAAACAAGCTTCCAGAGGGGATGCAGGATGACTTAAAATGATTTAATATATTATTATAAACATTATTATTATTATCAGACACCCCACCTCTCTCAGAAGATCAATGAGTCTCCCACATATTGACATACCTACTGTATCTATTATCTCTGTCTTCCAGGCTGATTCCAACAAAACCAGGATTGACGAAGCTAACCAGCGAGCCACAAAAATGTTGGGAAGTGGCTAAATCCATACAAGAAGTGCTTTGTCTCATTTCCCCCCTCCCCGCTGTACCTGCAACAGTGCACATGTGCTTTTACCATGGTACTCACCTGACCGGTTTGCACACATGCACTTATCACCCCCTCAATGCTCTATCTAGAAAGTGTCGTTGTGTGTCTGTCTTAACTGATAGTCTAGTAAATGGTCACATTTACTCTGTATCTTTCTCTCCAAAGGTTAAATGTACATAGTGCATATTTGATGGCTAGAGCTCACATGTGAAGTTTCTTCTTCTTTTTTTTTTTTTTTTGTGTTGGTTTCTTTATGTTTTTTTTTAAAGTGTATATTTATTAAATATATATACACATGTTTTGGATGAAATTTCTTAAAAGTTTTCAGTCATCTGTGTGTCCATGCTCTGTGTTTTACTCTATATAAGCCATGCTTCATATTCAGATGTAGCGAGACAGGAGACGAATTAGACTGTGAGGTGCAGGAGATCACATGACTGATTTCTTATCTTACCCTGCTATTTTGTAATCGCCTTTAGACAGTGTCCAGTAACGATTATTCCACCTGAAGTGGTCATATATGTATTCACCGTGTCACTTTCACTTGTTATTACCCAAGTCGTTCCCGATGTGTAGACATTACTGTACAGCATGGGCATGGTCAGTACATGCATTCGGTTTGAAGTATCACAGTTCTGCATCATCACAATAGTGCCACACTTTTTATTTCTGTACATCTGCATAAATGTGTCAGTTGTTGTAAAATAAGTATAAGAAATGCCAATAAAAACTAAACAAACCTAAATCTATTGTTTGCTTGATCTGATTTAATATCTTTCCAACACAAGCGGAGCAGAGACAATAGCGAGCGTTTTGACACAAGCGTGTTAGAGTGTCTGTACGCTGTACTAACCAAGATCCTCTTTGAACCAGAGGCTTTACATGGATTATGCCTGGCAACGTCACTAAGTACATCCAAATGCTGAAATACACAAGTACACACACACACTGGTTAAACACACACAACATGGATAAATGCAAGCACGTGTAAACTAGGTGTTAAGGGACGGCTGTCCAATAGTGGTTATTGAAGTCATATTTAACTCATTATTTAACTCATAATAAAAAATAAAAAAACAGAAATAATTTATATTTATTTTATAACAAATAAATCTTATTAAAGCCAAAATTATATTTAGCATCCCATTCATTGACAACTACATAAACATTCGCAGCGCTATCTAGATTCTGACGAATCTGGAATTTCGGTCAAATAAATGCTATTTTCGCTGTGTATAAAACACTATGCTTCATATATGTAAAGATGAACTACTTTAACGACAAGACAATGTAGGTGTTGTGAAAAAAAAACTGATAAAGAATACCAGTCACAGCAGCAATCGTTCTCCCCTCTGCCATGTTTAAAGTTTATGACACGTCCAACTCTGGAACTTGGGTATCAAAATTATTCCAGAGCTTCCCAGTGGTAAATACAACTTGAGAGGACGTTCATGTCCAATTTTTAACTAGGAAACTCGTATTTATAATAATTCCGGTAGCACTTGAAGGCAGCATTAGATGTGATGAATTGTGATAGCATATTAGTATCAAGATTATGTGTTTGTTGTATTTTCGTTTGGTTCTTTTCTGCTTCTGTTTCCTTGCCATGTGTATCCTGACCTAGTTTCCCTGTGTTTGGCTGTTAATCTAATTAGGTTCATCAATTAAGTTGATCTTTGCGTTTCCTAGTTTACCTCTCTGTATTTAAGTCCTGAGTTTCCCTTGTTTATTTGTCTGTTCTACTTTGTGTATACTGGTTGTTTTGGTCCTTTGTGTTCCTAGTGTTTTTAGTGCTGTTAAATTAATACTATACTGCTGCAAAAATATCCCTATTTTTCCTTTGTAGCAACTAAAGTATGACAAAAGATCAGACCTTTAAAAATGGATACAGCAGCTATTAATACAGCCCTAGTGGGAGGTTTTCAGAGGCCAAAAGGGGCTGTTGTTTTTATTTTCAAAACAGCAAAGATCTGGATAACTATGTGGAGGAGTTTATTAACATCAGCCACCTCACATCCGACTACTGATGCCAAGAGGGAATTCCCCACTGGACCATGGCCAGTAAGTTAACATTGCTTTGGGGTTGAATAAACCTCTTTTACAGTGGGGGAAGCAGAAGCGGACGCCATCCCCATCGTCCAGCCCACCTCACACCCATCACAACTCTGAGCCCAGAGCCCAGCTAGCCATCACCCTGCTGCATGGATACGACACCAGAGCCCACCGCAGACGGAGAGCTTGAGCATGCCGTGATTCACAAGTCATTCCTCGCCCAGTCTCCCTCTCCCACCTCCTCTTTCAAAATCAGCCAGTTCCACAGCCCCGCCTCCGCTAGTTCGCATGAATGACAGATCCTTGTGATGTCATGTAGATGAAGAAGATAACTGGTCCAAGCACTGAGCCCTGAGGCACCCCAGTAGCTAGATGTTGCGACATAGACACCTTACTCTCCAAGATACCCTGAAGGACCTACCTGAGAGGTAAGACTTTGAACCATTGGAGTGCGGTTCCTGAGATGCCCTTCATCTTTAGGATTGACAGGAGGATCTGGTGGTTAACTGTTTTAAAGTCAGCAGACAGATTCAGCAGGATGAAAACTGAGGATTTGGAAGCTGCTCTTGCCAATCTCAGAGCTTCAATAACCGAGAGCAGGGCAGTCTAAGTTGAGTGTCCGCTTTTGAAACCAGACTGGTTGTTGTTCAGGAGGTTGTTCTGTGTAAGAAAAGCAGAGACTTGATTGAAAACAACTTGTTCAAGTGTTTTAGCATTGAATGGAAGAAGGGATACCGGTTTGTAATTTTCCAGATTTTTGAGTGGATTTCTTAAGCAGTGGGGTCACCGCCAGCTTAAATGCTGTGGGAGAGGTACCAATGTGAAGAGAGGTGTTGATGATGTGAGTAAGTGCGGGTACAACTGAGGAAGAAATGGCTTGAAGTAGATTAGAGGTAATAGGATCAAGCGGACAGGCTAGGTAGTAGGGTGATTGGAAAGATGAGTTTAGAGACTTCTGCCTCCGAGAGCGGAGAGAAGAAGGGGAAAATGTGTGTGTTAGCTGTTAAGATGTGTGTGTCCGTTTGTGGTGTGGCAAATTGGCCACTGATAGTGATTGTTTTATTTGTGAAGAATATGGCAAAATCGTCATCTGTTAGGGTTGATGAAGGAGGAGGATTAAGAGAGGAGAATGTTTTGAAAAGCATGGGAGAATTGTTCATTTTTCAGGTGTGAAACCTCCCCCGGACCCAAACAGATGAAATTTGGTCCGATGAAAAGAGGTAGTCTCGGTCCGGATCAAACTGAACAAAGGTTTGGTTTGTTTCTGTGAAAGCATTTTCTGTATCATCCGTTTCTCATCACTCTGGTTGTTGTTTTATGATCATCTGCATATCCATATCACTGTTTAAATAAACTGCCTTCTATTGAGTTACTTACTGTTTCCGCTGAGTCTGTGTTCTCCTGACATATAATCCTGCTTTTTGTGTTTCTCTTTGTTGTGGAGAAGGAAACACAATGCTGTTATCATCAGATGGAGATAATGTCCTCTGCTGTACAAGCGGAAAGGGATGTTCTCAACCGTAGCCTGACTTTCATATGGCACACTTATCGCACAACCTTAAAAGCAAAACACAGATGAAAGCACTATCAGCCAAGACTGCAATGTCTCTCTGCTCTTATCAAAGCAGTGCTTCTCTACTACTCTACATTCTCTTGATGATTTTCTTCCGCCAAACCACATTTGTGGAAATGCATTTGCCAGATATGCATCAGTGACTTCTAGATGTACACTGATACAGTATTTTACACTGCTAAGAAAGAAAATGGTCTAGAGGATGCTGGCATCAGACCATAAAATAAATTCATGCAAGTACAATAATCAAGTGGTTCAGTGTTCATTTCTAGATACTGATTGGACATAATAAAAATAGCCTTTGAAATCCCTTGACAAGCACAGCTTCCATTCCTGTTGACATATATTTCCTATTCTTTTAAATGACCACGTCACAGCCACTCTGCAAAAAACATCCCATTCTTAATTAATATTGTCTTCCATTTTAATTTTAAAATAATTATTCTCACCCATTAGTGTAGCACCAAACGTGTTTCATATTTTCAACCTGTTTCTGTTCAATTTTCTGGGAATAAATCCATAATTTATGTCATTGTGGAAATGTTGTGATATTTAAAAACAAGATTTACTTGAGAGGCAGTAATGCTAAATGGAAACTAGCATCTTAAGTGTGTTTTTTCACTTGTTTTGAGAATAACAAAAAATGCTTAAATTCAAATATTCAAGATACAATCGATGAATGAAAATTGATTATAAAAACTTTTTTTCATATTTATATCATGTCATTTAATATATAATGTAGGTCATTTATTTTGTTGATTTTTTTAAAAAAAAATCTGGAAAACAAATAATTTTTTATTATGTAAATACAAATAATAACATAAATAATATCAAATAAAATTGCTACTTGCTATTGCTATTGCTAGTCAGTGTTTGGAGTAAGGACATTCTCATTAACGTATATGTATTGGTCATATAGGTGCAAGATGAATCAATATTTTGTCAGACATTTTTGTGTACAGTATATCTGCTAAAAGTTCATCTGGACAACTTTTAGAAGTATTAATGCATATAGGCGGCCTCAAAGATTACACAAGGACTAAAAGCCAAAAAATATATATAAACAGGTCGTTTAAATGCAATAGAAAATTCATTTTTTGTTCATATTCTTAAATTAATTTCTGTCAGTGATTTCTATTTTAATGCTCCTGCTCTCTCCGGCTGAAATTTCACCTGTGACCTATAACCTTTTTTAGCATGATGGATGTGACAATTCTCTAATTCTTTGAAACTGTACATGATTTGCTCTTCATTGTGCAGGTACTGATTGAACAAGAATTATTCAGCGTTTGACACCCACTCTCACCACCCTCTCTTCTGAGTCACAGCCCTCCGCTGGCCTGTTCTTCATCTCAAAGTGCACGTCTCTCTTCCAGCCAGCCCACCTCCTCTTCGCCCCCTTTACATTTCACATCCCGTGTTCACGCTTCTATACACATACCATCTCCAGCGTTGTTTTGCCAACTCATTAACAAATGCTGACAGCAACTCCAAAGGCTCTCCAACTCTGACTCACTGGGTTTTTGCAATACTCTGAATGCATTTGTACATCATATATCATTTATATAATGGTTTAGATACACAAAAACATGCACACATATCCTTCATTGTAAAGCTTACCATTAACACTGAGGTTATAGAAGTATTAATGCATCCTTGCAGGGATTCATATTTATTCACTCTGACAAACCAGTGATGGGGAAGACGAGGATGTGTGGGGGAAGGGAAATGGGAATTGCGTAACCTCAAAGCTCCCTCTTTGCATTAAGTGGCCATAAGAAAAGGAAAAGGAGAGGAGAGGAGAAAAGAAATAAAGAAAAGCAGGAGAGAGTAGAAAAAGTCTCCATTTGCCCTTTACTGAAAGGTGCAAAAATAAGATTAGGCTACAATCAAGGGTGTGAAAAAGGAATGAGTGGGACAATAATGTACAGTTCCAGAGTGTTTATTCCTAAAGAGCAAAAAGGTGATATTTATGTAAAGGCTATCTATCTATCTATCTATCTATCTATCTATCTATCTATCTATCTATCTATCTATCTATCTATCTATCTATCTATCTATCTATCTATCTATCTATCTATCTATCTATCTATCTATAATTTTAAGAATAACATATATGTGTATGCGGGTTTAATTTGGAGTTTCAAATCTAATTTACTCTGGGAATAAACAGAACATTTTAGGATTAACCAATATAAATAAAAAACATTCAACAAAGTTTAAAAAATAAGAAAGATTCAGCATTTAGTTCCTAAAATATTATGGTATAATCAGGGCATCCTAATAAAAAAGCAAACGTGCTTTTTTACACAAGTTCCAACCTAATCAAGTGATGTTTGCACATGATGAGACATGTTAGTGACTGACATCTAGTGTTCACATGGAAGTAGTTCAGGCAACTTCTAATTACAGTTTTTCTCAATCGCTTTGGCACATTTCTCGAAACATTAACATTAACATTATCTATACTGTAAGTTCAATTGTCACAACTGTTCGCTGAAACGTCAGAACTCTATTGCATGTTTGCAGAACTCAAAACATTTAATTAATGCTTACATTTTTTTTGTCAGTATTGGCCGTGTCACCAAAACAAGTTTTTGTTTTTGTTTTTTATAATCGTGTGAGCCACACTGGTCAAAATGTTTAGATGTTTTTTTCACCATGTGTTTTCTACTTTTTCGTTTGACTGTCTGTTTTCTACACTACACAAGAATGTCAGTTTTGTCTGAATGTTCTTGTGTATCACACTGAGCTTTTTAGATACAGATTTCAACAGTGGGTAAAAAAAATGTACTAGGAAAAGTCAATGTAGTAGTACACACAGAAAATGTCATTGACATTTGCACACTTTATATCAGGTGTCCTTATCTATGTAGCTACTTACATAAAATTATTAATATTGTATTGCAAAACACTTGTGCTGCTATTGAGGTGGATACGTTTAGTGACAGATTTGGTGGATGTTTAAGGGTTAAAGGGTAAGGGAAGGCTCAACAGTTTTATTACAGCTGTTTTTTGTTTTGTTTTTTTGTTTTTAAATAAGTACAATGTAAAAACTGTATTTACACAATAAGTGCATTGTATTAATGATACATTTACAGTAAATGTTACTGTAGTACAAAGTAGTTAAAGACACCTAAAGTGGGACCAAACATTTTTATTTACACAATACACTTATTTTTGTAGAAATGTGTTACATGTAAACTGGAAATTCACAGTTGCTTGTTCTTTTTTAAATATATCCTATAATGTCTTCCCCAACACCACACATTCATGCATATCTTGCTCTCTCACGACAAGCAACTGTGTTTTGTCAGTTTATATATGGAACACATTTCTACAAAAATAAACTACTGTTGCTGTCTAGGGATTTAGACGTTCCAAACTTGATTGGTTGATTGGTAGGATTGTGATTCCTACTTCATTACAATGGCAGATCAGACATTAAATTACACACATTCCATGTCAGGTGTTTATGGAATTTTAATGCTTGTCTGACAGATGTATCATTTTGCTTGTGAAGGCTCACATGATGAAAGAATGTTTAGTGAAGAGTTTGATGGTTTCTTTCACTGAGAATCAACACATCAGTTTTGATCAACAAGCCATGTGCATTTAGTCATTGTGCAAATTGTAGACAATTGTATTTTCTCTTTTGCACATAATGTGCCAAGACACATGCAAATTGCTGGGGTGGTTAATTAATTTCACTTTTCTAACTTTAGTTAGTATGTTGCTGTTTGAGCATAAACAACATCTGCAAAGTTACAATGCTCCAATGTCAAAGCAAAGGGAGATAGTTGCTTTTAAAGAAATTGTTTTTTAAGGACTACAACAAACGACTGGTAGGACTACACGACATTCCTCCCGATTTAGTGACATCACTAACACTAAAATGTAGTAAACCCCGCTCCCGGGAACACGCACTCCATGTTGAGAAGAGGAATAGTTGTTGTAGTACTCTGTAGGCATCTTTAAACAGTTCCCACAAGAGCGATTTTATAGATGATCATGACAGAATATGCTAATCAAAGACTTGAAGATAGTTAACTCCACATCAGCAACATAAATACATCAACTAACCATTCAGAAACGTCCTGTTGCAGTCTATATGTTGTCACTTCTTCTTGAGTCTCTCCATCATTGTCCGACACCAGTTTAAACATAAAAGGCAGAGAACAGTTTCTGACATTTTAGTGCATGTCTGCCTAATCGGAGCTGCTACATACAAGCTCTTGAAGCTCCGCCCTCTGTGTCGGGAGCAGCAACTCATTTGCATTTAAAGGGACACACAAAACGATGCGCTTCTACTGACCCTCAAAAAGGGACCATTTTAACATGCTGTAGAAAACATTCTGTGGGGCATTTTGAGCTAAAACTTCACATACACACTCTGACAGAGACTTTTTATACATATTGTAAAAAGGGGCATTATACCACCCCTTTAAATCAATAAGAAACTAATTGTTTACAGACCTGAACTTATTGTTTTGAGAGAAAAAAAAAGTCTCATTCGAGAATTGGCCCAAAGCGATTGAGAAAAACTGTACTGGTACATTTACAAGCACAATCTATTTATTGAATATTTTCACAAAAACTGAGTAATTGAGAATAGCTAATTATTGAAAACACCAAGTAAAAATTATATGATATAAATCAATTTGATGTGCATACTGTCTTTTTGAAGTGCATGGATTTGTATTATTATTAGTGCTGGGCAAAGATTATTCGCGATTAATCGCATCCAAAATAAAAGTTTGTGTTTACATAATATATGTGTGTGTACTGTGTAGAATTATTTTGTATAGCCTATATAAATACACACATATGCATGTATATATTTAAGAAATATTTGCAAATACACTGTATATATATTTATACATACATTATATTATATTATATATAAATATACATATTATATATATATAACAAAATTTTCCTAAATATATTTAGGCATGTCTGTGTATTTATATATACAAAAAAATAATACACAGTACACACACATATATTATGTAAACACAAACTTTTATTTTGGATGTGATTAATCGCGATTAATCTTTGCCCAGCACTAATTATTATTATTATTAGAACTTAGAAGTGTTAGTTTTTATTTGTATGAAGATATTTACTTTGTATGAAGCACCTAATTATTGAATTTATGAGTGGAAGCTAATTATTTTCACTGTGGGATTTAAAATTAGGTCACTATTTGGACAGCTATGGTTTATTGATTATAAGAGATGCACTCACGTGTTTTAATAAGTGATTTCAATAACAAATGTGCAGTCAAGGACAGGATATGAAAACCCCTGTAATTTCCTAATTTCCCTGGTCAAGGGCAGCTGCTTAAGATCTCGCGATACTATTTGTGGCGCGGGATTTGGCTGAAGCAGATGAATGCGCAGTAGTCGTTCTGCAGCGCTGTGGAAATGGCGCCTGCGTTCAAGCAGCACTAGTCGGCAGTTATAACGTTTTGCACTGAAGTCACTGGAATTGAAGTTTTCTCCTTGCCACTGCTTTAAAGTTCAACACAACTAGACTACGAGAGTTTATCCGTATGAACTGAGTCCGGATTATGACCGGAAAAGAGTTGCCACGAAAGTCGTGTTTGAAGTATATCCAGTCTTATTGAGGGCCGTCATCAGCGCGCAGGTACAACGCTGTTGTCCGTGATCATTTTCAGCGATCTATCCAATATTAGGATATTCTGTAGAATTGTACGTGTTTGTGCGGCTCAAGACGGTTTAACACTCATTTAAATTGCTTCTTTAGTGTTAAAAGCGGCTGTGAGAGTTAGTCTCGTGTTGTGACCGTTAGCTACCGTTAGCCTGTGCGGCTAACCTGAAGGGCTCATGGTAACAGTCTGCGTGGGCTCAATTTACGCAAACAACTCGGCTATGTACGAGACGCATGCTTTATTGCACATCACAGTAAGCTTTTTCAATTAATTAATGTCCCGTCGTCGTTGGAATTTGAGTCTCTTGTTTGTTTTTATACGTATTATGTGTTGCTATTAACAGTAGCATTTTGTTGCTAGCGTGCTGTGGTTGACAGACAGAACAGAAACTTTCCAGCAAAGGCGATTTTTCAGACCATACAAAATGAATGTTTTATGTAAACTCTGCAAGGGACTTCTCTGGATTGACGCTTTTATTTTACCTGGAGAAGACAGCAGTATTTGTCAGCTATAATTTGAATGTATTTGAATGCACTTTGATGAGTTGGCTGCTAAGATTTTAAAGTGGCAGTGCACGTAATGACAAAGCATAACGTCCTGTTTATCGTAATATAAAGAAACAGAAATTACTGCAGATACCCGTGTTAGCGTACCTGGTCTAGTATTGACTTTTATTAGGAATATGTATTGAATAAAGCTCGATTTTAGGTCTCGGTTTCGCCATGTGAGTCTCACGCATGGGTGGGACATGTATTCTGCGCGGGCACATGGATGAGTCCTATAGGCTGCGTCTGTTTTCATAAGATGACCATCCTTTTCCAGGGGGCACTGTTGCATGAGTCAAGGGTTTTAACTTGTACAGACTGTAAGCCGTTATTTCATTTTATAATATCTTCAGTCATATCATCATCAAATGTGCTTTAAAATGGTTTTAAATGTTTTCTTTTTTAAGCATGTCATCTCCATAGATCCCTATACTTTCACTAGAGTAAAATAGCTGTCTTTGTGAAAAACCTTTTCCTAGTCTAGACATACAGACTTTCAGTGTTTTTTTTCAAGATAGCGTTATCATGGCTATGCCACATTTCTTGAGGCTGGTAAACATAAGTTATGTAAACACCTTGGCGTCTAAACTATGATGATCAAGCATCCTAATAATGTTCTAATAATTCAGTTTTTTCCCATTATTATTTTCTGTAGTTTATTTTTTATTTTTTTGCTTTTATGTATTTCATAGTAATTAATTGATACCAGTTTATTTAAAGTATCCTCTAGCGATTTTGCTTTTTACTTCGAAAACAAGCTAGCCCTGAAAACAACACACACATTGTGTATGCCAAAATAAGTCTTTAAAACCAAACTTTAACATGTATTATTACCATAAACTTTGAAAGGAGTTTGTTTATTTTCCAAATGTATCATAAACAATTGATTGCACTGAATTCATTTTGTTTGGTAAAACATGTTTATTCTTTATTTATTTATTAGTGTAATGTATTTATTTATTTTACCTTGATTTATAGTTTTGTTCATTGTTCAAGTCCTATCCATGTTGGTTGCTTTCTACCAAACAGTGCTATTTTAGTATTATTTATATACTACTAATACTTAATAATATTTTGAATTGTCCTTTTTCAGTTTTCAGTTTTTGTAATTTAGTTTTGTTCTCATGTTGTTTTTATTAGTAAACATTTTTTTTATTTAATTTTCAATTAGTTCTTCATCTTATTTCAGCTTTCGTAAAGGTTTAAGTTTTTTTTTTTAGTTTTTTTTTTTTATATATACATTTTATTCCATTTCAGCCGTATTTCAATGACCAACACAGTTTCTAATAGTTTTCGTTTTAAGCCCTATTTGGACGGGACCAGTTTTCTAAATTATGTTTGAGTTACAATTTGTATCACTCAACTACCGTCCTGTTTTCATGTACCGATACTAACATGAAAGATTCTGCAGACTAACATCTTTGTGTTTATTACAGAGGTGGGGAGTGTGTGTTTTCTAGATGTTGCCATTACAGAAGGTCATGTGCTGTGCTTGCTTGCATTACGTATAACGTACATGTCTTAAATGACTATTTATTCTTATTTTTTAATTTATTATAAAAGCCCTATTTAAGTCAACTGTAGGGGACTCGCATAAGTGAGCAGTCAAATCTAGTCAAGCATCTTAATCTTACCTGACACTGATAT
Source organism: Phoxinus phoxinus (assembly GCF_949152265.1). Classification (NCBI taxonomy): domain Eukaryota; kingdom Metazoa; phylum Chordata; class Actinopteri; order Cypriniformes; family Leuciscidae; genus Phoxinus; species Phoxinus phoxinus. Next base: position 12,910,273 of record NC_136888.1, on the reverse strand, counting down.
TAAAATAGGTAGTCTTCGCAGTTTCTGCGATTTGGCTCTGGCTCTATTTATTAATTTTATTATAAAAAAAATTATGTAGAATACCATCCATATTGAAATGAAAGCATGCCGAAGGTTGGTGCGTAAACAGTAGTTCAGGTAGGTCAAAAAACACATGAGAAGTTTTAGGATAATACAACCTCAGCAATCTCAGACATTCGGACAGGATTAGATTTCTCAGAGGACCGCTGAGATGGCTAAAAAATAGTACGTAATTTGTTCTGATATTTTTACAGTTTGTGTGAGAAAAACACAGACTTTGACATATTCAGACAGGATTAAAATCGCAAAATATGTCTGTGAAACACGTTTTTCTAACGTCCCCCTGAAAAACCAGTCCCGTCCGAATAGGGCTTTAGTTAACAATAATAACAGACTAACATTCAGATAAAAGAAATGAGAAAATATTCAGGTAAAAAGCGTTTGATTGGGTGTACAGCTTTTTAATTTATCCTAACTATGCACAAAATACATGGTTTGGTAGGGGTTTATTCCCCCTGGCTCTCTGACTATAAGCTCATCTGTACCCACCACTTGATGATCACGATTTTATTGTATGTTTGGAGGAAACACAAGTGTGCTGGACAACTGCTCCATTGGAGGCCCAAAAGAGCTGACAACTGCTGTTATGTATGGGGTTCTTTGTCCATAATGTTTTGAGTGTTATTTGAACATGATTTTTGTCCTAGGTTAAAACGCATTCTGTTTTTGTTCCGTTTATTGAATTATATTGTAATCCTGATGTTTCGGGGCAGGGAGATTGACTTTTAGCACATGTTCTCTCTTCAGTAAGCATGCGTGACCTGGCAGCCCAAGTCACCAGCAGCTTGCTGCGCTTTCCAGAGGTTACGATAGACGCTCTGGGGGAGGATGAAGTTACGCTCGACTCTGTGCTGCATGGGAGATTTACTGTTGGTGAGTTGTTTTACACTGATATGTCTTGATCACAAGCATGAGCCCATTTCATGTTGGGGATGATTTAACTAATAATGGAATTATTAATTGCATTATCTTAAGAATTAAATTTTCCTTTTATGTTTCACTGACATCTCTTATTTCGTGTGTACAGGGAAGAGTGGACTGTCCTGGCTTGCCTGCGGGCCTCAATTGGAGGTCGTCCATGCCATTTCTGGAGAGCGTTTCTCTGCCTACCGCTTCAGCGGGGTGTCGGAGCACCAGCCCACAGTGTTGTCTGTGCGGGACTTCTGCTGGCTGAAGCGAACAGGGCTGCTCATTGGGTTGGAGGAAGCAGAGGGCAGCATGTTGTGTCTGTATGATCTTGGTATCTCCCGTGTTGTCAAGGCTGTGGTCATCCCAGGCAGAGTGAGTGTTATTAGTATCATTGTTTGAGATACTGTTATAGTTTTTAATATTTTGAATTAGTTTTTATATTTTCTTTTAAATTTTTGTTAGTTTTGTCATCTTTATTTTAAAAAAAAAAATCTATTTCTAAATTGTTTTTATTGACTTTGTTTACTAAACTAAATTAAAATGTTGACTTGGCGCCAGTGGCAGAAATGTTGAAAAATTGTTTTTTTTTTTTTAAGTAGCAAAAAAAAAAAAGGTTTGTTAATTAATAACCCTGAATGAGTAAACAGGATTGTGTTGCTGGATGAATCCTTTTATTATAAAATTAACTTTTTAAAAATGCAATAGAATATTTCTCTTTCTTTTCTTTAAAGACCCTACTGTGAATGCTCTAGTGATTGAATAGAACATCTGCTTCTTCCACAGATCACAGCCATTGAGCCCCTGGTTAGCTACGGAGGGGCCAGTGCTAGCACACAGCATCTACATCAGAGTCTGCGCTGGTTCTTCGGTGTGGCTGCAGTGGTAACGGACGTTGGTCACGTTCTGCTGGTTGACCTCTGTCTGGATGACCTGTCCTGTAGTCAAAGTGAACTGGAGGCTTCAGGTGGGACATGTTTTTTTTGCGCTTTCATGTGAACAGTCAAAAACTATAATAGTTTAGTTCAGGGGTGTCCAAACTCAGTCCTCAATAGCCTGTCATGTAGAGTTTAGCTCCAACTTGTCTCAACACACCTGTCTGGAAGGTTCAGGAATGCCCAGTAAGACCTTGATTAACTGGTTCAGGTGTGTTTAATTGGGATTGGAGCTACACTTGGTTTTACTTGTTGCTTTTTACTGTGATAGTAAGATAAAAAGATTCTAACCTTTCCATTATCTCAAACCATTTTCATTTGCTTTGGCTACAGATCTGGAGGTGGTCAACAAGTCTCCGTCTGAGATCCCTCGGTTAAGGGAGGGTGTGTCGCAGCAGGGTAGACACCTGTGTCTGCAGCTCAGCAGCCCCACAGGTACTGGAGCAACAGCCCTGCAGTACATCCAACGCACCAATCAGCTCGCTGTCGGCTTCTCAGATGGCAACCTGCAGCTTTGGAACCTGAAGACCCTCAAAAAAGAGTGAGCGAAAGACTTAAAGCAAGCTTGACTTGACTTTGGTTGTTTTGGTACATTAAAAGAGGCATGAAATTATTGGTCGACCAATATATCGTCAAGGCCGAAACGTCGGCATAGACTGATAAGGTTTTTTGTTTGACCAATGATTCAAAAGCGAGACTTATTTGACTGCGTGCTTGTCTTTTAATTTAATGATGGTGGGAACACCAGCTCCTGAGCACACAACGCTCCCATTCTCGGTTTTAACATTTCGGTCTAATACGTTATTAGATAGAACTATTAAAGAAAAGAAAAAGGAAACATTATACCAAAAAGCATTATAACATTTGGTTTTATTATTAATAGAAAGGCAAACACTGATACTTTCTCATTTACTTTCAACATTTAGCGAAAATATGCATTTATATTACTTACATCTTGGAGTGTCAAATAAACATTTCATTTCGCAAACCTTGCAGACTTAGTCAAATCCAGATGTAATATCTTCTGTTCTGAGTGTGCATTTGTAGATGCGGACAGGAGAGTTCAGCTTCACTGGAGATGCACGATTGACAAACTTCAAATTATTGATTTCAAGCTCATATTTATGTCATTTTCGCTGTGTGCTGCTCTGTAGTATATCGGCATCGGCCGTCAAAAAATCAGTGTCGGTCAATCACTACATGAAATCTATCTTTGATAATCGGTTTCACTTGGATATCCGTAATGATAGGGAAGAAAACATATATCACTACCACCCTTTCAACCTGACTTTAATGTATTGCTGCACCAGTGAGTTTGTTTCTGAACGTGTCCTCTTGGTCTCCAGATATCACTCCCAGCTAGAGGGTGGCAGAGTGCCTGTCTATGCATTTACCTTCCAGGAGCCAGAAAATGACCCTCGGAACTGCTGCTATTTGTGGGCAGTGCAGTCTGCACAGGATCAGTAAGTTTCCTGTTTCATGTGCTCCTATCGGCATCATCATCTGATTGCCATTACTGACTTTGTACTGATTTTGTTTTGGCATATTTTGTCTTTGCAGGGAGGGGGATGTGGTCAGCCTCCATTTATTACAACTGGCCTTTGGGGAGAGAAAGTGCTTGGCTTCAGGGAAAATTATTTATGAGGTACAGAGTTCTGTAGGATTCTACATTTTCATAGATTTATTTGAATGTTGCACAGTCTTGATATTAATATACAATGTTGTTGCCAAAAATGTTTCATTATGTGTGTGATGTTTGACTCAGGGTCTGGAGTATTGTGAGGAGCGTTACAGTCAGGACTTGAACGGTACAGCGTTTCCTCTGAGAGCTCAGGCCACCAATACCCGTTTGATCAGCTGTCAGACCATAGAAAAATTTCGCCACCACCCTGATCGGGACGACAGCATGAATGAAGGTGTTTTTGCACGTCCAAAGCCGTATACTTTGCAGAGGGATTGATTGACATACATTTTCTATAATAACATTCGTTTTTCTTTCTTTAGTGGCATCTCCTGATACAAGTGTGTCGGTTTTCAGCTGGCAAGTTAAATCGTATGGACAAGGCCAGCCGTCGACCTTCGTAGGTGTTTTTGACATTAACAGATGGTACCACGCTCAGATGCCAGATTCATTGAGGTGAGTATGCTTAGTTTAAATAAGTGTAAATGCAGTCAGATATGTTGCAAGGGACATGCAACTCAAGTCCATATTTCACATTACACAGCTTGGATTTAATTCCTTTTCTCTTTACCTGTCCAGAGCGGGCGAATCTTTACGGAACTGTCCATATCTGGCAGTGTGGTCTCTTGACTCTGTGATCGAGATTACAGCTCCCTGTTCTCTGTTGGACGTCCTGATTCATGAGCGCAGTCTAAGCAGGGGTCTGCCCTACACCTGCCCTCCACCGGAACAGTTCTTCAATCCCACCACCTACAACTTTGGCAAGACATGTTTTTCATATATATTTGATGCATGTATAATGGCTGTGTTGTGTAACTCCATTAAATATTTACCGGTAATAATCTTTAACTTATTTTCTATTTTATCTAGATGGAAGTTGTTTGCTTAATGCTGGAATTGTGCACTTTACTTGCTCTGGCTATCAGAAAGAGGTTAGATTTTTGGCCCACTGTCTAGGCTATGCTGAGTCTTTATTAATCTGTTATCTATTAATCGGTTTAATATACATTAAACTCTTACTGTTTACTCTCAGACCCTGAGCTATTTAAAGAAGGTGGCACCAAGTTTGGGTGACAGCATTTCTAATGGATACTCACGCTGTCTCATGTCTGGCCTCCTGTCCTCTCGTCTGGCTGATGTCCAGCCCTCCAGCCTCTCACAGGTAACGCACCCTTTATTAAACATATTTCAGGAATAACTACACTAGTCTAATCTTTTTGCTAATCTGCTGGTATCAGAATGTTTATTTATAGCTGTGATGCACTTTTTTTCATTGAATGCCTTGTGATTTGAATTCAGGAAGAGCAGCTTGATGCCATTTTGTGCACTGCTGTGGAGACAAGCTCACTGGGACTCATAACTGGCTGTATTAAGCAGTGGACCACTGAAGGTGAGGATGAGAGAAGTAAGGCTTTTGTAATCTATAAAAACTTGTTTCATCACTGGTTACACTGCTGGTGTTTTTGAAAGAAGTTTCATATGCTCACAAAGTCTGCATTTATTCGATAAATACTGTAAATGCAGTAACTTTGTGAAATATTAATACGATTTAATAACTATTTTAATATATTTCACAATTTAGTTTATTTGTGTGTGCGCAAAGCAGAATTTTCAGCTGCCATTACTCCAGTCTTCAGTGTCACATGATCCTTCAGAAATATGCTGATTTTCTGCTCAAACATTTCTTAATATTATTTTTATTATTAAGCTTAACTCATTGTGCTGCGTAATAGTTTTTTTGTTAAATACTTTTTCAGGATTCTTTGAATGGAGATTTCTAAATAACAGCATTTATTTGAAATGGAAATCTTTTGGGATGTTATAAATATCAATTTTGATCAATACAATGCTTCCGTGCTGAATAGTAGTATTTTTAAAAAAAATTTTAAATGACCCCAAACTTTTGAATAGTAAAGTACTTACTTTGCCACATTTGCAGAGCAACCAGGGTCAGCCGTCAATCTGCGCTATATACTGGAGTGGGCCTGGAATAAAGTTGTGCTCACCAAAGAAGAACTGGATGAAATATGTGAGTTTCCTACACACATTTCTCTCAATATGGTCGTATTGCAAATTTAACATCGTTCTGATCGTGTGCTTTCTCTGCATCCAGGTGCTCCGCTCTTTGACAGCTCTGCAAACTTCACAGATCCCCAGACACTGCAGCTGCTACAGCACAGTCAGCGCTTGCTGGCAAACCTCAGCACCGTTTTCCACTGTTTGCTAAATGAGGCTCAGGAGCTCACACAGAAAGGTGTCTGACTATACACAGACATCACACTGGTATATGTGAAGTTGAAAATCTAGAATGACTGACTCTGTTTTTGGTTTCCTGCAGGGTTAATTGGACTCATGAACAAATGCATGGTGTCTAGCTTGATCTCCCAGTATGCTCAAGTGGTTTTGTGGTTCTGCCGGACTGGTCTTCTTCCAGAGGGTTCTGGTATGATCTCCAAAACTTTGCTTAAACTCTGATTTTTATCTGAATCTGTGCATTGCATATGATGAACTCTGTGTTCTTCTGTCAACAGATGATGACGATGTGCTGCAGATATCAAGGCCCTTTTACAGTCATTCTATTATAAAGAATTACTACGTCGGCCAGAGGGAGGAGCTGAGGAGGCTGGCCAAGTAAGTTGCTTAATTTCTGAAGCACCATTGATTTTTTGGTATTTCTTCTATTATTTATAATAATTATATAATGTAATATAAACATCCTTACTCAAGTCAAATTGTATCGTGTAATAAGGCATTAAAAAAGAATTTTCTTCCAATAGGGACAAATGGTGTGCAGACTGCCTCCTGATTGATGGGCTTGTGAGTCAGTGTGGGGAACGCCTTACTGAACTTTGGAAAAGGGATGAGGGTGGATCAGGACACTATCCTCCCCCATCACTCCATGTAAGTTAAGACTTGTTTAAAAAAAAAGTGTTTAAACAACATTGTGCTCAGCTGTGTTTAATTTTCTTCTTTTTTTTTTGTTGGAATGTCCCTGTTATAGGCCTTGCTGGATATTTACCTCCTGGAAAACATTGAAGAATCTGTCAAACATGCTATTGTATCCTTTTGGGGTTTCTTTAGTACATTTTATGCTTGCCATAAATATTGTGCTTTTTGCTGCTGGTTCGTAAAGATTATTCCTTGACTCAGGCTCTTAGGTTATTTACTTGCTGCTGGATGTGATGTATTCATTTCCCAATAAAAGTGGGGCATCAGTGGAGTCTTTTCCCACAGCGTTTGCCATTCCCATTGGATTAGTGAAACTGGTACAAGGCCTGTGGTTGCTAGATCATCATGATCATGAGGTATACAAACCAGTGTTAAGCTTCTTTCTCATTTATACTCTTATGCTAGTATTTTTTTTAAAGAAACTTACATTTTTGGCTTGATTTATAAATGGTGTGAACTATGTCAGTTTAAACACTACCCTTAGTGCATTTTGTGTGAATGCCAGAGGTGCAACATGATACTTCATGAATAATTTGAATTGAATGGTTTTTATCTCCCCCAGAGCTCTCTGGAGCTGCTGTTGCACCCAGCCACCAGTCACTCTCTGTGGAGCTGGCAGCATGAGCGTGTCCTGCACGCTTTGATGTGCCAGCAGAAGCACAGCATCGCCCTGCGCTACCTGCATGTGATGAAGCCTCCCATGTGCACTACCAACCAAGCCCAGCTTTGCCTCTCTGTCCTGCTTTATAACAGGTATGAGTGTAGTGTACCATGTTATTAATGTCAGCTTAGGGTGAGTTTAGTTGTATTTGCTAGACTCTTACTTTTGGTTTGTTTTGGGCTGGCCAGGTGTATTGTGGAGGCCTGGGCTTTGCTAAGGCAGCACTGCAATAAACTGAACATGGAAGAGATGATGAGGTTTCTCTTTGAGACCTGTCAGGAGCTGGGACTGATGAAAGAGCTGCTGAAGCTGCCCCTTGGACTTTTAGAACAGGTGTGTGTAAATCTCTACAACATATCATATTTAATGGCTGTTGGAATGGAAAATAAATACTTTTATTCAGCAAGGAGACAAACTTTGTCTATTTTTAAATCAAAGCTGTTCGTTTTAACATTCTACTCAGATTCTTGAAAAAAAAAGGATTGTTTCATAAAAATATTAAGCAGCACAACTGTGTTCAACAATAGGGGACAGTTTTTTGAGCACCAAAACAGCATATTAGAATGATTTCTGAAGGATCATGTGACACTGCTTTGCCATCACAGGAATACATTTCTATTTTAATATAATTTTTAAATGTAATGATATCTTACAGTATTACTATTTTTACTGCATTTGACACAAGACTACTTTAAAAAAAAAAAAAAAACTTTTAAAAAATGGTTTTTAATTAAAATATGCAGGAGTGTTTGGAGCGGTTCCTTCAAAACACCGGAGGTTTGCAGAATCGGGAGCTTCTCATGGTCCACTACCTCCAGCAGGCAAATTATGTGCCTGCCCTTCAACTCAACCAGACCATCAAATTGAACCTAGCAGTATGTTCAATTTCATATTATAATCTACATATTTCATTTTCATCATTTAATTAAACTTTTGTCATTAAAAGTTATATTTCATTTACAAAAAAATTCATGCTATTATTTTTATTTTATTATCTATCATGCTAAATATATATATTTTTTTATTCAGGCTGACAGGGATCCTAAAATGAAGGAAAGGTCAAACACAAGGAACTCTATTCTCAATCAGTATGGGAAGGTTCTTCCTCGGGTTCAACGGAAATTAGCCATTGAGCGAGCAAAACCGTATCAACACCCTGCTACGATTCACCGAGAAGGTATCGATGATGGTCATGCTCACTGGGATGCAAGTGTTAGAACTTGACAGAAGTTGTTAGCCATTTACCTTAAATATGCTCTTCTCTTCTCTCACCACTAGTTAAAAGACCCCAGCCTCTGTCAACTGTTGCTAAACGTTCAGCCTCTGAAAATGTGATGACCAGAGCAGTCTTTATCAGTAATGTCCTCTCAAAGATAGAGGAAGTGTGGGTTGGCAAGAACACCACCACGCCCGAGTCATCTCCTTTCAAAAGGTACTATACTAAAGTTTTTTTCCCAGCTTTCATTTTCTGTTTGTAAGTTTTGAAATGTTTTCATTTTAAACCCTTTTCTGCACTGAATGTTTTGTGGGATTTCCTGTACAGCCCCAAAGAGTCAGAGAAGCTAGTGCCTAGCCTATACCCTTCCTCCCCAAATCTACCCGAGGCTTTTGTGGGAACTCCCATCAACATGCTAACCAAAAGAATGTCTAGGTAAAACAGATAAATACTGGTTATATTGTGTTAAGTTTCTTGGGATAAATTTATACCTCAAAAGACACTATCCACCTTATTTTGAACGTTGTACAAACACAGTTATGCTGCTTATTGCAAACTCGTATTTATCATATATTATTTTTATTTATCATCATCAAACACTGGCTTGTACACAAATAGCTTTACCGTTTATTGTACTTGTTAACTATAGCGGCTAATGAATTGGAAGGTTCACACATTCAAAGAAAATAGCTTGCTTCCAAAATGCAAAATAAGGTGCATGGTAACATTTCCCTTGCTTTGTCACCAGGCTTCTGGATTTAGTTGTTCAGCCATCTTCCCAGAATCCTCCAGAGAGCTCAAATTTGCCTGGCACTCCTACAAGGGCTATTACCTCGTGGGCTGGCCCAAAGAGCGTCAGCAATGCTCCTGAGCTCAGTTTGCTGCAAACTCCTCAAGTGGTGAAGGTGAGACCTTATGGTTTTAAAACTTTGCACAAAACCTCACTGAAATGTTTGTGACTAAAGATTAAACATTCTGTATTTACTTCCTCTTTCTTTAAGAAATGTCCTAGCTCGTAATAATCTTTTTGATTTTAGAGAGCTCGAGCCTTGGCGTCAGGCCCGGTTTTCTCAGCCTTCACTCCACAATCTATTCTGAGGAGCAGCTTACGTCCCACTCCTGTGGCCACCCCTTCTGCATCTCCGGGCAGATCAATCACTCCTCCTTTCCGCCCCAAAGAGAGCCGTATTACCTTCATAGAGGAGGCTGATTCTCCAGAAGTTCCCAAGAGCTCTGTCCACTGGAACAATGGGGTAAAGCCTTTTCAAGATCTAAAATCAAATTTTAAGTTGAGCTGCCATAGGAAAAAGACTTAATGAAAATCTAACAGATTTTTGCAGTAGTAATATCGTTGTGATTCTTTACAGATTTCGATTAACAGGGAGCTCAATACACCTAAGAGATCTTCCCCACCTCTTAAAACGATCAGTGATGCCTGGAGTGACCATTCAGATGCTGAAGAGGAAGTAGAAGATCTAAAGAGGACGAACATTCCCTCCTTTGAAGAGAAAGAGAATCCTGATGTAGAATCTGAGAGTGGCTCCTCTGTCAAAGAGATCCCTGCAGCAGAGTCCACACAAGTGCTTCCCACTCTTTTGCAACGGCCTAGTCTGGGGCAAGAAGCAAGTCTCATATCCAATCAATCCGATACCACTCTCGAGTTCCATGATGCTCCTGAGGATCTTATGGCAACTCTGCAAGAACATCAAGCGAACAACAGTATGGATCGGGAAGTCACCATAAGACTTCCAAACACTTCAGAGGAACATATGCCTCCTGTAGAACACAAAACGATTTCAGAATTAGGCCTACCCTCTGTTGCATTGCCTGAGAAAGAGTTAAATGTAGCTCAGGAAAATTATACCAAGGATGACTTGTCCAGTGGAGAGAGCCCTTCAGACACACAGGAATGCCATAATGAGATTAAGGAGCTTGAGGTGCATGTTAATATTGAGAATGATCTTGTGAGGGAAGGGACTGAGGAGCAGCTTAAGGAAACTTCAGAGGCTCAGGTTCTCCAGCCGGATGTGGTTATGGAACCAGAGCTTGTTCTTCCAGTTCAGGAACCAAGCTTAGACTCTATAACTGAGATTTTAGATTATCCAGAGATCCAGGAACCATCAGAAGCTGAAGAGTCATTGAACACATCCTTGATTTTTGTTGAAGCTCTCAGTGTTCCTCCTACTTTAGAGCCTATAAACCAGTCCATGGAAGAAAATGCTGCTTATGATACTGTTGGTGAACCAGCTGTCACCAAGATATCAGAGACCGTACCAGAAGATCTGATCTGTGAGGCCTCTGTGTCTGAGATTCCAGTGGTTGAGTTGGTGAACCATGAACAAGTGACTAGTGAACCTGAGATCAATGAAGAATGTGTAGAGGAATCTATGGAAACCTCAGGTAGTAAAAAAAGATAAAAATCCTTAAACACCATACTATTCAACAGTTTGGGGGTCAGTAAGTTTTTATTAAATGTTATTTTTATTTTATTAAATTGAAACGCAAAATCTTACCAACCCCACATTTTTGAATGGTACTGTAACTGTCCTGTTTTCTGTTATGAAAGATAATAACTGGTAGGAAATAAATGTCTAAACATTTATATTGTAGATTTGGATGCCTTTGTGGAACAGCATTTGTTTGGCTCAGATCATTCTCTATCTTTGACCCGGTCCAGTATTAGGGAAGTCTCAGAGGAATCTCTCAAAAGGTACTTGTTAACGACTTCATGTTTCTGGTGTGCTGCATTGCATATGTTTCACATGTCTTGTCATTTTGCCTTTCATGACTTTTGTTTGTATTGTGTACACCCTATAGTGAAACAGTTTGTGACATTAAGGAAGTTCAGCCCACTGAAGAGAATGCAGCAGATTTGAAAACACAGACATCAGAATCTGCTACCTCAGAGTCCAGATGTAATTACATGTCAATTCAGCATTTTACACAGATAATGTCTTTAAATAACATTGTAATAATCCAAATGTAATCTCAATTTTTCCTATAGCTGTAGTTAGCTTAAATGACACTGATGAGCTTACCAGTGCCGAATCTTCGGAGGATGAAGATGACTCTGGAGATGAGAAGGTGGAGGACTCAGGAAGTGAGGTTGAGATTATAAAAGAAGTAAAGGGTAATGGCAGGAGTAACCACCAGCCTTCTCCTGCCCTTTACATGGAGGAACTTCCACCAAATGAGCAGTACCTCCAGGATCAAGCCAATGCAGTGCTGTCACTGGTCACAGCTGAGGCGCAGCTAAAAGTGAGTGCCCCATTGAAGCTTTAAAAAAAAATCTCATGCACTGTCCTAAACAGGTGAAATGTGACAAGTTTCATTTAGCATTTAGGCTTTATATTAAACCGAAAATAGGGCCAGAATGTCCTGACAAATGGAAGCCAAATGACTGGCAGTATATTTTCAAGTCTATTTGTATAGCGCTTTTCACAATACATATTGCTTCAAGCAGCTTTACAGAAAAAAAACATTCGGTTATCAGCTAGAGATTGTCAAAGTAATGTCCATATGGCAGTAATATACAACTATGGTATAATACATGTTATGTGGTTAGTTAATGTGTATTCAGTTAAGCAGACACCAACTTGTACTTGTAATGATTACAGAATATCTTGTCACGTTTGTAGAGCAACTTAGATTAGCACTGAAAATGTTGCACCTGGTTAGGACATCTGTGATACAGTGTTCGTACTATTAATGTTAAAAATGTGGTGTACACGGATTAATTCTACCATTGTTTTTTTGTTCTGCAGGTTCTAGACACTGACATGCCAGAGGGTGAAGGGGAAGTGCTAATGGTTGGCCTTGGCACTGCAGATCTAGATGAGGAAGATGCTATGTGTTATACTGAGCTTAAGGCATCCACCACTCTCCTGGTGCCTGTAGAGCTGGCTGAGGAACAGCAAACACATCTTCTAGATGGAGGCACTTTAGAGACCCTCAGCAGTGCACCAGATGGTACACAGCCAGAAGACTCGGACGGCTTCACGCTTATGCTTGATCCAGATGTGGAGGAACTGCCTGACGCTTCAGAGTTGGACCACAATGCAGTTTTGCTACCTCTACATGAGCCAGAAGAGCCGCAGGATGTGGATAATCCGCTTACAGCTAACTCTGAGGTTTTCATCTTGGATCATACTGTTCAAGTTCCAGACAACAAATTGGAAGAAGTAAAAGACTTGGTATCAGACATTGAACCTGTTGTCACTGGTGTCACTATAGTTGAAGAGCAACCAGATGAGGTCCTCCAGACAGTGGAACAAATAATCACACCACAAGCAGAAACTTCTCAAGAAACAAAAGGTCTTTCCAATGGTGAAAGTACAGAATTGGGTCCTGCTGATGTTCAGGAAGAATCACTTACCCCTCCTCATGGGGACGTATTGGAGTCTTCTGTGCCAGAGAATGTGTTGCTTTCAGAAGAGCATTTAGAGAAGGTCAATGAAGTTTCTGCATTGGACACAGAGGTGTCAAACATTGCAAAAGACAATATAAGTGAACCTATCCAAATAGACACTACACCCTTATTGGCTGGAGAACTTGAGGAACTTTCCACGATGAAACAATTGGCAAGGCCGAAGTCACCAGCAAGGCCAAAGTCACCAGGAAGACCCAAGTCGCCTGCAAGAACAAAAGTCGAAAGATCTGGAAAAGATACAGAGGAAATTTTGGAAAACGCTAAGGAGGTGCTGCGCAGCCCGTCACGAAGGACAAGGAAAACCGTAACATTCCCTGCACCCAATCTTGATGTGGAGAAAGATCTTACTGAAGAAGAACAAATGGATTCTCAAGTACCTTCTACACCAAGACGTGTTACGAGGAGTGGCAAGCAGCTGCCAGACTGTCAAGTTCCTGTTACACCCAGAAGAAGCACAAGAAAAGCAGATGCAGAACAGCGCGCTAATGAGAATGACCAAGACATGCCTCCTGAGAAAGTATCAAAGCCTGCAAGTCCAGCACGAAAGACCCCACAGAAAGCTACACCTAGGAAAGGATCCCGAAGAAACAGGAGCACAGTGGTTGATGATGATGAGGCCCTATCCACTGACCCTGTTCCCAGTGATGATTCTGAAACACAGGCCAGACAGAGTACCAGAAAACTCAGAGCACCAATTGTTGAAGTTCCAGAAACTCATCAAGAAGTCCCAGAGGAGATGGAAGAACCTGCCAAAGCACAAAGTAGTCCTAGTAGGTTTACTCGCAAGTCTACCCGAGGTTTAGCAATAGAACGTTTACAACAGGATCCTGCAGAAGATGCCACAACTCAAAATCAACCTTTTAAAACTCCTCCAAGAATCAGGAGGAAGACTGTGGCCAGCACTGCAGAAAAAGCAAACAATGCAACCTTTGTTATTGATGATGCACAACTTCAGAGTGTTTCCAGGCGCCTTACAAGAAGCCGGCACTGGAATCAAGGAGAGGATCTTGGCAAAGAAATGCCATATTTGATTCCCTTGGAAGTAGAAACTAAAACTCTTCATGCTTATGCTCTTGTAGAGCGACTCAAAAATGTGGAAGCGAGCGGAGAGACTGTTCCAGTTGTAACTGAAATTATACATGCCAAGAGAAAAACCACTAGATCTGCAGCACTGAACGAAACTCATAATGCAGACATTGAAGAATCTAAATTGGTGGTGTCTGACGAAATGCAGGAACATGCAAGCAAGTCACTTGAAAGTGGTAGACGTACACGAGCAAGCAAGGTGTCTGAACAAAACTCTTTAGCTGTTGGCGATTCAGTTACTCCTATAGCTGACCTGAAAAGAACAAGAGGTAGTCAATATTGTAATGCCTCTCTTTGCAGTAAGTTACAACACTTTAATGTGCCTTCAATTAAATTTATCCGCAATCCTTTCTTTATAGCAAGGAGAAAAGGATCTTCTGTACGAAATGAAGTTGAAGTTCCAGAAATGTTGTCTCCTGTACCTCAAACAAAGGCCTCAGGAGATGAAGCTGATTCTCAATCCAAAGAGGTACCCAGCATCCTTTAAAGTTTGAGTACCAAAGCAATTGTTTAATTTTAGCTGGATAACACTTTAAATTTCATGTCTTTTGTTGTAGGACAATGGCCCTGTAGGTTATGTTGCAGTTGAAACTGAGGTTGTCAAGCCCAGAAAGAAAAGGACAACCAGGTGAATTGTCCATGTTGCATGTAGTCCTATTGCTATTGTGATATAATAATGTTTACATGCACAGTATAATCAAGACAGGTTTTTTGTATTGTCAAGCTACAATCTTAATCTCCCTGTCAGAGTATAAATGAGATCAACTACAAGATGTGCAGTTGTATAATTGATACAGACTACCTTGCTTGTGGTGTTTGTTGCGCAATTGTAGTCCGATTCACTTGTTAAAGCTGAGCTACAATCGCATTATCCAAATCTGTTAGTCCAACTTTTCTAATATCTAACTATTGCAATTTGTTCATGTGATTGTTCTTTCTGGTCTTAGATTATCATACCCTAATTAATTCCAGTTTTCTTTTTACAGAACAAAAGCTGCCCCAGAACCTCCACCTCCGGTTGAGATCAGTTTTCTTTCTCCCCTCGCTAGTCCCGCCGAATCGATAGCTAGAACCGAAAAGACGGAAACCCCTTCTCTGAGGATGAACCTACGCCGCAAACGCATGATGGATGCCATATTTCCTAAACCTGTAACGAGGAGGAAGAAGCTTTGATTGTGGACTCTTTGACTGGACTCATTTCCCAAACCACTTCGTGTGCGTTTTTGTTTTATGCTCTCCTTGTTTCCTAAGAGCTCTGCAACCTGCTGTTTTTCAATCAATGGATAATGTTTGGAATAAATAATCTAATTTGGGATAAATAATTTTGTATGATAAATTATGCCGTTTACAGTAAGGGGCACTGAGGGACTTGAGCACCAAAAAAGAGATGGTTTAGTTTTTAAATGTTTCTACTAATTGATGCAAATGTAAATAGCCTTTTAAGTATGTTATAAATAAAATTTGATACTTGTGAATTTTGTTGCTTGTTTTGTTTACAGGAAAGATTGTGGAACATGTAAAGTCATAGCAAACAATTAAGATTTATGGTTGTACCACTTGGGTGATAATTCATAAAGATGATACTTTACATTGGTTGAAAGTGTTATAAAATCATCCATATTACATGGGTGGACTTGCTTTGATGCTTGGCACATGGTCTCCTCTATCTTGAGGTCTTTAACTGGTGAACATGAGTTATTTGTTCATTGCGGATAATAATGTACATTCATTTTCCTTCAAATACTTGCATTTTATTTTGAACAACATTGTGAACTTATTTGTAATGCCTGTTTGCTTTCAAATACAGAACAAGAATTTACAATCTTGATGTTATGTTGTTCTTCAGAGGTACTGATTCAACCATTTTACTGTTTTCCTGTAAAAAGACTTAAAATGACTTGTAACCAAAATGCAAGGTACTGTATGCATATTGGTTTTATAATAGCACTGCTAGTATGATGTTGATTGTAGTTGACAGGGCGTTGCAATGAGGTTACTAAGGTTATACAAGTTATTTAATTTTTTGGGGGAGTTGCTCTTTCCTGGCCCAAGTCAACCCTAAGTATAAGCAATACAAGAAATTGCTAGCTATCACCACTTTTAACCAGCAATTATACAAACAGCTGTTGAATAATAGGCCAAGAAACTGTTCATCTAGTAGCTAAAGTGCCCTAAAAGAGACATGGCCAAAGAGCCCTTCATCCTAAGGTTTACTTCCATGTTTAGAGCGTGGAGACAGTGTGAAAGTGATCTTTACAGAAACTATGGGTACTGTATTATTCATCTTGCTGGGCCCTGGTAGAAAGTGAGCGTAACGAAGTGCTCAGGTTTCATCCTGTTGCTCTGACAATCGTTCTGTGTTTTCTGGGGCCCGAAGTATCCACGTGAGCATGAGGGTGAGGGGAATCGAAATGGCCAGCAAGGACTGTGTGAAAGTGGCAGTCAGAGTCAGGCCTTTCAATAAGGTTAGTACAGCCAGTTCATCTCAAATACTGCAAAGGTATATAATAAGGTGTGCATGAATGCATTTTAAGGTTAATTTGGTTGTCCAAGTTAACAGGTTGTCTATTTGAGATGGAAGAACAGCATTGGGACTTTGAAGCCTTTCAAAATTGAAGCTTTTTCTTGGTTATACAGAGAGAGCGGGATGCAGGCAGTCGCTGTGTGATCTCAATGACCTCGAACAACATCAGTATTCAGGACCCTCGTAACCCGCAGAACAGCCGCACCTTCACTTTCGACTACACTTACTGGTCCCATAGCGGCTTCAGTAGAAACAAAGATGGTCTGTTTGTACCTGAGGAGGCAGGTGGGCGCTATGCAGACCAGGTAACATCAGGTTTTATAGATGGTATCTCGCCTTGCAAAAGAGGATGCATCTTTGGGCATGTTTGCAATAATGCAAAATGTGCAATGTGCTTAACTGGTAACAGCTGAACAAACAAAGTTTCTATTTGATTCAATCCTTCTGTCCCCTTTGGTCATTTACAGACAAGTGTGTTTCTGGATTTGGGCCAAGGCATTCTGGATAATGCACTGCAGGGCTACAATGCCACATTACTGGCATATGGGCAGACTGGCTCTGGGAAGAGTTACTCCATGGTCGGTTATGGTTCTAACAAAGGCCTCATACCCACCCTCTGCGAGAGACTATTTCAGTCTATCAGGAGCACACAAGACAGCAGGCAGTGTCAGGTTTGTCAGTCATATTCAAGATGATTCATTTTGAGTCATGCTAAATAATGCAATGCTTTGTAAAAGTTTGTTCTCCATTTCTTTTTGGTTTAATACAATTTTGAATTAATTTAAAAAAAAACATGCTGAAGACAAATGTAACTAGAAGGATAAATTTTTATAAATTGACTGGATTTTGGTTTGTTTCACCAACTCGTCAACTAATTCGGACCAGAGCAATCAGTGTGGTGTGTAAATTAACCAAAACGGCTGAAAAATGCTACAATGTACAATTTTTTGCCCTTGGTCCGTTTCGTAACGATACGCCAATGTGTTCATAAAATATGCACTATATTGCCAAAAGTTTTGGGACATATGCCTTTACATGCACATAACCTTTAATGACATCTCATTCTTAATCCATAGGGTTTAATATGAAGTTGGCCCACCCTTTGCAGCTATAACAGCTTCAACTCTTCTGGGAAGGCTTTCCAGAAGTTTTAGAAGTGTGTTAATGGGAATTTTTGACCATTCTTCTAGAAGCGCATTTGTGAGGTCAGGCACTGATGTTAGACGAGAAGGCCTGACTCGCAGTCTCCGCTCTTATTCATCCCAAAGGTGTTCTATCGGGTTGAGGTCAGGACTCTGTGCAGGCCAGTCAAGTTTCTCCACACCAAACTTGATCATCCATGTCTTTATGGACTTTGCTTTTGTGCACTGGTGCGCAGTCATGTTGGAACAGGAAGGGGCCATCATCAAACTGTTCCCATAAAGTTGGGAGCATGAAATTGTCCAAAATGTCTTGGTATGCTGAATCATTAAGAGTTCCTAAGGGGCCAAGCTAGCCAACCCCTGAAAAACAACCCCGCACAATAATCCCCCCTTCACCAAACTTTACACTTGGCACAAACAATCGGATTGCCAGACAGAGAAGTGTGATTTGTCACTCCAGAGAACACGTATCCACTGCTCTAGAGTCTAGTCGCGGCTTGCTTTACATCACTGCATCCGACGCTTTGGATTACACCTGGTGATGTAAGGCTTGGATGCAGCTGCTCGGCCTTGGAAACCCATTCCACCATGCAGCTCTCTGCATTGTTCTTGAGATAATCTGAAGGCCACACGAAGTTTGGAGGTCTGTAGCTATTGACTGCTACACTTTGACACTATACACTTTGTGCTTCAGCATGCGCTGACCCCGCTCTGTGATTTTACGTGGCCTACCACTTCGTGGCTGAGTTGTAATTGTTCCCATTTGCTTCCACTTTGTTATTATACCACTAACAGTTAACCGTGGAATATTTAGTAGTGAGGAAATTTCAAAAATGGACTGCACAGGTGACAACCTGTCACTGTACCACGCTTGAGCTCCTGAGAGCGACCTATTCTTTTGCAAATGTTTGTAGAAGCTGTCTGCATGCCTAGGTGCTTAATTTGATGCACATGTGGCCATGGAAGTGATTGGAACACATGAATTCAATGATTTGGAGGGGTGTACTTTTGGCAATATAGTGTAGCTTTTTAGGGAAAAATTCAAAACTGGGAAAACTGTGTATTGTTCGACAGTATGCTGCACCGAATCTTGGCCACACTGTTCAGAAGTAATAAGCAAATATAAGCCATTTTTCATATCTCCTTACCACTAGGTGGCACTGTACCAAAACTGTGCAGGTACTCTCAGGTCATGGTTGTCATAACACAAGCAAAGTTTGGTCTGAGTACTGTTAAGCATTTCGGAGAAATAGTCTCTTCACTTTGGCATGCTTTTTGTAGAATTTAGTTCGCAAGTTATTTTACAACAGTTTTACTAATCAACTTGAATTCCACGTTTTTTGTCGACACGGTCTGAAGATGATCTGGTTTGATTTTCATGAAAAAAGTATTTTTTTCCGAAAAATTCAAAATGGCGTAAAGTTTTTTGTGACAGAAAATGTTAATAAAATTTAAATGTTAGTGCAAATCTGGACAGTTGGCGGTGCTGGAGAGATTGAGTTAGAGACTCATGTTCAGATTGTCCTCTATCTGTGTGCCAAATTTCACAACTTGTTTTACCATATGGTTCTATTGGCTGCCATAGACTTCCGCAGAAGAAGAACACTAACGATTACAATAGGTGCCCCTAAAAAATGTAATACATACAAAGATACCATTACTTTTAACCTTAAAATGCTTCTTTTTTTTAACCAACTACAGGTATTTTTCAGCATGTTGGAAATCTACAATGAACAGGTAAGAATTCACCCTTATCTGAAACAAATTAATTCATGTTTATGGTCCAGTCCCCAATTTATTTGTAGTAAGTGTGTCTTGGATGAAACCGTCTGCTAAATGAGGACGTCCTGATGTTTATAGTGATGTTTTACATGACTTGAGTGGCACTTCAAACTCTGCTCAGGTTGTAGACCTGCTATCGAAGATCAGCCGATCTGCGGGTGGCCTGCGGGTGAGAGAGGACCAACAGAGGGGTTTCTACGTGGAGGGGCTAAAGCGTGTGCCCTGCGACAGTGCAGTCCAGGTGGAGCAGCTGATGGAGCAGGGAACACGCACGCGCACCACTGCAGCCACACACATGAACGCCAACAGCAGTCGCTCGCACATGCTCATCATCGTCCAGCTCAAACAGGTGGCCTTTCTGCCGAGTTACTAGCATTGTTTACACTTGGCATTAACATGCGTTCACCCAATCAGAACATAGCATGTTTACATTCGTCCAAGTTAAGTAGCTTCTGTATCCATATAACAGATCGGATCTGTTTTCCCCGCGCAATATTTAAAATGGGTCAGCAGCCATATCACCCTGTAGCCCAAGACTGGTTTCCCACTGAAGCTAAGCAGGGCTGAGCCTGGTTAGTACTTGTATGGGAGACCTCCTGAGAAAACCAGGTTGCTGCTGGAAGAGGTGTTAGTGAGGCCAGCAGGGGGCGCTCACCCTGTGGTCTGTGTGGGTCCTAACGCCCCAGTGTAGTGACGGGGACACTATACTGACAAAGAGCGCCGTCCTTCGGATGAGACGTTAAACCGAGGTCCTGACTCTCTGTGGTCATTAAAAATCCCAGGATGTCTTTCGAAAGAGTTGGGGTGTAACCCCGGCATCCTGGCCAAATTTGCCCAGTGGCCTCTGTCCATCATGGCCTCCTAATTATCCTCCTATATATACTAATTGGCTTCATCACTCTGTCTCCTCTCCACCAGTAAGCTAGTGTGTGGTGGGCGTTCTGGCGCAATATGGCTGCCGTCGCATCATCCAGGTGGATGCTGCACATTGGTGGTGGTTGAGGAGATTCCCCCCTTGTATGTAAAGCGCTTTGAGTGTCCAGAAAAGCGCTATATAAATGTGATGAATTATTATTATTATTATTATTAAATGTAGTAAAATAATTAAGTAAAAATATAACTGCAATTAACTAACCGTGTCGAGTGTCGATTACACAACTGTTTATTTATAAGTTGCAAAGGTATAGGTTATCTAAAACTAAGGCTGTGAAATGATTAATCGTGATTAATCGCATCCAAAATAAAAGTTTGTGTTTACATAATAAATGTGTTCTGTATCTATAAATACACTTACATGCATGTATATATTTAAGAAAAATGTGTTAATTATATATATAATATTTATATATAATATAAATTATATATAAATCTATATACAGTATATACATGCAAATATTTCTTAAATATATACAAGCATGTGTGTGTTTATATATATAAAATAATTCTACACAGTACACACACATTTATTATGTAAACACAAACTTTTATTTTGGATGTGATTAATCGTGATTAATCGTTTCACAGCCCTATCTAAAACCATAAGAAATGTTTGTTACTTGAAAAAAAAGTGAACTAAACTAAAATAGAATCTAGATCAAATATAGTTGCCAAAGAAACATTTTCCATTTAGTTTGACTTAGTAATAGTAATAGTAACTAATAAAAATGACAAAACAACACCCACCAAAATTACTAAAAATAAATAAATAAAATTAAAATGGAAAATACCAAACTAAAAACGAATTAAATATACTGTATATATATATATAAACTATAATAGTATCTCAAAGATACTAAAACAACACTGCTCAGTATGTGAGCTCCTGCTGAACTGATATTAATTCATTGATTATAAGTGAAATGCTAGAGTTTCTTAAAAAAAAAGACTTCTGCAATCGTGGAGCAGAGATCCGATCTGTCATTTCAATGTATTTGTGGACAAAATTCAGATATAGGCTGCGTTTTAATGACAAGTGTAAACGGGGCCTCATATTCTAGATGATCTGCAGTGTTTTTTTCTCACAGATTCTTTACTTGTATGCTCACTGTCCTTGTAGATCTTCTCAAAGGAGTGCATCACCAAGCAGTCCAACGTTTACCTAGTGGACTTGGCTGGTAGTGAGAGACAAAGGTCATCAGGGTCAGAGGCCGACAGGCTTAAAGAGGGCACTGCCATCAATCTCAGTTTAACTACACTTGGAAATGTCATCAGGTCAGCAGATGCATACTATAGAACCTATAGTGTGTGTATATACACTCACCGGCCACTTTATTAGGTACACCTTTTGAACTGTATTTCATACAGTTGAGTATTTCATAAACTGCTGATATATTGGGACTTTCATGCGCAACCATCTTTAGGGTTTACAGAGAATGGCCTAAAAAAGAGGAATATCCAGCGAGCGGCAGTACTGTGGGTGAAAATGTCTTGTTGATGCCAGATGTCAGAGGAGAATGGCCAGACTGGTTCGAGTTGATAGAAAGGCAACAGTAACTCTACTAATACTTGTTACAACTATGGTGCAGAAGAGTATCTCTGAACTCACAACACGTCCAACCTTGAAGCAGATGAGCTACAGCAGCAGAAGATCACACCGGTGCCACTCCTGTCAGCTAAGATCAGGAAACTGAGGCTACAATTGTACGGGCTCACCAAAATTAAACATTAGAAGATTGGGAAAATGTTGCCTGGTGTGATGAGTCTCTCTTTCTGCTGCAACATTCAGATGGTAGGGTCTGAATTTGATGTAAACAACGTAAATCCAGCATGGATCCATCTTGCCTTGTATCAACAGTTCAGGCTGATGGTGGTGTAATGGTGTCAGGGATGTTTTCTTGGCACACTTTGGGTCCCTTAATACCAAATGAGCATTGTTTATATGCCACAGCCTACCGGAGTACTGTTGCTGACCATGTCCATCCCTTTATGACCACAGTGTACCAATATTTTTATGGCTACTTAAAGCAGGGTAACGCAACAGGTCACAAAGCTCAAATCATCTCACACTGGTTTCTTGAACATGACAATGAGTTCACTAAACTCAAATGCCCTCCACAGTCACCAGATCTCAATCCAATTGAGCACCTTTGGGATGTGCCGAAAGGGAGATTTACATCACGGATGCTATCATGTCAATATGGACCAAAGGAATGAGGAATGTTTCCAGAATCTAGTTGAATATATGCCATGACGAATCAAGGCAGTTCTGAAGGTAAAAGGGGGTCCAACCCGGTACTAGCTGGGTGTACCTAATAAAGTGGCTGGTGAGCATATATACCGGTACAGTCAAACCAAAAATGATTCAGACACCAGATATAATTATAAAAATATTTTTTATAACTAGTGGGTGCAGGACACTATAGTTAATTTAAGTGAGGATAGCAAAATAAAGTAAACTTTGACATATCATATACCCAAAAAGTCTTCATACAGTGGACTACCAGTAAAATATAAACATTTGGGACCAAATATTATTCAGACACTTTGACCTGACCATATTTTGCTTAAGTGTTTTTTCTTTAATTGCTAATGCAATCTTATTACAACACAGACTGAACAAAATGAAGCATTGCTTGGTAATTGGTTGACCTAAATTGGTATTATCTAGATATTCAACCTAATTCATTTGTGAGACAGTCTAACAGTTCTTGTCATATTTTATTACAGTTATCTAAACTATAGCGAATAAACTGATCATGTGAGAAATGTCGTAGGTGTCTGAATAAATTTTGGTTTGACTGTATGCATTCTTATATCTCTGATATTGATTGTGGTGAAAATGACCTTTAGGATTGTATTACTAATATTACTGTAATATTGTTGCAGTGTTCATCTTGTTGCTAGGTCGATTGTTTTGTACATTATAATGGACTATTTTGTACTTACCTGAAGCTAATTATATACTGTGAGACTATAAAATAATGACATTTTAAGTCAACATGTCATGCCCACATATTTATTTACTGGTATTTATTGATTAGCCGTATAATAAGGGGTCGGGGTTAATTTTGCTTATAACTTTTAAGTGTGGCATATGTACAGAATACATTTTGGGGCCACTGTCGTTTGTCGTTTAATTGTTAAAGTAAACTGTCGTTAATTGTTTTGTCTGTCTATAAAGTGCTCTCGCAGACACGGCTCTTGGGAAGAAAGTAGTTCACATCCCTTATAGAGACTCTGTCCTCACCAAACTACTGCAGTCTGCTCTTGGTGGTAACAGTCGAACCGTCATGGTAAGTAACTCTGCCCATAGTTTTCTCAATTTAATGGTTGAGGCAAACTTAACTAGAACAATGTCGTTGTGATGTTTTAGAATTAAAGAATTTGCATTGATGTGTTTCTTGTCCTCGTTCACAGATTGCAACCTTAAGTCCAGCAGATATTTGCTATGAAGAGTCTCTTTCTACTCTTCGATATGCAGAGAGGTGGGTTCTCAAATAAAAAGTTACATACATTTAGTCATTGCTGTACTGGTTAACTTAAACGGCCTGCTGAAGTATAGACAGTCAGAATTACCACTGTATTTATGTTAGTTTCCTCTTTTCAGGGCCAAGCGGATCCAGAATAAAGCCGTGGTGAATGAGAGTCCCACAGAACGGCTGGTGAAGGAACTCAAGGCAGAAAATGCAAAACTACTTATGAGACTAAGCCGACTGGGCCAAGAGGGCCGTAAAGCGGATGATGAGACGAGTATGTAAGGTGGTAGAAATACAAGGACATTTTAAATGCGAGTACATTACATCTAATTAAAAGTGTTGTCTGTTGTAGAGGAGCTGCGGCGATTGTTGACTCATAATGAACTGCAGATTCGGGCCATTCAGACATTGTGGGAACAGCATCTCCAAGAGGCCTTAAAAGACTGGGAGACTCAGTATGCAACTATAACACAGGTACACAAAGATGCTCTTTTACATGGTGTGCGTGACTTAGGATTTAAAACATTTACGAGTTTCTCACAGAAATGCCGGAACAATTGTCAGTGTCCTCCAAAATTACTTTCTCCATAGAAAATATACACAATACATATTGATTTATGTCTAAAGTTGGTCTCTAAAACCAGTATTGGTACATGATTTCAGAGAATTCACTGTTTAAACTAAATAGTTATACTATTCTTTCATCAGGCGCTAATTAATTCACCACTGAAATGTTGACATGCTTTTATGACCTATAGATATGCATTTCATTCTGACACTCCAAAATGTTTTAGGTACTATATAAGCATCACTTAAATGCAGTAGATCAGTTGATATTGTAATGAGCTGGAGAAACCAGGCGAAAGCGTGGATCTAAATGCAGGGTTTTTAATAAATTAACACATTGAACAGATAAAGAACTCAAGGAAGAAAGGTAGAGAACCAGAAGCAACCATTATATGTACAACAACTGACAAAGTAACAAGTAAAACAAAAGGGGTATACGCACGCACGCACACACGCACGCACACACACACACACACACACACACACACACACACACACACACACACACACACACACACACACACACACACACACACACACACACACACACACACACACACACACACACACACACACACACACACACACACATCATACAGAGGGACAAGATACACCTGGGGAGACTAATCAACATGAAAAACTACAAAGGACTACAAAACATGACGCAAAACAGGAAATAACATAAAAGTCCAAAGAAGACAAGGGGAACACAAGACAGGAATCCTGACAGCAGTAGTGAGCCTGCTGGAATGAGTAAATAATGAGCCATTAGATTATTATTTTTATCCAAAGTGACTTATTTTTAGTATTATTTACAGAATTTTAGAATTTATTACTAGTTTGTATTTTCTTTTTAGTTTAAGTTGTAGTAATTTTGTTATTTTTCTATTTCTATTTAGTGTCTATTTCGCTTTAATTTACATTTATTTCCATTTTAGTTCGTCGACTTGTATTATTTTAGATAGTTGCCAAGGCATCATTTCTAATTTTCGTTTAAGTTTTTTACATTTTATATTCTTATATTCTGAAGTGGCATTTAGATGTATTTACACAGACTGTTTAAAGCAGCTCAGAGATGCCATGAATGCATTTACACTGCAATTGAATGTAAAACGTTATACAATTAATGTTTTAAATATAAAATATACTGACTATAGAAACATGAAATAGTGGAGAAAAATGTATTATACTTGAATAAAAAATAGAAACTAAAACCAGCTTTTGGTGGCGACAAGTCACTGTCTTAACAAGTGCATCATTGATTCCTTCATTAAACTGATTCAAAATAGCATTTTTTTTCATTCATTTTCTAAATTAATTTAGGAACGACGCAAGTGACTCTCTTTATGATTGGGTCATTGAATCATTGACTCACCCAATTCATTTGAAAATGCTTAATCATTAATATTCTAATATTAATATTTTATTTTATTTCAGCATTATTTCAATTAACAACAATCTTGAATAGTTTCAGTTAAAAATAACAACACCGTTATGGGCAATTCTCCCCCAGCAATCACAAATCCTTTCCCCTTATTTAAACACCAATCTCTCAAAAATCTTCCCGTTTTAGGAACGAAGGATGATGCAGATGCATCCGTACATAATGAACATCAATGAGGATGCCCAGCTTTCTGGTGTGGTGAAGCTATTCATACAGGAAGGTGAGTTTGTCTTACAATAGTGACATCAGACCAGTTATATCATATATATATTACCTAAATGCAATATGTAATTTATATCTTTCTATGAGAAGGTGAATGGGATATTGGTCTGGCAGACAACTCTCCCAGAGTGCTTTCTATCAGGGGTCTAGGGTAAGTCAAGCATGAGAAAGATGAATATCGCGTCCCAATAAGAAATGCACCCCATAATAAACATCAATGATGTATATTAAACGTTCATTAAAAAATGTGAATTTGGATTTCCTGATTTCAGCATTCAGGAGAAACATGCTGTCTTCTCAAACCAGCAAAGGAGAGTTTCAATTACTCCTGTGTCCGGGTCAAAGGTCATTGTGAACGGAGTACCGGTATCTAAAAGGATAGAGCTGCAGCATTTGGTGTGTTTAATTATCTGTATTATTTTCTATATGTACATTAATCATAAAGAAATTCATCATGCTGTGCATTTTCAAATATGAATCAGAATGGTGATTTTTAATCAACTTTGAATTACCAAGTTGAGTTTTGGCTTATTGTTAACCTACCTTTGTTCTGTGCTGATGAAGGATCGACTTGTCCTGGGTTCGAACAGCACTTACCTGTTCATTGGCTTCCCATCGGAGCGCTCAGGAGAGGACTGGAGTCGCTATGACTATGATTACTTCCAGTCTGAGCTGGCAGAGGCCGAGGGCTTCCACATTCAGTCTCTGTGTGAAGATCAGGGCCATCGTATGTGTGGGCTTTGGATTTAAATCGATTGAAATGTCTTTTTTTTGTAGATATCTTTAGGTTTGGTTTAATTTAGACGCATCCAGTGTTATCGTAGTATTATTTATATACTATACTGTGGGGCTGTTGAATATTTGAATCTGATTGGTTGACAAACATTCTAAGGATACACACGGCTAAAGTAGTTCCAGGCAGGTCTTGACCGCATTACAGTTCCATATCACTTCGCCCATAGCACTTATTTCAAAGGTCCTTACAGACTAAAACAGAAAAAGAACCAAAACCCACAATGATCCCGAACAAGCAAATAAATATAGTAAACAATAGGATAGAAACAACAAAGTATTTCCATATTTTTTGCAACAAGTTTTGGTACTGTAAGCACATACCCTCTTTCTCCCGCTCTCTCTGTCCACTCAAATGGACACATACAGTACGGACACACACAGAAACGTGTTGTCAGCGCTCCTCTGATGAATTTATCAGTAAAATAGTTTAGCAACTTAAAAGCTACATGGCATTTCTCACTAGCGAGGTAATAACGGCGCTGTTTTTGAAGCAGAGAAACATGCATTTTCGCTATTAGTAGACGCTGGTGCCAAACACTGTTGAGAGACTGAGGTAATTTGCACACGCTTAATCTCTCTCTCTCTCTCTCTCTCTCTCTCTCTCTCTCTCTCTCTCTCTCAAACTGCATTAATAACTACATTAGTGCGCTATCAATGGCTCAAGCCCCCATTAATTGCTCTAAAATCACATTAGAATTACCAAACTCCGCTTCTCGTCGTGGCCGCATTACCACCTCCGGTGTGCCCTATTTTCAAAAAATTCAACGGCCTGTCATCAAATACTTTTTACTTAATTAATAATTTGATTTTGTTTTTATATTTTCATTTTAATGTTTCAGTCATTCTGTGTGCTTTAAAAATGTTTTTATTCATTTTTATTTCAGTTTTGGTTTTAGTAATTATAGAAACTTCAACTTATTTCAGTTTAAACGCCAAGGCAACATTATTATTATTTTATGAAGGAAAATGATTTTAATAGTTTTAGTTAACAATAACATCACTTGCAGGGCCACACCAGCCCGACCCCAGTCTACTGCCTGTGTTCTATGACTATATAAAGCTGATGCCCATGGTGACAGAAGCTAATCAAATGAGTAAAGAGTTAAAGAAGGTGAGTACAGTTACTAAACTTGCAACCATGTAAAGTATATCCATTCATTTTTGACAAACAGTAGCTGGAAAATGCCTCTTAGTATGAAATGGAGTTCAAAGATTCACTACAGTGAAGTTTAAACCATAACAAAAAAACAATAGTCCTTTTGAAAAATTGATTTGTGCCAGTCAAATGCTACTTACTTTATCACTCTGGTTCCTGATACCTAACTTGGTTATTGTTTACAATGGTGGAGTTAACTGAAAACAAGCCTCTATAAGGCTGTCATACTGTAGCAAAAGCTAAAAATAATGCAGTGCACCTTTACATCTTGATCTTTTCAGGGAGTTGAATTCAAACTGGAAATCAAGAATCTGGCAATGACAGACTCTAAGGGTCATGACCTGGAGAAGGACATTGCTGTGAGAGTGACATCTGTAGAGAGCAAACAGGTGAGAATTATGATTCTGTGGGAATTTAAATCAATTACGGATAAGAAGCTCCTTTGATTTTTGGAAATGCACAACACTTAAAAGTAGTGAAAAAAAAAGTGGGCATCAAAATAGCAGGAAATAGCGTCTCTTTCTCAGTTTACAGATGTACAGATATCTGACTGCCAACCAGTGTTTGACGCAGATGTCAGGTGATGTGGTTTTGCTAGATGGAATTAGATGTTTTTGAAAACATGGACTGGTGTAATTGAATAAGACACTAATGCAATTGCAGAATCACAAGGGCTTTTATGTTATGTTATCTCACAACATGCACAAAAAGGTCGGGCAGTCCAGTTTTGAAATACCATGTCCGACTGCCGGCGCAGCCTTGAGCCAGATGCTATTTTGTCCTCTTCATCATCACTATTTTATACTTTATGTAGTGGTATATAATTAATAAATAAATTAAAAATAGCTTTGTTTAAGTTAATATTAAGTGACGTACATTTTAGACACAATAATGTCAGTATCGACAGCAGAACTGTTGCCTCTCCGATCAACACAGTGATATTTTGTTCCTGAATGATTAAGCATTTTCGAATGAATCGGTCAATGATTCAATGGCCCAGTCATAAAGACGTCACTTGCTTCATTCCTGAATGGATTAGTTTTTTTTTTAAAGAATCCATTAAATGAAAAAATAAATGACTCGCACATTAACAAAAGTGACTATGGGGCTATTACCTTTACTATGAGCCACCTATGGGCGGTTTTATTTTCATAAAGTATCATTTCATTTTTTACAGTATTTAATGGTTTTATATTCAGTACATTGTCTATTTAAAACATTAATCTCATAATGTTATGCAATTGTTACTGCAGTGTAAATGCATTTATGGCATCTCTAAGCTGCATTAAAGGCACTATATGTACGATTTTTGGATTAAAATATCCAAAAACCACAAGAACAATGTTATATATTTTGTTGATTTGTGTACGTACATTATCCCAAATGTTTCTAATAAATGTTTAAATCCAGAGAAATAAGCAGTTTTAACCGTCGCCTATCAATGACATCACGCCCGCATTACCCTCGATGGAAACACCAAAGACGCTTTAATATATTATGTTTTATTAGACGGATGAGCGACTGTTTGGATACATTCATTGACAGAAAACAAATTGTTATACAGCTCAACACAGTCTTTTTGTTTAAATCTCGTGATTTACTGCAATGTTTTACCATACCTAATATTGATCCAGCAGTGTGTAACAATTGTCTCATAGTAGCCGCATTGTAGCGAACGCTCAGAGTAGCATTAACATAACACTTTCAACACTCAAATGTATCTAAACTGTTACCCAAAATATATGACCGGAAGAAGCAGACGAGGTCGTCTGCGGAATAATAAAAGCTCCCCTGCTCTCGAGCCGAAAATTACGGCATCATCAAGCTATGTCTGTTTTGAATAAGCGACCTCTAGTGGCGAAAAATTACATAGTGTGCCTTTAACACATAGTGAACTATCCCTTTAAACAAGCCGTGTAAATGGATGAAGCATCTGTGCCACATCTGGATTTTGTTGATACTGATTTCAATTGGTGACAGGCTGACAGCCTTAAAGTGTCTTGTTATTCTAATTGCATTTATTTATCATTTAAGATGAAAAGGATGGCATACATAAAAATAAAAAAATCCCCTGGAAATCAATGTCTTCTCAGGTGTGGATGTGGTCCAAAGCCAAATTTGTCAACCGTAAGTTTCTGATGGAAGAGGCGTACCAGCAGCAGGTGGGAGGAGGAGAGGGGGCAGACCGAGCTCCTCTTCCCAGGGAAAGAGATCCGTTCTGGGACCCTCTGGAGCCGCTGCACCTGGGCAGTGCTCACCTGTGGCTGCAGTCCCTGGCGTTCCGCATCCCTCTGGAGGAGCAGGTGGAAGTGGTGGGTCCCGAAGGAACGGAGGAGGCCATACTGCAGACACAGCTTGTGCCCTGCAGCCCCATGGGATTGTGGGTAACATTTCTACATGTAAACGAGAATGTTGATTAAATGAGTGAAATATTGGTAGTGCTATGATATTGATCATTTGTAGGCCGCTGGGTGAAGATGACATCCTCATTGACCCGTCAGAGCTGCTTGGGAAGCGGCTGGACTTTCAGCTGGTTTTGGATCAGTGCTGTGGCCTACGCTGGGTTAAAGAGGCTCGCAACAGAGGCATGCAAATTGGGTAAGTTATTTATATAGCGCTTTATACAATACAGATCGTTTCAAAGCAGCTTTACAGTGATAACCGGAAAATAAGGATTCAGTGACGCAAATGGAATTCAATTCTGCCGTATATAAAGCAGCTTTAAAAGGACAATAGTGACCAGTCATTATTTAGTAGAAATCAGTTTAGTGTTGATTCGTTTCGGTTCAATAACTGCGTAGAGTACATCAAATGAGTTCAGTTCAGCAGCTCTGCAGAAAACAGTGATGTCATCATACAGCTAAACTGAGGTCTCATCCAATAGTGTCAGTGCAGTCAGGTCAATAATATTCCTGAATATTAATAATATAATAACTCTTCATGAAGTGTCTTTGTAAGACTGCTTAGTATGGATTTTATGAAAGCTTTTTTTTTTTGCTTTATATTAGTAATAATACTTGTTCATATCAAAAGTTCCGCAATTCTCGTGAGGTGTTGATTATCAACCAAGATTTTTTACCAAAATTAATCACCAGATTATTTTTGACATTAGTACACTAATCACAATAATGAACACTGTGGTGTATGACATGTCTGAATTTATTTAGTTATTTATTTACTCTTAGTTTATTATTATGTTGCTTTTATTTGTATACATTAAAGTAGTTTTTATACAAATTTTAGTCTAATTTTTATTAGTTTTTGTTGTTGTTTTCTAAATATCTTTATTATTTTTTCAGTTAGTAATTTAAGCTTATTTAAAAAAAAATGGTTTGTTTTTCCATCTAAAATTTATATTTTATTTGATTTTAGCTTTATTTTATTTTTTAGTTAATAATAATGCCATATCTGATGATTTGCATTCCTGTTGAGATTTGAAATGACATTTTATTTGAGCTAAAGAAAGAACTTTTGAACTGCTTGACAGATTTCGGGTGTTTGACAGCCCGCAGCCCCTCTACACTCCAGCGATATGGCACAATGTGAACCCGCTGATGGACCACAGAGTCCAGTTCACTGCTTTGAGAACCTCTCAGGAACTGCTGAACTACCTGCAGAGCAATGCCCTGGTGCTGGAGCTGTGGGGTCTGCAGGGTAAAAGCCTTCAATATTATACAAGGAATAATATTACACTCAACCATTCAGGAGTTTGGGGTTGGTGAGGTTTATTTAAAGGGATATTTGACCGCTGGAAATATTAATGTGTATTTAAATTGGGTAATTTATGTAGAACAAATGTAAAATTATTTTAGAAGTTGGTGCCTTCTAGACTAAGAAAAGCCAGAAAATGTATTTTTGGCTCATGTGAATGAAAGACAACAACTCCCATAATGCTCTTGCTTCACTGCCCTGCGCGGCCACTCCCAAGCCACGCCTACCGATTACAGAGGGCAGTATCGGAAGAAATGATACAACTAGGCTACTAGTTGACTCGATCCCACTCCCTATGGGCGGGTTGAAAACATGCAGAACTAGCTCCTTCTACTGGCTGTAGTCTCTAGCCTTTGGCCAAAAAAGCCTCAGATGACGCTAAATGACGATTTTTGCGTCATCTGAGTTTTTTTTCCCCAGACACACAATACAGAAATCACTCGTCTCAGGGGGACATGAGGGAGGGAAGCACGGTCATTCGAAAATACTACCGGGTTTCTACTGATACAAAGCTTAATGCTAATCGGTGAAGTATCCCTTTAATGTTTTTGAAAGAAGTCTCTTATTCTCTCCAAAGCTACATTTATTTTATTAAAAAATACAATGAAACTGTAATTTTGTGAAATATTATTAGTTTTAAATACATTTTTTTTATTTTTTATATATTTTAAAATATAATTTATTCTTGTGATGACAAAGCTGAATATTCATCATCATTACTCCAGTCTTCAGTGTCACATGATCCCTTAGAAATCAATCTAATATGTTGGTTTGGTGCTAAAAAAAAAAAAAGATTCTTATTTGTGCTGCTTAATATTTTTGTGAAAACTTAAAAACTTAAGGATTCTTTGATGATTAGGGATTTCAAATTTATTTGCATTTATTATTTTTTAAAATACATTTTAACATTATAAAAATGTATTTTCCTAAAATTTTGATGAATTTTATGGGTCATCATTGCTTAATATGAGTTTTCGTTTCTCTTAAAGCAAAATTTTTTGTGAGAAACGCTTCCCGCCATTGACGGAATTTTCCGGCTTTCCACTGTTATACGGTAGGGGGCGCTATTAATCATTTTCTGAAAGAGTACACAATGTCCTGATCAAAACGCGTGAGAGGAAGATGCAGAAACAAGCAATTTCATGTAATCATACGCATATGTAAAATAACGCAATCATCAAGATTAAATCAAATAATCAAAACAGCCTTATTACTGAATGAAATGTTGACCCAGAACTAGCTATAGGAATGTGCAAGCATTAGGGGTGTTGATGGACTTGATCTACTCCATCGAAGTTTTTATCATCGTTCTGAATCCAATCTGGATGTAGTCTTTGACAAAAAACAACAAACAAAAAAACTTGTTTTTTTCAGCCAAAAACTCTTGGTGGCTGGCAACATTTTTTAAAAGAGTTAAGATTGACAATAAAGTCATTTGATAAGTGAAAACACAAAGACGCTGTAGAAACTGGAACATGAATCAAACCAAACCATTTGCCTTTGAGGCATTCTTGAACTTCTCCAATAAACATGCTTCTGTCTGTAGAAGGATGTTCTGAGTTAGTCTCCTGTATGGATGGGGTGAAGATGACTCAAGAGGACAACATCATTATTGACAAGATCAGTGCATCAGAACACTCGGTATATTCCTTAAATAAACAGACCGTGTGTGTTTCAAATAAATGTGCATTGTTTAAATGTTTTGCATGAGCCAGGCCAGGGTTATTGCTGGGATTCTCTGAAACTGAATTATTTTATGGATGTGTATTTATGTTTGTTTAGACTGCAGAAACCAGAGGCTCTGACCTCAGCTCATCTCTCCGAGCCTTTCATCAAGATATGGAACAGCTGAGAAATGTTAACGCAGCACTGAGGAAAGAAAACAGCTGTCTGAGAGAGCAACTCAACTCGGCCAGAAATGGTGAGTACTTTTGATAAGTTATTAACATTATGCTGTCAAGATATTGTAGAATCTCGGTCAGGGTGTAACACAAATTGGGGGCTCGTCCGGGATCTGAACCCAATACCTCTAGCAACCTACATTATTACATGGCTCTGTGGAATACTTGATTCTGATTGGTCAATCGCGCCATCCAGCGGTTATTCCCAGATAACAACTGCTGAAAACCGACAACACAGGCTCATTCGGGTCACTGAAGTCAGCAGCGCTATACGCTTGCTAGGAACTTTTTTCTTTGTGGAAGTTTTGTATTTGGTGAGCTAATAAAATATTAAAACTCCAATCAATATTTTGCGTACAGTTCTTTAATTATGCCATCCAGTATCGTGGACTCGCTCTCTCTTGTTTCATACAAACGCAGCTGCTGCCATTTTGTGACTATTGTTTTGTACACTGTTGGATTATAAGATAAAAACAGGTAAAACATTTTAACCGTTAAATCTGAAATCAATATCTCTTATCTCCATAATTATTTATGAGGCGAAATGCTGTGTAATAAGTGCTATGACTGTGTACCGTATCTCCTAAATGTCCGTCTAGTTTGAACTTGCCGCGCTAGCAACTGCTCTCTCCGCGGAAGCTTTGCGTTTAAAGACCTAATAAAATATTTCAACTCAGATCAATATTCCGTGTCTAATTATTTACTTATGTGGCAAGTAGCTGTGTAATAAGCGGTATAATGTACATCCAGCCGGTTGTTATTTCAGAATAAACCCCCTTCAGGCTGATGCAAGACCCCGACGCGAACATCACCCTGTCGGGGGTTTATTCTGAGATAACAACCGGCTGGATGTACATTATCACTAACATAACAAGCATGAAACGTGCAAGAACACAAATGTATTCACACAACAGCTCAGCTTTTCTACAAGTGGGTCACCATATTGCCTCCTGTTCAGTTCATAACACTTATTCTCCCACAGGTGTGGAGAATAACCGCGGTCGGCAGGAACGAAGAGGCAGTCTGAGGCCCAGCTGTGATGCTGAATTTGCCAAAGCCTTAAAAGTGTTCTACCACAGCATGACCTCTGTTAGGGGGCAACTTCAGCGGCTGCGCAGACACAAACCCAGTGTAATTATGCC
Organism: Phoxinus phoxinus; assembly: GCF_949152265.1. NCBI lineage: Eukaryota > Metazoa > Chordata > Actinopteri > Cypriniformes > Leuciscidae > Phoxinus > Phoxinus phoxinus. The sequence goes on along the minus strand of NC_136888.1, from coordinate 12,875,528 downwards.
AATCAGCCTCCGTTGCTCAGATGCTTAACATAATCATTCATGCGAAAGAATTTATACAGATACCAGCAAAGTCTTTTGGGGTGTACAAGCTTTGACTGTAATGCTGAGAGCATCGATACATGGTGCGTTTGTGTCTCCATAGGAAGAAGCAGACCTGTTGGGTTTTAGACTGTTTGTGGATGAGCATACCTATCTTCTGAAGGACTTTTCTGAACAGCTGGAACAGTGTGTAACCACTCTGAAACAAGATGTGGCTGCCATTGTACGTCGAAAGAGAGAAAAGTCTGGGATTTGGTCCTGATGCACCTATTAAATCAATTATACTGCATAAAAGTGTACATTTATATAACTGATTCTTGTTGATTAAAGGGTTGACAAAGTGCTACAGACATATTTGCTTGCAATTTTAATGATTCATGCTCTGATTTTGTCTTAAAAGTGCATTTAGAATGGGGCACTACCTACTATTTTTAAACAGCTAAATGCAGAATGCACTTTACGCACTGTGTGAAAATTGTGTAGGCTACGGGAATACTCTGATAACTCACTGCATTTGTCAAAGTGCATACAACCAAAACGCACCGCTTTGACTATTACATACTACTTTTCAAATACATACACGGCTCTTAAATACTTCCACCCCAAAATACGATTTGATATGCATTTTATTTAGTTAGAAACAAGCCAGAACAGCATTCTGCAAACTTTCAGACAACTCACAGATTCATTGGTCTCTAAAATATTATTTTCTCTCATTTCTTGTATTAGTTTAACGGTCCTGTTCTAGTAATAGGATTCACAAATATAACAACTCATGACAATATAACAAAAACTTTTTCTATATTTTCTTTCAACTCTGGGTGTGCTTTAAATATGTTTTCAGAGATGTCTGTCATCTGTGAGCATGAGCATTTCTGTTAGTGATAAAAAAAACATTGGAACAAATTTCAAACTGAAACACGTGTGATAAAATGAAGGGATTTGTGCCGCACTTGTAGTTCAAATTTCTCAGCCATTTGAGCAGAGTGCATGCTAGTAAACTCATCCCAGTCTACTGTGTGCAAGCCAGTACACTAAACCGGAAAACAGCAACACTGTAAGATAGCCGAGGAAGCTTCAAATAGCAACAAGATTTCTCAACGCTCAAGCAAGAAAGTGAATACGTGCTTCGGAAGAAGGGACTTAAAGGACGGAAAACTGAATGCCGTGTTTGTTGAGGCGGTCGATGAGGGTGGTCTTGGCGAACGTCGCTCCTGGAGTGTACACGCCGCCACTGTGAAGAGAAAACCCAATAACATACATTCAGGACGTGACACTTAATAATACCAACTGCTTATTTAGGTTTAGTTTTGCAGATATATGACAGTGACAGGATAAGTTGGCGGAACCCACGTTTTTGGGAGAGAATCGGATTCATTCAACATGGTAATGGCAGCTTGAACCATAGCGATTGGTGTGGTGACATATCCTGCCTCTGGAAAACACCAAACACAAAAAAAGATATGAGAAATATACAGATGCAGCTTTTCATGAACACTAATATGAGGCTGATGTTAATATGCATACCTGGTCCTTTAACCACAGTGCGGATCTTGCCGTTGGGTTTGCCCTCGCTGAGGTCCTGATCTTCAGTGTAACCCTCTCCAAAAAAGACGAAACGGAAAGAGGAGCCCTCCATCTGCAAGACATCACATTTAAATGAAGCGGTCCATGCAATCATAAAGATTCTAGCTGACAGACTAGATGAAGATATGGGTGTAAAACCTGTTTTCTAGTTGGACCATCTTTGGAGAAGTAGCCAAATGAGAAAAACTCTGGAAACTGCAGACAAAGTATATAATCGATTAGAAAACACAAGATCTGCAATGTAGTCATCAAATTAAATGCAATATTCCAGCAATATATGGCTTTCACAAAATGATGTTTTACCTTAATAAGGAGATTTCTGCCAAAGCTGAACTTTACAAGGAACCAGAACATCAATCCAGCGAAGACAAGCTTAAAAATGTTGGAAATACCGCCGACACCAACATACGCCCCATACTGAACCTGTAAAAAATATGTCAGTACAAACAAAACTTGCAATATATTTCGCAATGCAGGTAATTTTAAATCAAACATGAATATATGAATTATTTCTTTAATCTTGTTGCAGTCATTTTGTTCAAGTTATTTATTTATTTCAGCTTTATTTAAATTAATGAAAACAATATTTAATAGTTTTATAACTTACCGGTGACTCATGGAGTTCTTCATGCAAGTAACGCTGGGTCCTTTTCACCACTGATGGGTCGGAACCCATGAAGGGAAGTGCATATTGCTGTACCTCATTACTATAAAACAGCGCACCCCTGTAGAGATAGAAATTATGTTTTTGTTGATAACAGACATTTGTGTCCGTTTGATGAACGACATTGTGCTGATACCCAACCATAAACAGGTCATTTACACTACGATAAAAAAATTTGGGGTCAGTAAGATTTTTTTTTCATTATTAATAGGTTTTATTCAGAAAAGGATGCATTAAATCAATCAAAAGTGACAGTAAAGACATTTCTAATGTAACAAAAGATTTCTATTTCAACTAAATCCTGAAAAACTAATTATATAACATTAAATGGTTTCATCATGACACTGAAAATCATGTGACACTGAAGACTGTGACACTAATGGCTGCTGAAAATTTAGCTTCGTTATCACAGAAATAAATTACATTTTAAACCATATTAAAATAGAAGAGTTATTTTAAATTGTAATAATTCACTATTTTAACTGTATTTTTGATCAAACAAATGCAGCCTTGGAGAGCAATGAGCAAAAGAGACTTTGTACCAATCCCAAACTTTTGAACGGTAGTGCACATACTATTATGTATAAAAGGTATAGTGACGTAAACACTACAGGCTGTTTCATTGTAAAGGTCAGAGAGAAAGGGGGGAAGAAAATAATATAAATTACAATCAAGCAGACCTAGTAGAAAGCAACAGTGTCGGGCCGACACTATGTTGCAGCCTGGGTCTGCTTGCTGTTGTACACACCTCCTTTTAATTTTTGCCCCCACCACAGGAAGAGGCTTGTGACTAAACTTCTTCCTGAGGCTTCGCAACTTGGGGCCGTCAGCTAAGCCATAGATGGCCGACTGCCAGGTGCCATCATGGATGCTGCCTCCCTACGGACACACGAGAATGTGGCTCAGCTGAGACTTAAACACAAGGGCCTTTTTAAAAAAAACGGACTATTCCAATGTTCAAAGCTTTAATTCTTAATATGTTTTAAGTTTAAAACTTAAGAGCACCCACCTCAGGCCCTGCATTTGCAGTCAAAAAGCTCTCAATAGCTGTTATTGTCCCTGGTAATGAAAACAACAGCATATTAATATTACTAAAAATATTATACAATTTGTTATAGTTTAATATAATATAATTTAACATAATATGATGCACAATTACATGACAAACATACCTTTAAACTGGTCCCTGGTGTAAATGACGCCCATGTCTGCAGGAATGGAGTCAAAACCACAGCTTCCCACAATGTAGACGCCCTTTTCGGCAGCCTGGCCATGGTAGTTCAGCTGCATACTCTCCAGGAACTACAGAAAATACAGATCTCGGAATTTTGAGATTGCACTCAAAGCTAAATTTTGTTTCAAAATAGACCCAGTTTGCCTGATACCCATCCTTGGTCTTACAATTCATCGTGTTATTACCAAAAATATGTCTTAATAATCTTTCATCAAAATAACTGAAAATTATTTTAAAAATTAAAATGACTTTTTTCAGCTGAAGCCACCAAACCCTCTTATTCTCTTTGCATATTGTGTTTCATTGAAGAATACGTCACATTATGGAAGTAAAGCGGGTTGTGGATGCTTGACTTAGTTTAATATTGTTGTGATCAAAGCAAGTTTATGGATTTATTGTCAATGTAATAATGAAATAGGAACAAAGTGTCAGGAAGAGCACCTGTGGTTCTCCGGAGATATCAATGCAGTGAGCTCCGTTCTCCACACAAGTTCTGACCACAGGTTCACCAAAAAACCTATACTGAAAACAAAAAAAAGTAAATATCAGTATATATACAGTATATCTTTATATACATACATTATATATAAATATATATATATAAAAAATAATACTGACTACTAACACACACACTCTGGGGACATCAGAGATTTATTTTACATCTTGTGAAAAGGGCATTTTACCAGCCCTTTAATCAAATAGATGCATGCTTTGTGAGCATAAGAGACTTACAGACACCAAACTTTTGAATGGTAGTGTAAACGAACATTTATTTTATGCAATATGTAATACTATTGTCTAAAAATATCTGAGAAAACAAAACAAAACAATCCTTACTCTTTTAGACAACTATTTTTAGACAAATGTACAGTATGTAAAGAAGACTGAGGGAGATCATCTGAGGTTCAATGTACAAACGTATTTATCTCTTTTTAAAGGACAGTATTGCAAAACCACATATAGTCTCTCACTATGGGTGAGTTATCAGTTATCAGTGTGATGTAGCAATCTGGGTAAACATGAGGCTCTTAAAATTCAATTAGTAATTTATCAATAGCTCGATGTTTGACGACCAATCATATATAATGCTGCCCATAGATAAGTGATTGTGTGTCCTTACTGTCCTACAGTCTGCGTACTTACAGGCCCCACACAGCTGAGCACAATGACTCCCTGTTTGCACATGGCAGCCAACGAGTCGGGATCGCTGACATCCGCGACGAGGACATCTACCTCAGACTTCAACTCCGGCTTACCTGAGAACAAACATTTTAAACATGACATGCACTGTAATTATGCAAAGAGTGCTGGGTTACGTGTCATATTTAATGCAAATTGACAATAAATTATTCATGTTTATGATATAATATACTGCATAGATGCAAATCAGTCTAGGATAAATTCAGTATTATACATAATTCAGTTTGTAAAGTAACTTTGACCATAAAAAAATCCTTAATAGCCGTGTCGTTATTCAGTGTCCGGTCAGCCTACATTCATTCTTCGTGAAATCTAAATATAAGTCTGAGCAAATGTTCTGTTTGAGCCAATCCATTCAAAGCTGCATGATTAAAGGCATGGAATATGTCATTGGAATATAATTTTCCATCAGCTGTTCAGGATTAATTAAGCCATCTCAAAAGACCCCCATGACCAAAGAGCCTATTGTCCAACAAAACGCATGGACATTCTCCAAGCTAAAAGAAGGAATTTATTTGTCAAAGCAGAAAAGTATCAACTATTTAAGAAAATCAGTTCACTGGCGAATGCCACGATGTGGGTCAAAGTCAAGTCCAATCCAATAGAGTTGGGTCATTGCAACCCTTCTAACACTTAGACGTCTTTGCCAAGTTTGCTTACAGTCTAGAATGTTTCCTCTTGTCTGCTAAATGGATAACAGAATTTAGATGCAGAATTTGCTACTGTATATATTCTCGCTAACTCAATCTGCTCAAGAATCCTGTACATTTTTAAAAAAAAGATGCAAAACATGAGTAAATATCAATGGGGTAAAAAGAAAAAGAGAAATGTTTTACCGCCCCTCAGTTAAGAACCATTGTCATAGAGCAATGTTATTTTAGTATTATTTATATGCTATTATAGTATTATGTATTATTGTATTTTTCTATTATATTTCAGTTATTTTAATTGTAGCTATTTTAGATGCTTTTCTCATTGCAATCGTTTTGTTAAGGAGTTTTTTTTTTCCCATTTCTACTTACCATTTATTTATTTAGTTCTAGTAAGTTAGGCCTAACGTTACTAGTATTATTAGAACTAGTTTTGTGTAAATGTACAATTAATACAAATCAGTGGATACACAGCTCAAAATAAATAAACAGTTAACTTAACGTTAGCCTATCTTTGACTCTTGCAACATCTAACGTTACTGGAAAAATTACAATGATAACCAAAGTTTTGGCTAAAATACCATAGTCCCTAGTTTTTATAGTAACGTTAGCTGTTCCTACTGTAACGTTACAGTTCATCCAACATTTAACCAGACAAAAAAGTTTCTGAAACAGTTTGAAAGATACATATTCATAATGATTTTACAGAGCTATCAATTATTGTAACACTAAGTTAAGCACTGTGGTATTTTTGCAGACCTGATGATTTCTAGGGTTCAAGCATATTGAAGAGTTTTATTAGTTCACTAAATTCAATCAAATACAGAGTTTGCTTCACCCACCGAGAACTCCGGCGGCCTGCTCAACAACTTTCTCCAGCTTGGCTCTGTTCCTGCCGGCTACGGCCCATTTCAAACTCCCTTTGGGACCCTCGGATGCGGTGCGGGCCACCTCCTCCACCACAAACTGTCCCGTGAAACCCGAAGCGCCGAAGATGATGATGTGGTAGGGTCTGCCGGATGAGGTGCTGAACGCCGCCATAGCTGGAAGAGACAGAGTGGGACCAGCGCGAGGAACACCTGACAGTTGACAGTTGGGCTACTGGAGCTACTTCCGTAGGCGTCAGTTTTCAACATGAAGTTCAATGAAGAGGATCATCAATGCGCAGCTCTGTTTGCGCACGCTCTGAAATAATCATGGAAATAATCGATCAAATCAGGGAGGAAGATGGATACCCAGGCGAGATTGCCTTAAATAATTATGCATAAGATGTTGTGACCACAAAAGATACGCATAAATCAAGCAAAGATACTTTGTATTGACCGAATATGAATTGCGTCGATAATACGCATACAAACTTCTAGAACACAACCGTGCAATACGTCACATCTCCTCGTTTCTGATTGGTCTACACGGATTGTGGGCGGAACAGGTTTTGGATAAGAAGATTCTAAGGATTATAGTATATTTATGTTTTCTGTAATGTGTTCACAACGATTTATTACTTTTTACATATTTATATGAATGAAATATATAATTAATACACAAGCAATATATGTAAATTAATATAATGATCTACTATTTGTAATTGTTAATTTTTACATAAATTACTTCCAAACTTTGGCATGCAGATAATTTAGTCAGCATAACAAAACTAATATTTAGAAACCAATTTTCTTCTGCCATGTGACATTTTCGCAGGTTATCCTATGAGAAAAAATTTAATTTAATTGATCTGGAATTGACTGTCACTGAATTGTGAAACGTCGTCTCTTATTACAAGAAGTGATTGGAGGAGAGAGCTTGATGATGTAAGCTGAGAAAAAGCAAGTTATTATATTTCGCTAAAATATTATGATTTTTTATTATTTTGAAATAATGTGCACTAATGAATCGTGCACAATAAAGACCAGGAATGTGTATTAAGGAATGTTTCTTTTAATTTCATCTTGATTTTAAATGATTAATGCATAATACGACATAATACAAAGACACATCAGTCCCAACAATAAGATTTATTCACCATGTATTTTTGGTCGAAGACATCTCATTGCATTTTCCTTTAAAATGTTCTCCCAAGACAATAACTAAACAGATTTGAACCATACAATTAGGAAATACAGCAATCGTCACATGATATATACACAAAATCAAAATTAAGATAAACAAATATAGTTTCCAATGGTCTCTGTACAGACAGTATAAGAGAGTGCATGCACCAGAACGTGTGATTCTAAAAGACTTTATTTTGCTTTAAATAAATACTGAAAACTCACACAATAAAGACATTCAATGATCATCTGAACCAGCCAGACAACACACAAATAAAAAAGAAAACCAGACAACACAAAATAAAGTTTTACAGTTCCCGCCAAGTCCTTTGACGCACTTGAGCAGAGCACAGCAAACTACACATTACTTTTACTTCATTAACTGCAGACATTACCATAGTAAGACCGTGCCTCAAAAGGAAAATGTTCAAGACACAGATTTGGTAGAATAAACACAAGATGCACTTATGACAATAACCAAATAAGAATAAACATGAAGTAACAAAAACTAAGTATTTGAATACCATGATTACAGTAACTGTTCAGATTATTAAACAATAGACATGCCTGAGCAAATTATATTCAAATCTTATGACATTCTTGTTCTAGTACCAATTTCATCTCAACAACTTTCCATTGGTAAATACAGTCATATACTGGAGGCCTAGTTTAGGGGGAAAACAAATCCTAGTTACCATGGGGGAAATGAAATATTTAATAGATTTGGCTATTTTTAAAGTCACCATGAAATCAAAATGACAATTCTTGTTTGTTGTTTTATGGAATTTTGCAGGATTTAATATAAATTATTTATCACATAATTTTTTTGAAAGTCATGTGCCCTCATAATCTTTAATCAAAATAACTTCCCCTCCCTCTTTCAGTGACATCTCTTCTCTTCTCTGATGATGTGTTTACTGACCAGAGGGCGGGGCAACCTGTCACTCACATGAGATTAACCAATAGCAAACCACAATGATCCAACGATCAAATCAATTCCCAACGAGCAAAATCAAGCCCTGCCCTACAATCTTTCTTGTTCATAGAAGAAGCTTCCCCTGAATACCCCCCAAACCTGGCAACCCTGATATACGTCACAATATGGCTATCAAAACTTTTGCTTGATGTCGACTTTAAAAAGAAAAACAACTTTAAAAATACAGTTTATGTGGACTAGAGCTGCACGATTAATCGTTAAAAGATCGCGATCACGGCTCAAACACACAAGCAATCTTATTCTTAAATGACTATAAATGTATATATATATATATATACATTTATTTATATATAAATATGTCTACTGTATATAACAATCTCTTGAATTAATGGACCACTCTTTCAACAGATTCATTAAAAATGCTGATTCATCCAAACAATTGATATCTTAATTAAGAGTGAGTCACTGAATCATTCATTCAAAAACGTTGATTCATCCAATAATGAGTCTTTATGAGTGAGTCAATGAATCATTCATTCAAGAGATTTGTTCAAAAACGCTGATTCATTCTGTAATGAAATCAGTGAAGTCTTTGAGTGAATCATTCATTCAAGCGGATTTAAAAAATGTTTTATAAAATATATTTTTAAATAGATAGCATCAATTTACTTTTTGTCAGAACCTTTAGTTGTATTTTCAGAATGGTCGGAGAATAATCATTTCTATTTTAAACAAAAAAATAATGATTTCCAGTTTATCCAGAATCGTGCAGCTCTAGTGTGGACTCTTGTATTACAAATGAAGAAGATAAAAAATTATCTGCCATCTAACTGAATAAAAGAAGTGTGAATTCAAGCAATTTAGTAATGATATTTAAAAAAAATGCAAAGTAAATTCAGTCTGAGGGTTTGTGTTTGACACTGCTAGTTTCAAGTATCAGACTGAATTAAAGAATATATATAGATCATTAATTAATAAATATAAATTAAAGAATTAATATCAATGTTGTGTTGTTAACTATTAAAATATTGCCAAATCTACCAGACAATTCTCTTTGCTTTTCTATAATAATTAATGGGAAACTATATAATCACTGGGATTTGACTGTATCTATATACAGCATCTATAACTCCTCAATATACATGTATTGCTTTCCTGTCCCTATAAACATTTTTATAAACAAGACCATCCAAGCCCACCCCAGGAGAATGCTACGTCCAGGCTACAGATGGATATGTCCATTATTATATCTTCAGTACTACGGTGGTCATTTGACTTTTTAAACGAATATAAGACAACCAAATATTAAGATTTGAGATTTAAGACTTTAAAAAAAGAAGTCTCTTCATATGAGGTTCAGTTGATGGCAGTAAACAGTGGGCTACTTGAGTCGAAAACTGGCCAAAGTGGTTTCCGGTGTCTTCCAGGGGGCCGGACGTCCCCTTTAGGACCTTACAGACGGGCTCATGTGTCAGTGTGACCCAGCAAAGGCCTATTCATGAGGATTTCTCAGCATCGAAGATCGCGGAGGCAGAAAATGACTCGTCGTCCTGCTATGAGCTCGGGGACAGCCAGTGTTTGAGCTCGTCCATTCCCCTCTGCACCCGTCCGATGTAGAAGTCCATGTTATGGGAAAAGTCTGTGCACACACTGGATTGGGCGTCTCCGAAAGTGCAGTAGAGCGCAGTCCCGCCCACACTGATCACCACGGTAGCCAAGCACAACAAGAGGAGGAGGAGCCAGGAGTCCCCGCCCACCTCATCTGCATATCGGGCAAATCAATAGAGAATCAGAACATGATCAATGTGAATATTGCAAAAATGGGATTTCAGAAAACAATACTGGTTCTTACCGTGGTCAAGGCCTTCGTCAGGTTCTCGGAAACGGACTTTTCTTTTGGGGACGGGTTTAGAGGCAGCCGGGGGAGAGCTGTTGGCTCCTTCCAGAGACACTCTTCTCTTTAAGATCGACACAAGGCCAGCAGCCGGAGTGATCTGAGACACAGACGACAGGTTATTGAGAAAGACTGCGGTGCTCAAAGGCTTGGAACGAGGATCTAATTTCTCACGGAAATGAGGAAAAGCTGTGCACTAACATACTTTACCCACTAGATGTCACAATGAGCTGAGGGCTTAAAATATAGCAAAAACAACAGAACACTTAAAATATAAGATTTAGATACAAAAAAATTATGTTTTGCCCTTTTGTGTAAAAGAAACAAGCTGGTTTTGGTCTTTGACTGCCTGAATAGGACGTGTAAAATGTAAAATATAACGTTATCTAATTTTGTTAGATTTAACAATAAATATTTTTGGAGATTTGCATCAAATATGCACTTTACAAAATGTTTTTGAATTTATATACATTCATAGTTCCCTAAATTTTATATAAATACTCAAATAAATATAAATACTAAATCTATATACGAGTCTAGAACATTTATATTTATAGTCAGGATTACATTTGTATTTTAATGTTAATCAAAATGTATATAAAAGAGCGTTTATTTCGGTAAATATGGCATCATTTTTTTTTTTTTTTTTGCTAAATGTAAAAAAGTTATATATATATAGAATGTTAACTGCAGCATGCTATACAAAATCTATAATATATATACATTTATATTTATTTATTTAAAGCATGCTGCATTTAACTGTTAAATGCAGCATGCTTTAAATAAATAAATAAATATATATTGTATGTTCACCCTATCCAGGCAGCATCTAGAAACAAAAATAATTTAACAAGTCTCTAACAAGACTATACACAAAATAGCTCATAATAAATCTGTATTATCTCAACTTCTCAAGCAAGTATGTTTAATAATACATGTCCTTTAATATGCATCAAAGAGCTGAAGTCCATTTCCTCAGCACTTCATCATTCTGAATTAGGTTTACCTTTACCCCACCTCATAAATGATGTACATGAGAATGGAAGTATTGGAGATGGTCAGGAAAGAGGAGTCAGTTATGTTACATCACAAGCCACTGAGGAATGGATAAGGTCACGGAGAGGTCAAACTACTAAAGACCAATGAGCTCTGAGAACGAGTGGACAATCTAAAGTGCTGCCCTCTGGCCAATCAATACTGAATACCATGAATAAATCTGAATATTAATGATGACATGAGTGTGTGTGTGTGTGTGTGTGTGTGTGTGTGTGTGTGTGTGTGTGTGTGTGTGTGTGTGTGGCTGCATAGCAGTTATTACCTTAAACTAAAACTTCAAAAAAAAGTTTGTTTCATTGAAATAAATAAGAAATGTTGCCTTGGCAAGTAACTAAAATAAAAAGTTTAAGTAAAAATGTTTTAAACCTGAAATGAAATTAAAGCTAAACAGAAATATATATATTAAAATAATAATACCACTGATAAAAGCATATGAACAATTTGACTAAACCTTAAACTAAATAAAAAACCGCAAATATAAAACTAAAAGATATAACAGCATTATTGCACTAAAGTAAGTAATAAAGGGGAAAAAAACATTAAAGTTAATTTAATTGAGAGGAATAAACATTCGTTTGTGCTCTTATTGAATTAAGACTAATTTTAACAAGAATAACTCAGGAATGTTTTTCACTGAAAAACCTTGGTGTGGACTCATTTCACCCAGAGAGCTTCCATATTTGGCAAGATCTGTCTCAATGAAAACAAATGTTTCAAGCACTGCAATTATAGTTGTCTATTTTTGCTCCACAACAGCCATTTCATTTGTCAATTCAGACTAAAGCCAAAGATCCTATAAAAGTTTTTTTTTTTTTTATGAGGTGCCCATAACATGAGAAAATTCCACAACAAGTTTAAAAGAAGCACAGACCTCGTCACTGTACCACTAAACTTGTATAGAATGTCCAAAAATGAGTGAATTAGATGTTTTTACCTTGGTTAAGGGTGTTGTTAGTGTGTGTCAAAACACCCATTCACATCATCTCGAATCAGACTTTAGGGAAAACTTTATAACATAGAACATATAACATAGAAGTTGCTGAAGTAGGCTAATCGATCCTTAATGTTATTTGAGGAATACAAGCGCCCATGTGTTCCTAAAAAAAAGCCAAACAGCAAAACAGTCCACTTCACTACTGCATAAAACTCGGTTTTGTTTTTAGGCTTTCATAAAACAACTTATTTTTATGAAGTAGAAAAGCACATGAGCAGCGTGACAAATGAATCGGACAAACAAACAAACATAAAACCGACTAATTAATCACTTGAGTAATTAGCCTTCAAAACACACATTCGGAGCCAATCAAGTGAGCCCATTAACAGTGAGCGATCAACATAACAGGCCAAAAATAGCACATGCTTATTATCATCGCAAATGAAAAATCATTTTGAACTCCTCAAATGTACTCGGATGGCCCTCTTATACAGAAAAACATCACGTTTGATGAGTGTGGACATAAATCAGTCAGGTAATGTTCTCTCTCTCTCTCTCTCTCTCTCTCTCTGGTCATTCAGCATTATTAGCCACATATCACTCCATCACTGACCAGACCTGAAAGACATTCTGTACACATCTAAATAACCAACTCAGCAGTAGACCTTCAGAATAAACCCACTTCCAGGATGCTGTGTCATTAATTAATGATTAAACAGATATACTTGAAATTAAAGATGGAACAAACAGATATATAATTTATTCCATCGACAGACTGATCCACCGAATGATCTGATCTGCTAATATTTGGCATTGTGAGATTACTGGCATTGATGTATAATGAACCATAAGCATGGTTTGCAAAGAAAAGAAAAAAAAAATCAATGAAAAACAAAGAGTTTGCTCAATTTTAGCAATTTTGTTTACATCACATTAGGCATAAATAAACTTCATTTTATAATTCATATGAGCATTCATAGGCCATCCTGCTCTGTAGATACTGACAGTGATAGTGGAGGCAGTAAGTTGTTTTTAATTAATTATTTTATTCGGGAAGGATGCATTAAATTGATCACAAGGGACAGTAATCAGTGTAAGTGTAATTTCAAGTAAATGTTGTTCTTTTCACTTTCTATTCATTAAAGAATCCTGAAAAATTGTATAATGTTGTTTTCTGTTTTAGAAATATATAAATAACTGTTTTCAACCAATGATTTCTGAAGGATCATGTGACACTGAAGACTGGAGTATTGATGCTGAAAATTCAGCTTTGCATCACAGGAATAAATTACATTTTAACAGTTATTTTCAATCATAATAATATTTCACAATATAACTGTTTTTATTGTATTTTAGATCAAATAAGTGCAGCCTTGGTGCAGCATATGAGACTTCTTTCAAAAACATTAAAGAAAAATCTCTCGGACCCCAAACTTTTGCATGATAGCGTCTGTTAGTTGTTTTGGATGGTGCTCCCAAATGACCGTGATTCTGCACTACAACATGCATGATGAATTTCTTAACAGATCCTAATTGTGCTTGGGAGAAAACGGCATATCCCATTATGTCTGCGCTGTGTGTACCCAGGACATCGAGTCTACTACAAATACACCAATAAATAATGTTGTATTTGAATATTGCACGTTATAATCCGAACACGTTTTGATTTAGTTTTCCAGCTCAGTAAGTTCTGTCTGGTTAAAAAAGCATCAAAATGTGATCCTGCTGAGCACAACTGGGCTTGCATTCACACTCACACCATGTTTTCTCAGTGTGTTTTCAACCTTTCCAAGAAAAGGGACATACATGTTCAAAAGTCAAACCATTTTAACTAGCCTGAAAAACTTGACGATTGACGGTGGAGGCTGAAGGTCATAATATAATGAGTCAATGGGGCCCTGACATTCTTCAAAATATATTTTGTGTTTCGGAAAGTCATGCAGATTTCAAATGACATGAGGGTGAGTCAAATATGGTGGATTTTTTTTTTTGGACGAAATATTCTTTTAACTAGGGATGCACGATATATCGGCCACCGTATCGGTATCGGCCGATATATGTTCATTTTTAATGTTTTCGTTATCGGCCCGATTAGAAAATTTGTATATATATTGAAGCCGATAAATAATGGCTTATTTCCTTCAGCTGAGACATTTCAGACGCACTGGTCGCCATGATGGGTTTCAATTGATTGAAATATGATTGGAATCACTTTTAAAAAAGGAAAATACGGTTCAATAGCTTTTAATGGTGAGACTTTTGTTTTTGTAATCAGGTTAAAATTATATACAAATTTGGGTTTACATTTATCGACCAATATATCATTTATCGGCTTTCAAATATAAAGAATTATCGGTTATCGCCATTGGCCAAAATGTTCATATCGGTGCATCCCCACTTTTAACGGAAATTGTTTGGCCCTTTAAATTGATAATACACTATAAGATAATGGTTTGCAAAAACTGCTCTCAAATAAAATGAAAAGAGTCAGTTTATGTAATTTGAGACTGTGCACCGATCACATACTCGTACCTTTCAAAAGTATGGGGTCAGTGTTCTTTTGAGCTTTCTATTCATCAAAAAATGCTGACAGAAGTATCATGATGGTCTCCGCCAAAATATCAAGCCTCACAACTGTTTTCAACATTGACAAAATTAAAAATTGTTTCTTGAGTAGCAAATCAGCATATTATAATGATTTCTGAAGGATCATGTGACACTGAAGACTGGAGTATTGATGCTGAAAATTCAGCTTTGCCAACACAGGAATAAATTACGTTTTTAAACATATTAAAATAGAAAACAGCAATTTTCAATTGTAATAATATTCCACAATATTACTGTTTTTACTGTACTTTTGAGAGCCCAGACTAAACACTAATTCCTGAAATCAAGATCTGCGCATGACATGTTTGGGAACACAGCACAAAAGCCTTAAAGACACAGGTTCATGAAAGCCTGTATTGTGCTGGCAGAGATCACTGGTCCAGATTCTATTGTTGATTGTCTCATTGAGGGTGGAAGTGTCATTATGACATCACACACGGCTCCCTGTTACAATCATTCAGCTCTGGCATTCAGGGGAAAGGTCACCCTTCAGGTCATCCAGCTCTCTCAATCACAGCTAAGATTCCCATATCTATTACGCATGTTCTTATCAAACGCCTTCTCACCACAGTAACTTACAAGAAAGTGAAAGAGGTAATTACCAAGCCAGGGAGCTGAGATCTCACACACAACACGCTGCGCTTAAAAAAACAAGTACACCAGGGGACATACAATAATCACAAACACATCACGCTTCTACATGTGGTTGCCACAGACGAGTCCTTAAAGGGATAGTTCACCCAAAAATGGAAATTCTGTCATTACTTAGGTCGAATCACCCTCAAGTTGTTCCAAACCTGTATGAGTTTCTTCCTTCTGCTGAACACAAAAGAAGATATTTAAAGAATGTAGGTAAACACACAGTTGACGGTATCCATTGACTTCCATAGTAGGAAAAAAAAAATACTATGGAAGTCAATGGGTTCATCAACTGTCTGGTTAACAACATTCTTTAAAATATTATCTTTTGTGTTCAGCAGAAGGAAGAAACTCATACAGGTTTGGAACAACTTGAGGGTGATTAAATGAAGACAGGATTTTAATATTTGAATGAACTATCCCTTTATGCTCTACTGTGACATGCTGTCGATTGACAGACAGTCAATAATAATAATATATATGAAAAAAGTCTATCAGACATAAACGTGATTTTTTTTCTATTTATATTAATCTATTATTATTATGATTCTTTTATGTTTAATAAAACCATACAATGTTATTACTTAACATATTTTATTATATTATTATAATAATCTTGATTCCTTCAGTTTGAGGGTTTAAAAGAGAGACTTATTTTAATTGTTTAGCGCAAAAATAAGTTATTGTTGATATATTATTGGCTGCAAAATCATCCTTTTAGCATTGGGACTACTATCATAGTTGGAAATCGATATTAACAGGATTCCCTTTCTATTCCTATCATGCACAATTTACTGGGGTTGAAATAAGGATGATATTATGATTGCATAGACAAGGTTTCTATGACTACAATGCAGTTATAGAGGTGATGAGGGTATGCCATGTAAGATGATGACATCACTGGATGCTATAGCATTATGATGCTAGCAGCTTATAAATCTTAAAGGAAATGAAGTTTCACAAACCACTTTAAAAGGTGATGAGTGGAATTTTTCCAAATTGAATATACTTTCTCTTTTCCCAACTTACTATGCAAACAATTGTAAGCAAGCAAGCCATTTGTAGGTTGATTTTTGCATTTGGTGATGGGCATGATTAACCTTTAAATCTCTGCCAAATGTGCATACTATTCATAATATATGCAGAATATTAAACATTTCCAATCTAAGAGTCAGTAAAAGCTTAGCAAAGTGCTCAAGGGCAGAATTAGAAGCACTTTTAAAAAACGAATCTGATTAGAAATCATCCTAATTCTCAAAACAAAGCCATGCCACGCACAAAATAACACATAAGCCTCTTAGTCATTTGAATTTGAACTGAAAAACTCTGTCACTCACCTCTTCCACCTGTATGCGCTTGGCCATGTCATCCAGCATAGACACATTAATAATATCCAACAACTCCACCCCATTCCCATTCTCCTCTAGCTCCAACTCTGGTGTATTTTCAGGAATATCCTGTTCCTGAGGTTCCTGATCTTCACCTCCTTCCTCCAGCTTTAGAGCCTCTTCTATCTCCCCTGCGTGTGGCACATCTTGCCCCGTATCCACAGCGTCCCCCGTCCCCTCCATCACCACTCCGGGGCCGATCGTGTCCGTCTGAAGCTCCACGTTGCCTGGTTGAGCAGCGTCCATTGGAGACTCAGGCACTGGTGAGGCATCCCTGTGGGAAGCTGCCACACTTACGCTCTCTTCTTCTGCTCCTGAATCCTCACGGGCTGGAGAGGAGGAGCCGTGTGTGTCCGAGGAGGGGGAGGGGGCGTGCTGATGTTCGCTCTGGTGGGATTGTGGGGCAGTGCTGCTACAGTCTTCAGGATGGATGACTTCCTGTTGTACCTCATATGTACTCTGATCCTCCATAGCCTTCCCTGTTTGAGAGAGAGAGAGAGAGAGAGAGAGAGAGAGAGAGAGAGAGAGAGAGAGAGAGAGAGAGAGAGAGAGAGAGAGAGAGAGAGAGAGAGAGAGAGAGAGAGAGAGAGAGAGAGAGAGAGAGAGAGAGAGAGAGAGAGAGAGAGAGAGAGAGAGAGAGAGAGAGAGAGAGAGAGAGAGAGAGAGAGAGAGAGAGAGAGAGAGAGAGAGAGAGAGAGATCAGAGTCATATAACACCAATCAAACTTCCTTGGGAGTGAAAGGTTCAGAATGGAATACCATCATACTGCATACGGCACAGTATGTACAGCATACATCTATCTATCCATCTATCTGTGTGTATGTGTGTAATATTTTAAATAAAGTACCAGTTTGTATACAAATGTCCAAAAGGAACAGTTGACCCATACATTTATTTTGTATGACTTTCTTGCTTCCATGAAATGGTGAATTTTCAAAACTTGTGAATTAACAGTTTCTTACATTTTGAATTTTGCCTAACCCTGATAAATGCTGGAAAATAAACTAGCATGATTATTATGGTAACATGCTATTCGAAACTGAACATCCCCGATGCCCCTCACCAACAACCAGTGCTGGGCCTGATACAATCCACCGCTCATTTTCTACAAAACTACACTCCCCCTGCTGTCTTCCTACAGTTTAGGGACCAGATTTACTAACAGCTTGCGCCAGCGCAAACCCTCTTTTGGTGTTAAAAAACTACAGTCAGGGTTTAATAAAGACGCGCTGAAAAGGCGTGGACAGTTATTTTTGCAGATTACCTTGTTGAATATGCATTTGTAGTCCCTTTCAGATGCAAAATGTATGTGAGAAGAGAATTTAAATGAATCATGCAAGGTGATTTACTAATTTAAATTGCGCTCGTCAATTTACTGGCATTTGTGCCATTATTTTAACATCTACGTCTACGTTAACTGGTAGACTGCGCTGGTCATTATGGAAATGATGTTCTTTAATTTGCGCGACGTCAGTAGATCACGCGCAGAACTTTCCTCTCCAATCAGCTCTGTTTTGTGAATGCACTCTCATGCTAATTTGCCCTGTTTAGTAAATCTGGCCCTAGGACTCATTTTCCAGAATGGCAGTCATGTATCGCTGTCCAAGAGGTCCAATTCTATTAATTAGCCATTTTTATGTGAAACAGATGCACTCAAGTGTCACACTAGAGATATATTTCCTTTCCCCTTCACATTTTAAGCTTGAGGTTAATAGTTTAAAGTAGGGGAAGGGTTCACAATTCCAGTCCTCACGCCTCCCCGCTCTGGACATTGTGTGTCTCTCTTATCTGACACGCTCAGTTGAGGGGTGGGTTCCATCCGACCATATATGCCCTGCCAAGTGGACTTAAAAGGGTATTTTAACATCTTAAGAGAAATTCCAATCTGAATCAGGTGTGTATGTATGCGGCTATTCGCAGGTCTAAAGTGCATGTGACGGGACAGTTACAAGTCAACTGTCATGATTACGGGTTAAATAAGATAACACCAAATTATGATTCTTTTCATATTAAACATATGATACATTTATCATTTTAGATTAGGGTTTTTAAATTTGACATTAGGTTAAGTGAAATGCATAATGAATTCATATGTATATAAATAAATAAAATATTTATATAGATTTAGATGGATTTTATACACATGCATATTAAATTAAAGTATGCTAATTTATATAATTTTTATTAAAAAAAATACATTTTGGCATCAAACCTTAAACTCTAATATGCACAACTTGAGTTTCGTCTGTGTTTGGCATTGCAGGGTGTTGCGAATGAACGCATTTTGTTAAGTGAAGTGAACTTCAACTGATATCCCATGCTCAGGGAGTAGAGAGCAGTGAACATAGCCATAGCCATGCATAGGGACCTTGTCAATCGGGACGTACCCGAGTTCACGGAGCTCTCTTTTAACAAGCTGAGTATCTGAATCAGGAGTATCAGATAAGAGAGACGTACGAACTGTGCAGTGAGCTGAGAATTTCTGACTTTTCCAGAAATCACATCTTTAAAATTGATATTTTTATTCCATGACCAAATTAAAGGGGAACTATGCAGGTTTTTAGCTTAATTTACCTTAACTAAACAACTTCTGAGTCATTGGAATGGTTCTATGACTTTTTTGGGGTTGAATGGTGGCCGTCTCGCTTCCCCCTGGTGTCTGTGAGCGGAAAAAACACCCTAGCAACTTTGGGCCAGCGGCGTCAGGAAGTATCGCGTGATATCAGGTTTCGCGATGTAAATTGCTTTGCGGCAAAAGAAATCTGCTAAAATTCTGTCATTATTGCGCTCCCTCACGCTGTTCGAACCCGAATGAAGAAGACGTTTTAAAGAATCTCCCGACTGCTTTGATGTCGTTGATCGACTAGCCTCTGGTATCTGAGAGTCGCCAATGAGTTTTTACGACAGTGTTGTCAAATATCTATTCCAAAGCTGTAGGGGGAGCTCTATAGAGAAACCTGCGAGCAAAAAGCGAAAATACAGTGAAGAAATTGCCGAAAATGCATAGCTCTGCTTTAACCTGTACCATTTATACTGTAGAATAAGGTTTTGATGCGTTTTATAATTTTTTTTAACATACAAAATACCACAGATGTATAATATTGGCTATTGTATCAGTTACTGGCCATAAAATGAAAATAATTAGCATATAACATGGCCACAAATTTTTTTCTCTGTACAAAGCCCCATTTGCAAGGTTTGCTGATGAATTTGAAACGCATCAGACAATCAGAAACCACAGTTTAGGCCAACTTCAAACGCACAGTGACGTCTATGATATCAGGAGCAGAATTCTGCATGAATGAGCAGACCGAGGGAACGCCATCAATCTCAAACTCATGTGTCTCGTAGGGTGAGATCTGAGATGCACCTGCTGCTGGAGTCCCCAGAACAGGTGGCCGGGCAGAGGGTGCAGCAAGAGTGACAAAATGTGTGTGTGTGTGTGTGGTGCTGCCATGCCTGGCGTGTAAAAGTGAAACCGGGTCATGGAACTCAATGCGAGTAACACGGTGTTCAGGTAACATAGCCCAGCACCACATCAGCTGCGAGAGCTAGTGAGAAAGAGAGTCTCATCAATAAGGCATGATCTTGAGCATGATCTGGAGGGACAGAAGGGAACTTTATGTGTGTGTGTGTACTTGAAGAAGGGGACATGGTGTTTTTCCTGTCCATAGATGATGAAAGAATGCTTCTTGAAAGGAATTGGTAAGGTCTAAATGTACAGTAGACTAGGTTTTTAACTAGGTGTAAAAAATGTTTTTTTAATTGTATTAAATTAAAATCAATTTGTTTCTCGAAAGGAATCTGTAAAATCTAATCTAGCAAGTGCACGTAGACTGGGTGTTAACTTCTAATATTAAAACATGAAATGAATGAATTATCGAAAATCCATAATTTAATTAATTTGTTTAATTTATTTACCCTATTTACTTTCTTAATAAATATTAAGTTATTTTATTTAACACAATTCAGTGAGAATTTATTTTCACAAACATGTATTAAAATATTGCAACTTTCTCCACCTCTGAAACAAATTATTTGCTTTATTTAATTTGATTTTTATTTAATTTAGATTAAAATCTATTTGTTTCTTCTGTAAGGGTTAGGTCTAATCTAGGGTTAGGTCTAGTCTAATCTACTAAACGTATGGTAGACTATGTGTTAACCAATAACATTCAAATATGAAATTAATTAAATGATAAATATTTATTTGATCAATCTTATACCCTATTTACTTTCTTAATAAATGTTAAGTAGATTTATTTCCCACAACTCACTTATTAAACTACTATAACTTTCTCCACAACTTTGCACTGGTATAACCAATGAGGAAAAACAATATTTATCAATAATATCACAGTTTAACATGTTTCCATCCAACCAAATCCTGATATGTAAAAGTCCTGCCCTATTTTATGCTGAATATTGTGTTTTTCACAGAAATACATAAAATTATGGTAACTGCTCAGATGGTAGGAAAATCCCTGGTTACACTTTATTTCGATATAGACATTCTACAAACTATAAGTAACTTTTCAACTACATGTCAACTAACTCTCATTAGAGTATTAGTGGACTGTAGTAGACTGTTAGGTTAGGGTTAGGAGAATTAGTTGACTTGTAGTTGCCAAGTTACTTATAGTCAGTAGAATGTCTGTTGGGGGACCAACAAAATAAAGTGTTAGCAGATATTAAGCAGACAGTCTACTAATACTCTAATGACAGTTAGTTGACATGTAGTTGCAAAGTTACTTATATGTAGTAGAATGTCTAAAGTGGACTATCAAAATAAAGTGTAACCAAATCCCTTAATATATATTTTTAAATTTGATTAAGCAATTGATTGATAAAGTCCAAGACGACGACGAGTTTGTTTCCTCCCAATAGTTCATTGTCTATTTTATGTGATCTGGTCTGTCATTGGCGAAATAAACTCACCTGAGCTGCATGAAAGCACTTGCGTGATCAGGTTTTGCTCTCCTCCCAGTGTTTCTCTGATCACACTGTTTCTTTGCACTTTGGACACCTCACACTATGAACACACACAGAAAACACTGACTTTCACCCTCTGTTTTTTAAACGTGAACGGTTACATACATATCCACATGGAGTCCCAAACATGTGCATCAAAGAGGCCGTCTTACCTTCTCAATACTCCGTGCAGGTCTGAAAAAAAGACGAGAAATAGTCAAGTGTCAGTCAAAATCATCTCAAGGACTTGTAGTATCCTTATTTTTTTTTCTTCATCTCTCTCGTAGAGGGACGACGTGCTAATCTAAGGTCGCTCCGCTCAGCGGGAATCTAATATTAGCACGGCACATTTCCCATACTGAAACTCTAGCACTTGTCTCAAATTGCTGAAAGCACAGCACTGGCCATATGTTTAAACCATTACAGGACTCCGAACTGCAGCTAGAGCGCAGAAACGAGAAACAGACTGGCTAAATTTAGCAGGGGAAAGAGAGAAGCTCAGGTGCGGCTGCCGGTGAAAGTGTCTGGCCCAAATTAATAGGACAGAAAGACACAGCTTTTACCCCGTATTTAAATTGTGTAGTGGCTCGAAAGGTTAAACATTTACTTGTACTCCGTTTACAGCAATGCTCACATATTTTTATAGAGCTCAAGCTCCATGGGACACCTGATCTAAGGGAGTAGAGATTATAAAGAGAAAACTTTTGGGCTAGCAAAATCCTTTTTAACAAAGTAGTTTAGAGCTAAAATAAATAAAATAATATAAAAATGGTTTACACCTGATCTGGTTAAACTAATGTAGTGTGCAATAAATAAAAAATAAATAATAACAGAAAATAGCGTTGACCTTCTCTATGTGACTAAACTAATGTAGCATGCAATAAAATAAAATAAAAATAGAATAAAATTGTTGATATGATCTATGTGACTGAACTAATCTAACATGCAATACAAAAATTAAAAAATTAAAAATAAAATAAAATAGTGTTGCCTTGATCGGTGTGGCTGAATTACTGAAGAGTGCAATAAAATATTTTTAAATAAAAAAAATAAAAAAGATAAACTTGGTCTTATCTGTGTGACTGAACTATGTAGCATGCAATAAAAAAAGAAATACAAAAAAAACATAGTGTTGCCCTGATCTGTGTGGCTGAACTACTAAATTGTGCAATAAAAAAATAATAAATACAAATATAAAGTTACCTTATCTGTGTGACTGAACTAATCTAACATGCAAAAAAAAAAATAGTGTTGCCTTGATCGGTGTGGCTGAATTACGGTACTGAAGTGTGCAATAAAACAAACATAAATAAATAAAAAAAAATAAAAAAAAGATAAAGTTGGCCTTATCTGTGTGACTGAACTAATGCAGTATGCAATAAAAATAAAATAAAATAAAATAAAGGGTTTGCCGTGATCTGTGTGGCTGAACTACTGAAGTGTGCAGTAAAATAAAAATACATACTTTATGTATAAAAATACTTATAATACTTTATAAAATAAAGTTGACTGTGTGACTTAACGAATGTAGCATGCAATAAATTTTTTTTTAATAAAAATAGTGTTGCCCTGATCTGTGTGGCTATACTGGAAGAGTGCAATGAAATCTTTTTTTCTTTTTTTATTAAAGTTGACCTTAGCTGTGTGACTGATCTAATGTAGCATGCAATAAAATAACATAAATAAAGCAAAATATAAGTGTTGACCTGATCTCTGTGACTGAACTAATGAGGTGTGCAATAAAAAATAAAGAAAATAAAACATTTTATGAAAATGTTTTGATATAAATTACAGACATGGCATCTGAGGACTATTTCTCATTTATCAGTTATTTTGCTTTATTTCCAGTTTCAATCATAGGCTCGTTCTTACTTAGTAGAGCAAGTCCGCACATGCGGCGAGCTGTCATTTGCGATGCGGTTTGCGAATGTTCGTTGGAACGATGAACGAATGTTTGGGAAACACAGTTGGCTAACGATGCTTTTGGGAAACGCGCCCCTGTACGGCTGACTTAACGTAGCATGTATGTGTGGAGAGCACTCACTGCCTGTGCGTTCTGCAGATGTGTCTCAGTTTCTCCAGGTGTTCAGCATCCAGGTCACCGTCTCCGTCTTCTCGCCTGTCCTGACACCGGCCAACCGAACTCCTTCTCCTCTCTGATCACAGAAACAAAGAGTAGCTTAAAAGGTGTTCTATCGAGAAGTACATGTGAGTAACGGTTAACCAGAAGCCACTTACCCCACAGTTGCTGTAGAGCGGAGAGGTTGGACAGTAGACGTTCATGATAGAGTCTCTCTAACTGGATGAACCTGACTGCTCTCTCATCTGGAAAATGCTCTGGTTCAGGAAAAACTACAGCAAGCGGGAAACCCCAAAGCACCAATGCACAATGCTAAAGTGAAACACTATCTTACAAGACGACGACTGGCCGCAGTAATGCACTAAAAGTAATACAATAAAAAGCTCTATATCCATAAACATTGCAAGCATCCCTGATTCTGTTACAATAACAAAGGCAATCGGGTATAAATCAGGAGCTATAATGGAGCAAGCATTACAACTCCAAAAAGCTGTTCAAACACACCATTGTGCAGCGCCTTGTATTATTATTAGACATGTGAACAAATAAAAACATTAAGGATACAGTCCTCCTCATGCATAAATGACTCCGCAATCTGTAAAGAAAGGAATTTAGCCTTGAGTTATTATGCATTCAATTACACAGTGAAAAGCATCATTAGGTAAGACCCTACAGTAACTCGAAATCATTACAATTATAAATTGGCTTATATTACATAAACGAAAGCACATTCAAATGGTGATGAAACGTTGAGTCACGTTTCATATATGAATCTATGTGAACTACTGATCTGTTAAGCATTATATAACGATTGTTAATGAGAGTTATTATAAAGTGTTAACAATAATTATACAGATGATGCACAGCTAAAACACGCTGCATGAGCAATCTGTAATTGTACAGATGTTTTATACCTGATAAACAATTATTGCACATTATTGCTATCTGAGCAAAACTCATGACATCGGCTCTCTTCAAACTCCTGAAGAGACAGTCAGGGTGAAAATCACTACATTAATCACTAAATCATTCAAAATCTCTTCTACCGACGTAGTTCAAATTACCGTTCACAGCCTGAACAGACATACAAACATGGGAGGTCGTGTCTATTGACATGATTATGGACATTGCTCACTTTTGCAGCTTACTTTCATTTAATGATCTGGGTGGGCCGGGGAAGTAGCTTTATAGTTAATGTTAGAGTACCGCATGTCTGCATAGTACACTGAAAAAAAAATCCAGTTATCCTTTTAAAATCTCTTATGAGAACAAAGATTCACAGGGGAATACACGCGAGCAGTTTCGACAGTCGTCTTATAAACCTCTCCTCAGGATGATACAGACCCAGCTGCACATCTGAGCTAGTTCTTGTAAAACATGTTGAATAAGGTCAAGCTCAAATAAACATGTAACAGAGCTTGACCATTTAAGGTGCTGGTTATTCTGCTTCGTATCGGATACTTCATGTTCTGCTATCAGTCAATGTTATCAGCTCTGGCCAACAGCAACAACAGACTAACACAAGCTTATTAATGAACCATGTGGAACAGTCCAGGCAAACTCATCTCGTGATCTGGCTCACACACACATTAGTTTAGACTGAAAAACACACTTCAGAGGTTTGCACCATCTACTGACAGTGATCAAAAGTGACAGTAAAAACATTTGTAATGCTGCTAAAGATTTCTATTTCAAATAAATGCTGTTGTTTTAAACTTTCTATTCATCAAAGAATCCTGGATTTTTTTTATTATGGTCTCCACCAAAGATATTAAGCAGCATGCAACTGTTTCCAACATTGATAATAACCGAGTATCAGATCATCATATTAGAATTATTTCTGATTCATTACTGGAGTAATGAAGCTGAAAATCAGCTTTGCCATTACAGGAATACTATTAACTTTTTAAATTGTAATAATATTTCACAATATTACTGTTTTTACTATATTTTTTATCAAATTATGCTAGCAAAATAAACAGCCTAAACAACTTTGAAAAAGGAGAAGAAAAGGCTTCCCATCTCACTGCCCAAAAATAGGCAGTGCATCCAATCTCTATTTAGATTTAGATTTATATATATATATATATATATATATATATATATATATATATATATATATATATATATATATATATATATATTTATGTTTTTATGAATTATTATTTTGTACAATATACTCAACACCTTAAACATCAATCCCTTAGTCTTGTTTTCATTCACATGAAATGAAATACTGCATCAAATCCAACTAAAGTCTGTTAGAAACAAACAATCACGCACTAATAATTGAATGGTGAGAGATGACATTTACATGTTAACAACATTTAATTTAACACCTCATTACCAATTTTGAACAGAAAGACACGCATGCGAGCTTTTCGATCTTCAAATAGTTAACCCTGGTTTATTCTAAACCCCGGGTAAACGGAATCCTGGATCTTGCTTCACGTTTCACACTGCTTATATTTTACCCGAGGAGGTAAACAATTAATCCTGGGTGTTCATAAACTGCCATTTCACATTGTACATTCTTAAACCCTGGCTTAACGTCCTTATTTGCATATGTATGGTGTCAGTGTCACTGATTGGATGACCTGTTTACATAGAAGCTCTGGCACTCACCTGTCCCATATCATTTATAGCTGACTGTACTATCAAGATGTTTTCTGAATGGACTTTTCAGACCATTTTACGACACATGATTGTTGCTAAGCATCTAGTCGAAATTATCTGACAGCGTATGTTTCTTTCACCCTGCACATGTTTGGCACCACAATGCAGGGTGCGGGGCTAACCCTGATTTTAAATTACAAGTGTAAAATCTTCCTTTACCCGAGGTTTAAAGCGGGGTTTAGAATGACAATAACCCAGGGTTAAGTGCCCTGTGAAGTGAACATACAACATTAGTATGATACCTGATGGAGGCAGTGTGGCAGAAGAGGGTGGTCTCCCTGCTCCCCCAGCTCCTGGAGAGATGCCGACAGGGGGCGTCCGAAGCCCTGGGGGGAACCGGCATCACCCTGAGGAGGTCCTTCAGGGCTGACAAGACCCTCTGACACTGGAAAAACAACAACATCCTCTTTAAAAAGTGTTGACACTGAAAATGTACTATGGTTTCACTCGAGTAACTCTAACTGTATGGCATTATTTCAGCATAATTACTTTAATTTATGTGGTTCAGTATCATTTTAGTATTATTTATAGTTTTTATTAATATTGTGAATTGTCTTTTATTTTTATATTTGCAGTTTTAATTTTGAGCCATTTTGTTATGTGCTTTTGTCATTATATTTACATATTACTATTAAGGTTTAATTCGATTTTATTTCAGATTTAGTCTTTATTTATTTCCATTTCATTATTTTATTTTATCCCATTTTTTATTTGAGTGCTTCAACAATCAGCTTGTGTCAATTAGTTCTCAAGGCAAAATTTCAATGTAGTTTTTTTAAAGTTTAATTTAGTCTAATGCTTTTATCATTTATTTAGCTTTGTTTTATTTAACACTTATTTTTTACTGTTAACGTTAATAACCCTGATGTGGTTATCTAAGGGTAGGTTTACATGACAACGATGTACTAAAAATTGGAAAGGTTTTCCTCTGCATGTTTCGCGCTATAGACGACAACGTTGAAACAATCCCTGTTCACACAGACCCGCGAAAAACGACTAAAAGCGTATTTTGCTCCCAGCCAGTAGTTGGCAATATCACATTGTAAAAAAACACTACGCCTCCTATACACTGAACATATACGCATATCACATCACTATTTTCACGTTTGTGTAGTTTACACTGAGAGAATAACGTAATCATTTTCAAAAACTTTAAAAAAGTTTGCATTTTCAGGCCCCAAAAACACTGTTGTTGCGTAAATGAACGGCCAAAACACACAACAAATTTTACGTTTTTAGTTGAAAACGGTGTCATGTAATCGGCCCCTAAGACCTAAAGTACTTTTTCATTACAATACATCTAACACACAGGCATCCAAAATGTC
The DNA here is from genome assembly GCF_949152265.1 of Phoxinus phoxinus. Lineage (NCBI taxonomy): Eukaryota > Metazoa > Chordata > Actinopteri > Cypriniformes > Leuciscidae > Phoxinus > Phoxinus phoxinus. Next base: position 12,847,596 of record NC_136888.1, on the reverse strand, counting down.
CCTTTAAATGTAATGGAGCGGCAACACCCAGCATTTGTACATCAACACAGATATATCTCTAGAGGTTGGCCCGTATCATTCATGCCACTCAAACCTGTCTGAAAGGTGCACGACAACAATGGGATAGTGATACAATCACTCGCTCTACAGCAAAACTAGAAACAAAAGTCTTGCACTATTACTCACTCCTCAGAGACAATAGAAATGCTTCTCCACCCACAGCCTGATCAAGCCAATAACAAATAAATGCATTCATGTCATTGAGGATGACATTGTTTCTGAGGTACAACCTAGTCTAAACAATTTAAAGTCCAAGGACCATTCAGTATCAGTCATTTGTATTTTTGTATAAGTGTGACCTGGTTCCTGAACGCATCAAGCAGAAAGAATGGATAACTAATCGTAGTTTTTTTTTTTCCTAGCAAACTTTGACAGAAAAAGTTAATTTGACTGGCATATAAAGCCACCAAGCTTAATTTCTTTATGTGACTTTAGTTTAGGGGAATGAATATACATGTGTGCTCAAGGACCTCTCATTGACTTGCTACTGATTCTCTGAACTCTTGAATATGTTGTAATGATTCAATGCCCCGAACTTCACAATCTTTGGCAAAGGACAAGCTCTTCCTTTAGAAATTCTCACTGTAGCAGATGAGAACTTGACTGAGCAAAAACTCCTAGGTTTGTATTTGTGTGAGAACATTCACGCACATGCACTGACACATGGCTCAACAACACATTTAACTTGGGATGACTGCTTCCAGGTCAACACGAGGAGAATCTCACATTGTGCTCTAATTCCGTGAAGCTTTGGGACTGATTAACTGGCTCTGCTCTGGGCCTTAATGCACTGTAGAATACGTTTTAATAAGGAATGACATGCGAAAACGAACCAAAATTAGTTTTTAGCATGCAAAGCTTATTCATTTGTTTGGCCATGGCACTTCTGAACAAACAGTATTTTACTGTAGTTTATGGAACGTTAAATGCATACCATAATATGATAGAACAGCTGCATATGTCATAAACCAGATGGATTCACACTTTGGGTTGATGACAGATTTCTGATTCACTCGGGGTTTTTTGTATTATTGATGTACTACTGTAATATTTATCAATATTTTGTAAAAATTTACATCCAATTTTCATTTTATATTAAGTGTTAGTAATTTTAGTAATAATTAGTAATTATTTCAGTTAGTTGCCAACATTTCTAATATTAATTTAAGTTTTTAAGCACCTGATTTTGCACCTAATATATTTGATTTTCTTCAGCTGAAAAAATTAGAAATAGTCCTCACATCCCATGTCCGCATAAATTAAATAAATTAGATCTCAAATGGGTTAATTAAAAGAAGTTATTACTCCACCGTCTGCGTGACATTATTACCCAACGTGGTTGAATGATAAATGTGTGAAAATATGGTTTTCGAGAAACAGTCTTGGTACATAGTACGATGGATCGAGCGAGTTTCGTTGTTGTACGGGAAACGTGTTCTGTGAAATGTCTCTGTTTGACAGTTTCTGTTACCTGTAGGACTGGGACTGGGTGTCGGGGAGTCTCGGATGTGTCCATCCAGCTCTGGAGAGTATGCGCCACTGTTACTGTCCACCTCTTCCTCTTCCTCCTCTTCCTCGTCCTCCACCTTGGAGCTGTCGTAATCTTCATCATCACTGTTGTTATTAGTATGATCCTGTCTGAGGGGCTTCTGTCCACCACGGGGCCCCTGCTCCACCTCCTCTGCTTCCTCCACCAGTCGGTTCTGGTTCCCGTCCGGGCTGCGGCTGGCCTCGGAGTCGTTCAGGAGGTCGGGGTCGGTTAGTCCTGCCCGCCTCACTGGGCCATCGCTCTGCCACTGTCCGTCGTCCATAAGGTCCAGCTGACTGAGAGCATGAAGATCCTCTCGAACCCCTGCAGGACTCACAGCCACTCAACGGTGCTCCCGCTCAGCCGCTGAGAACAAATCAGAAGGACACTTTAATGGCCATGAGCCATCATGAAATAAAAAAGAGCTCGCTGGCCTTTAAGAGAACTGACTCATAGTTTACCCATAATTCCACTTCAAGCTGGTTGAGTGTAGTGCACGAATCAAAACTCTTGAGATTTCTCCATTTGTTCTGCTTTGTTCAGAGGTAACATGAAAAATAGGTTTTTAGTCAATGTGGGGTTTTTTTTCCAGCTCACATGTTTGGTATATTTTTAGATATAATCTTTTACAAAGGAATAAAAAAAAAAAATGGTTTTAACAAAAATAAATATAAATCAATGTGAATATTAAACATAATAATTAGAAAATCTATAATTTGAAAAAATATTTAAGTAATTGTATTATATATTATATGATAAAAAATGTCTTATATATACACTGTATATATATATATATATATAAAGAAAAAATTGTGTGTGTAATGTGTGTATACATATATAATATATATATATATATATATATATATATATATATATATATATATATATATATATATATATATATATATATATAATCCAAAGAACCACCATTGAACATGTAATCAATTCAAATGTTCCATTGGATGAGAAGTGAAATAAACAAAAAATAAATCCAACAATAGAAAAATAGAAAAATAATCAAGACGTTTTTTTCAAAATAAAGGGGAAAATTACAATACATTTGTTTGATTTATATCTACCAATATACCAATTCATATAATAATTAGCAATAGTATCTTAAACTAAAACATTTAGCATATGGAAAATTCAGAGACTTCTGTAAACGTTTCTGAGTGATGATACAAATGAATCACTTAATCAAGTTTGTCTTCATTTTTTATGGATGGATTCATTCAACTTTTTTCATACAAACATGCTGAACAAATGACGCATGTAAACATTTGGCTCATAACCAAACAGAAACAACAACATTTTTTTTTGCAAAATGAATACCATGCCATTCATAAACGCATAGATATCAGCACCAACCTGCTGTCCTGTGTCCCTTTAGTCTGCTGCAATAAACTGATGCAGAAAATACTCTATATAGTCAATACACTATCTCTCTCTCTCTCTCTCTCTCTCTCTCTCTCTCATAGTGATTGTTTGCTTCCCCTTAATGGTGAATTCATACACCATGGAGATTTTCCATGATCGTCCCCATTGGGTTGTTATAGGAGAAAGAGCATCATGCTTATTGCTATACAGTCTCATGACAGAGCTTATGCAATATCATACAGCATCTTACAGATCTTAAAGCGGACTGCCTGTTTTGTTTTTCCATCTGCTCAGGGAGATTCTGGAGCCGCAGAGACACGAACGAATGAATGAATGAATGCTTATAGGTCACTGCATGCAATGATAATGCTTAGGGCACAACAATGTGCATTAACTGAACAAACTGAGCTAAATCCAGTGTTGTATTGTTAACTAAAACTATTCAAATAATTTTCATTAATAAAAAAAGAAAACTAGATGTATAAAAAAAAACTTTGGAAATTAGAAATGTTGCCTTGGCAAATAACTGAAATAACATGGTTCCATTAAGATAACATTACGTTGATGTAAAATTGCAGAAACTAAAGCTGAAATAAATATAAATTAACGCTAAATGAAAACTAAAAAAAAAAAAAAAAAAAATTTGACAAAGGACCATTAAAACTTAATTTAAAATTATAATAAAACCTGAAAATATAAAAAACAAAAGCTAATTTTCCACTAAAAGAATCACTCCATCACTGGACGCACTGTAAATTAGTGAAAACTCACTGTTTTGAGTTTAGAGGTTGGGAGGATACAGATTTAAAGAGATATGGAATTGGCTGATAAATAAATTTGAGTACATTCAATTTTGAAATCACAATCTTGTGTCACAGCCTTGAATCAGGAAGTGCAACGCATTAGGGGGCGGGACAGTCTCATTCTGATTCTCTGATTGGACAAAAAAATAAACAAAATTAATCTGTTTATGTTTCAACATGAGTCATAATTATAGTCTCTTCTAAAAGCTGCAGTCTGTAGTTTTTCCTTTTTGTCGCCATCTCTTTTCGAAATCTGCAATTGCAGTTATTCGCGAAATTATCAACTTTACGTGTGTTGTGCCTCGGCACGGCACAGCGCGGATGAATCCAATGTTTTGAGGAGAGTGTGCGGCTGCCGGTCGCCGCGCCGGTGTGGATACTGCCATTCAGAATCACAGATTATACTTTTTGGAAGTATGACAACATAAGAATTTTCACAGGAAAATGTCATCTAAAAAAGTAACAAACATCCACTTTTGTTCTGACCAACTAAGGGAAAAAAGCATTGCAGTAAATAGCACTGATTAAATCTAACGATCGCTTATCATATCACGTCAAACCGTGCAAATTATACTTTGTTCTCAAATTGTTAATGTTAACAACATCAGCATTGCATGACTACATTTAATGCCCTTCCGAAATGTATCCTTGTTTTCACATGGATCCGGTTGCAGTCTCTTTTTTTCTGTAGCCACTCCGAAGTCCGAAGTCTTTTGCATTTTACATCAGGTGAAACTCAGTCGTCACTGGTGATTGTCGTTTGAACCTTTCTGGATCCGCCATCAAATTGATAAGTTTAATAATATCAAGTGCTGTGAGAAAAGGCTATAAATATCCAATACCAACATCCTCACACGCACGCAATATAACCTAAACTAGCCGAGACTCCTTCTTTATGTGAACAGATGTGACGTAATGACGCAAAGACATGCTCAAATTTCCCACGGAAATCCACCAGTACCACTGGAACTAATAATTACAAGCTTACCGTTTTGAATCGAGCTATGGCAAGCAGATAGTTTTGAACACTGGCTCAAAAAGTTATTTTGGATAATTTTAAACCCCAAAAAAGTTACGGACTGCAGCTTTAATACAAATATTTAGAGGAGCCCAAAGCTAATGGACATGGACTAGCCACAAACACAGTAGATTTAATTATATTAGCTCATTTTTTCCCTATTTGTTGTTTGTTTTTACTAACTGAATCCATCAAACAAAAAAATCTTACTTTTTGCATATTTTATGATAATTTTAAATCCTTTTTATGTAAAGCACTTTTAATTACCAATGTGTATTAAATGTGCTAATTAAACTTGCCTTGTGTTGCCTTATACAACAGAACTCCACCATTATGTCACAATTTATTACGTTACCAATGAATCATTATAAAGCAGGAAACTGTGGCCATTAGGAACCTGGTTGTTTGTTTAGAGGACCTGATGTTATTTGGCCCTGTAGAAGAACAGACTGACTCACAGCAGACCCCAGGCGTTCATTCGCTTTTCTGACAACATATAGTGACTCAGTGAGCTGGAGACCATCAGATCTGTGCCTGCGGTCTAACACCACCTACACACAATATCGAGAAGGGCCAGGTAATCCTTCTCGACACATGTGGGGTTTGCATCAATTCTGACTGACTACTAGTTACAGCTATTGTGTGTCAGGCTTGAGACCGCTTTAAGTTTTTATGTTAATCGTTGACACTTTAAAGGGCACACCCAGAATAACACGAGGTTGGTCATGCTATGGCAGGCAGAAATTTGGGTATGTGAGCTGCCATGTTCATTCATCCGCTTTCTTTAAAGAGAGAATTCATTAATAATCAAAGACGGCTGCAGTTTCTCATTAGCTATTTTAAAAACATTAAAGCCTGCGGGGAGAATGAGAGAGAGAGAGATGAGAAATAGGTTTATTCAGCCTGAATAACAAGCATGACTGGAGTAGCTAGACACAAATGTGTCTGACACGCACAAACCCCATCTGTGAAATCCACCTCAATCCTCTATTAAGTTTGAACTATTCTGATTTAAAACTGAAAGTTCAAATGGGAAGGGAAGTAATACTAAAACTTCCTTAATGTTATAGAATACATTTCTGATACTTAATTAACATACTATTGAACTATACTTCAGTTCTATGGAATACTTGATTTTGATTAGTCAGTCAGAGCGCAACAGTCGGGATCCAGAAGTTAAAACCCCATGCATTTTCTCAATAAGGGAACTGATTAAATGAGAACTTACTAGTAAACCTTTAAAAACAGACCTACTGTGAGATATGAGCTTGTTATTTGATGGTAAATCCTTTTGTTGAAGTCGTAAAATGCATGATTTCGAATGAACAAGTTCAACAGTGGTGGAAAAACTACATTACCCATGATTCTGCAGACAAATCTCCACCAATCAGAGAATCACAAGTAAAAATACTACACTTTAGCACCCGCCCACTCTCATTATGCACTGGGAATGATGTAGAGATGGGGTGTGTTGACACTTGACCAAAGCATGTAAACAAACCAAAAACAGGACAAAATAGCATCATGTGTAGGCTACGACCATACAGCGAGCGCATTTAGCCCAGAACACGGCATTGTTTTGGATGTTCGACAAGTTCCGTCGAGAAAATATACGTCAAAAAATACTTTTTGGTTTTCTATCTTTAGATTAGGCTAAGTGTTAAAATTAGTGTGAACGTAAGCAAACCAGTACTAAATGTATCAACCAAACTAGAAGTGTGAACACAACCATTGCTTCCCTATACACTCTCAAACTACTTAGCCTAAATGTTTACATATAATAATATAGCTACATATTTTGCAATAAATGTAATATATCTATCTATCTGTCTTTAATTCCTAAGAGAAAAACTAATGGGAAAATACTTCTGGAACTAATGCCATTAAAAAAAGTGGATGGCCACTGTTGCACTTTATAAGCGGTCAGATATTTCTAAAGAATGACTGTTATTATTTTACGAAAGGTATATTAAATATTAATTTGGTAATAATTTTGTACATAAAAGCAACATCCACCCTGAGTAAGACGATGACATGGTGCTCAAGATCATGTTGAATCACCCTGAAGTGGTTTATTTTATGATAATGACCAACTCACTGCATATTATCACTTGTTATGTCATAATATTTAATGATAATACAAGAAAAGTGCAGGCTAGTAAAAATGTCAAAGTTTGACCTTTAAGAAAGGTTGTGACCTCTGTGGTGACTGGTGAGTCAATACATTGAAATGACACTGTTAACTGGCTTGATTGCTTTTCTAGCACAACAGTGATCGATTTCACCGTATTAAGAGCACAAAGAAAGTTACTTAAACAACAAAACATTTCTGGCATAACATGCATAGCTCACGCTCTGAGTGAAGCAATATAAAGCAGACATAACTCATTCTGTTTTGACATGATATGACACTTCAGATAATGCTTCAACTTCAATCCCCATTCACTTTTCCTGCCATATTTATGCCTATAAACTAAAAGGGATCAACACAGATCATGCTGCAGCTGGATGAAAACAGATGTTGATATTATATAATGCAGGGTGTCCATCATGGTAACGTTATATAGACACACATGATCCGTGCATCCAAACATCTGTCATTTTCCTATATAAAGGGTTAAAGCTCTATAAAAGCCGCTTTCATCATTCCACATAACACATTTGTCTAACTTCTAACAGAGGTGCTGTTTATCACATAAGGTACCGGTGATACGGATTAAGCAGAAGGAGATGTCATTAATACAAGCGCTAACATGCATAGCATCATAAGTGCATCATGCCTTCTTTAGTTCAACAAGCTGCACGTTTCATTCTAACATACTTTTCACAAGCGGATATTCTCTTTCATGAATACTGCATTAAAAATAAGAGACATCACTTACAGATCGATCGGGCAGGTGGTTTGAATTCGGATGGACGGGCAACCGCGCTCTTGGCTGTCGGCTGATGTGTATTTGTGTTGCTGCACATCTGCGCAGCTCTTCCTGACACTCATCCGGGTACTTCAGCTGTCTGCGCAGCTCATAGATAGCTATACACAGATGCCTCATTAGCAGCCGACCTCCGCCATATTGGAGCGGTCCGTGAACATTCGAGAGTGGGTTCGAGACAGCGTCTGTAACTGTAATTAGACGCATGTATGAAATAGACTTCAGCAGATTATTTTGTACAACTAACACAAAACAACAAGAAGAAGGCGTCAGCTGACACACGACATTAAAAAGTTATCATAGCAAAAGTAAACAAAAAAAACACATTAAAAGTGCCATAGTTATAACATGTAATATTGAGCTAATACATGTATAAAAACACAAACCAACGCATTGACTTCCCATTTCATCAGGAATTTAAATCTCGGCGTTGTGGCAGCATCATTGATTCCTACTATGAGTGACGACACGCTAAAAGTCGCAAGATGGCCGCCGTGCCTACGTATCTGGAGCGGTCGAGGGTGTATCTACGTATACATCTATGGCGCAGCTCATCTCCTGTCACTCATCCGGGTACTTCAGCTGAAGGCCTTTTCTGATGAATATTAATCGCGTCTTGCTACTGTTGCTTGGAAACCTAAACGTAAGATCATTAATATTTAAGACCCTGATGAATATTAATCGCGTCATGCTACAGTTGCGTGGGAACCTTAAACGTAATGTAATTTATATTCAATCAAGACCATGATCAGGACCCAAACCGTCAGCACACGTCGTCACATATGATCTATGATGCAGATATTTCTTTTTCTTTTTACAGTCAATTATTGGGTAACCTTCCACACATTTAACATAATTAATATTTATGAACCAAGCCTTTATTATAATAGGATAGGAAATTTGCAGAGGATCATTGTTCGATTATATAGGCTACGTTATGCCACTTTGTGGATGGAATTATAATTTAAGTAGGCTAATAATTTAGTAGTTCATTCTTAGTAATTTTAGTAAGTTTGTTAACATTATTTAATGCATTGCGGTTGCGAACTAACATGAAACAAACAATAAACAATTAGATTTTTTACTAAATAACATTACCAAAGGTTAATGAAAGCAGCTTTAAAAAAATATATTTTCATTGGTGGTTCATGCAAGTTAATGCATTTACTAATGTTAACAAATGGGTTAACTTCTTGTAAAGTGTTACCAAAACAATAATACTAGACAAGTGACTGTTTTCAATTATTACTATTACTTTGGTGAATTAACAACCCTAATCCTTCACTGATGAGTGAGATATTGTTTTTATAGTAGGAGACGTGGTGTTGTTAAACGTCAAGGGCATAATGCAATTCAAAAGTTTTTACATTGTAAGAAGTCTTTGAATTATGAACGGTTATTTAGATTCATTAGCATTAATTAGGTTAAAATATTAGATTGTATGGGTTTAAAATCAGATCAAAATTAATGGCCGGTGATATCAAAGTTTTCATTGTGAATAATAGGTGATCCAGACTCATCAAGAATGCAGGAGAATAGCTCATGTAAAAGAAAATTAACCACACAAGATCAAACTTGTGTTATATCTTTGATAATAAATTGAATTGTTATAAAGACAATGTTCCACTTAATACCATAAACCAGACAGAAGCTGGACACATTCCGATTCTTTAGCAGATAAGAGTGATGAGTGTTTATGTTAGTGTTTAAATGTTTACTACCAGGCTCTTATTTTGAGACTTCCTTAAAGTTCAATGAATATAATGAATAATCATTGTGAACATTTACATATATCAGCATTCACAATTGTATTTCTTCAGACTTATTAGGTAGGAAATTTGTGATTTTGAAGTGATGAGTTTCATGTTGAACAACCTTCATAAAGTATTTAGTCATACTTACTGTAAACGTTCTTCTATGTGTACTTTCAGTTTTAGCTCTAGAGTAGGGTGGTGTCAAGAGGATCATTATATAAATAGTTCCTGTCAACAAGTGAAGAGTCACCAACTCATCCACTCAGTTTTCAAGGTCAGATAGTTTGCACGGTGACACTAAACTGTGGATTGTTTTCCATATTTGATGAAAAATGGGGATGGTTTCTCTTTGCTGGATATCATGGCAATACTGTCCTTGATCAGATTATTTCAGGAAATTCCGCAAGAGAAAACTACAAAACAAACTTGACCAGATAAATTGCCATTCATTGTAAAGCATTAGCTATTGTAAAGGTAATTTCATAATGGGCTGTTTTGGCATTTTAGTACTGGAATTTATTTTCAAGGAAGTCTCTATTAATGGCTAGTTTAGTAACATATAATCAGCTAGTCAGCTTGAGATCTTTTCCATCTAAACTGTGTTTATCTTGGGTAATGTTTTTTGAGCAGTAGGATAATCTCTTTAGCCAGAATATCAGTTATAAAATAAAAATCAAACTTTGACCATGGCAGACTGGCAATTCATTCATTAAAAAAAATATCCTTGTTTCCAGTAGTCAAAACAACGGCATGGAATATTGCACTTACTGTACATGCTCAGATGACATTATTTTTGGAATTTCACATGTTCACATGGTGCCCCGAATCATATTCATCCGCACAGTAATGCAGAGCCGAAGCACAACCAAAAACAATGTTCTTCCTCAAAACGTTACATAGTGTACCTTTAAAAAAGTTCTTACTTTAGCTATATTTTGACACAAGTATTACAGCCATATTTTATGACTGATGGATTCATTTAAACAAGGTTTTTACTTCAACAATGTGGAAAGACTCAGAAGGAATTTTTTTACAATTACTTTTTATGCCACAATAAAACTGACAGAATTTTTTAGTTTTTAATAACCTTTAGAACCCTGATTCGACTTGGATCATAAATACAGTCCTCTTCTAATCCACTCGGTACCATTCCACACTTTGCAGGGACCCACGCAGAGTCATAACCCTGTTGATGCCAGGTTTTCTGTAAGGGATGATCCTGATGATTGATCTTCTTCACTTTTCCCACACGAACACTTAATTTAAGAATGGCTAGCAGTTGTGCTCCAGCATTTATAGGGTAACGAGAAGCTTTCTCTTTATTCCGGCTCACGTAGACTCCTGCACCGAGCATGCCATCAGAAGAGCATTTGAATCCTTGACGTTTAATCTTCAGTGCGTTTGCCATCGTAGTGCCGTGATACATGGTGTATTTTCTCCGTCCAGTGTGCTGGTTCTCTTCTTCTTCTTCAGTGCAGCTCTGATTTCCCATTGGCATTCACAGTAAATAAAGGACTTTGAAAAGTTTTAATTTATTTGATAATTAGTGAATAATTACAGTATGTGTATAATAACAAAAGTATTCAGTTTATGAAAGTTATGACAAGGGGACCTTGTGAGCAACACAAATTATGCTGTGAAACTTTCTTTCTACATCAGACTCAGTTTTCTACATAATTTAAAAGCTTAAAGAGCTTAATTTAATTGATCTGAATAAAAATTGTACTTACATGCTCAGGAGTCTTTTAGTGGCAAGCAGCCTCTAGACGTCTTCCAAACAATTCCCGGGCCTTCGAACCAAGTTTTTTTTTTTAACGCTGTTACTTTAATTACCTATTAATCCTGTTAAGCTGCTTTGAAACAATCTATATTGTTTAAAGCGCTATATAAATGAAGGTGACTTGACAAACAATTGGGTGCAAAAGGTGTTCAAGGATACTTAGACCATATTTCTTATCAGTGCAGTTACCTTTCTTTATATGAGCAATTACACCTGTGTGCATGCCCAGCAAACACATTTACGTTGTGGCAACGTTGCATTTATGCTATGGCAACGTCGCTGTCTACGTGCTCGCAACATTAACAACGTAGAATTGCAAGATGCGACAGGGCTGTAGCAACGTTGTTGCGCGACATTCAGCAACTGAGAGACGTTCTTCTGACAATTTTTTTAAAATGCTAGATAGGCCTAACGTAGGCTATATATTTATACCCCCATTTAGCATTTTATGATGTTAGATAATTATATACTTTTTAAATATTGTTTATCCTTATTATTATTTAATGGGGCTATCAGCAGCCATATCACCCTGCTGTAGCCCAAGACCGGTTGCCCACTGAAGCTAAGCGGGGCTGAGCCTGTTTTGTACCTGGATGGGAGACTCCTGGGAAAACCAGGTTGCTGCTGGAAGAGGTGTTAGTGAGGCCAGCAGGGGGCGCTCACCCTGTGGTCTGTGTGGGTCCTAACGCCCCGGTATAGTGACGGGGACACTATACTGCCAAAGAGCACCGTCCTTCGGATGAGACGTTAAACCGAGGTCCTGACTCTCTGTCTGTGATCATTAAAAATCCCCAAAAATACGCCCAGTAGCCTCTGTCCATCATGGCCTCCTAATCATCCCCATACTGATTGGCTTCATCACTGTCTCCTTTCCACCAGTAAGCTGGTGTGTGGTGGGCGTTCTGGCGCTATATATGGCTGCCGACGCATCAGCCAAGTGTATGCTGCTCATTGGTGGTGGTTGAGGAGATCTACTGTCTATGGGAGATTCCCCCCTTCTATGTAAAGCGCTTTGAGGTCTCAGAAAAAGCGCTAAAAAAAATCAGTTAATTAGCCTTATTATAATCAACACCTGCAGGTGTACACTTTGAAGAGTAAAAATTACAGAAGGTTAGGCTACGTTAATTCAACTTTATTAAAACTGCATGGTAATCAAATTGCACTTCCAAAAGTCATACATTTGTGAGAAAAAAAACCTAAATAAACGAATATACAAATTTCTTTTAAGTAACATTATAATAAATTAAACATAAAAAGCAAAGATCAGAACATTTAATGAACAAAACCGAGTTCTGTACATGCAGACAGTCGAAAGCCGGGCGATAAAGGTCGGGAACTTTTAAATCAAATAAAAAACTAAACAGTGCGAGCGAGGCTACATTAACGTTAGTCACATTAGAAAATGAAGTTGTAGGTTGTGTTTGAATACGTAGGCTATCTTATTTAGCTGAGGTAATGTTAGGCTAAATAAAACGCAATACTCACGTATCTCTGATTGATGATGAATGAGACAACACACAATGAGCCCAACGGCCGTCGGGCGGTTGAAATTTAAAAGGCTGATTTTCGCGCTTCAGGGCAGTGACGAGTACATTAGTCCAGTGGTTGCCAGACACCCTCGGCAGGCACAACCATGGCCCTAAACGGTGTTTAATGTCAACATTTTGATAACGCTAACACAACCTTCACTACATTGCCTACAAGCCTACATTGTGCCAACGTTCTGTGTTTGCTGGGTAGGCTGGCTATGTAATCATTAAAGTGTGTATGTCAGGTTACATTTTTTTTTTAGATATATTAAATAAGGGTTAGATGTCTGAGTGAAAATGTAATTAGCATTAAAATTATTACTGTAACTGCCCTGCAATAAGATATATAGCCATTTCTGTCAAGATCATATTTTAAAAACAAGGGCTGAGCTGTGACGTCATACAAGGGAGTCGCGCCAACAAAGTTCTATTGAAGTATGGAGAGTTTTGAGTCTGAGGAGATCCAAAATCCCCCTCAAACCTATACGATGGCCCACAGCCATACAATTTTGAGCCTCCCAGGCGGGAGACAGATGAGGAGCCAAACAGAAATCAAATAATTCCTATCGAAGAAATATCTGGTGTGAAGAGAAGCAGTGGAGAGTTGGTCAGGTGTCTGGTAGGTAGTATAGGCATAACTTAGCGGTGGAACGGTACATGTATTCGTATTGAACCGAAACGTTACGGGCGTCACGGTTCGGTGCTTGAATATACACGGAGAATACACGGTATAAAAATAAATAAAACTCGCGTGCAAATTAATTCATGCGGAACTAACGTTGGCTTACTGTTATACGCGGGTTATTTAGGGACACCTAATCTGTAGCTCCGCCTTAGCTCTGAAGCTCCGTGGCTATAATGAACAGCCTGCGGTGTCAAGATTGCAATGCTGGAATATGTTGGTGTGTGTGTGTGTGTGTGTGTGTGTGAGTGAGTGAGAGAGACGCGGGCGCGATCGACTGCTTCAGTAGCACCGTAGGCACCGCATCAGCTGTCAGTCTCACTCGGGTTTTAAATCCCATTTTATAACTCATGAGATCTCCAACCGCGTAGTCCTTCTCAGTGAAATGGGCGCTGCAAATGACCGAAGCAGCACTGAAGTCAGCGCGTTTGGTCCGAACAAAGTTGACCCAGGCACGGACACAGTGGACTCTGTGACCGATTTTAACGGTGTTTTTGCACACAGCACAAACGCAGTAATTCACCATCGTGAAAATACGCCTGCGTATACTAACTACCTAACTTAAATAACTAAATAAATGTCCTAATAACTAATTCTCTCGCTCTATCACTCGTACAATTATCAACACAACTCAGCGAGCTGGGGAGACGTCTCCCTGTTATGACGTCAAACGATTCGTTTGGGGGGAGGGGCAGTTTTCAGTGAGGACTGAAAATAACGAACTTTTTCATCTTATATTCTGCCTTTAGGTATCGAAAAACATACAAAACAATACATCAACTTGTCAAACTTGTATTTCCCCTAACTATTTTGTGTTAATCATAATTAAAAATTTAACCTGACATACACACTTTAAACAAACAATGCTACACTAACTCCAGAGGTTTTTTAGATTCTGTCTTTTAACATTTATAAGTCAAAACAGCAGTTGCTCAACATGCTATGTAAAAGGAATTAAGTAATGGTTAACGCACCAATACTGAAACATTCAAAGCATATAAGTTACCGCCTAACAAGCTATAGGTAGCCTATAATGCAAGATTGAGTCCTAAAATGCGAAATAAAGCCAATCTTAGAAGAGACAACCAATCTCATTACTCGATCCAAGAAGAAGAAAAAAACTTCAAAGTTGATAACTATGCAAACAAATATTGTTAAAGTATATTCAAAAATAAAATGTTGTTAATTCATGACTGGAGTTATTTTGGCACAGGTTAGCACAATGTTAGAGACTTAATCCTTTGTGGATTGGTCACCTGAACTGTCTGTAAGTTTGGTCAGACGGGAGGCCCACTGTAGGAATCTTTGAAGAGTCCATCCATGGTATCATAAAGCAAGTGATGGTGACCTCTGGTGTTGATCAGATGGAACTGATGCTATGGTATCGCTGTCATATCCATGTTCACACCAGCTCTTCTGTAAAGGATGACCCTGGTAGTCGATCTTCTTCATCTTGCCCACTCTTACCCTGAGTCTGAGAACAGCAAGCATATCCCCATTTGAATGCAGAGGGTAACGGGAGGCGTTTTCAAAGCTTCTAGTGACAAAGACTCCAGGACCAGAATCAGAAAGAAGCCTTTGCTCATGATCCTCATCGCATTCAATATTGTAGTGCCATGACACATTCCTAGGATTGTTTGCCTCTATGCCAATTTGGTTGAATGTCAACGAAGAAACACTCAGGCCATAAAAGAACAAGAAGAGCTCACAAACACAGATGTCCGAAACATCTTGCTGCTGTATTCCCATGACAGTCTGGTAAACAAACCTTCAGATAAATGTTGCAATACATTAGTTATTTTTGTGGTTTGCTTAAAACAGGGGTGTCTAAACTCAGTCCTGGAGGTCCAGTGTCCTACAGAGTTAAGTTTCAACTTTCCTCAAAACACCTGCCTGGAACTTGGAAGTTTCTAGGATGCTAGGAAGACATTGGCTACATCCACAATCACATATCTTGAGTAGGTATTTTGAACAAGTAATGGACTTTATGCAGAGCATTAAAGGTTTATGCAAGCCTTTGTTTCCTTTGTTCCCATGAGCAGAATTGGACACCCCATGCCTTAAAGTGATAGTTCCAAAATAAACATGATGTTTTCAATCAGGTACATCTATATAATTTCAAACCTGTATTTTATATTATGTATATTAGACCACAAATTAATATATTTTGAAGAATTTATATACGGTACTGTTTTTGTGCATGCAATGAAAGTCACATGGGATCTAAACCATGCCATTGAATGGACAAAAAACATGGGACATTTTTGCAAATAAATTGCCAAAGAATTGTTCCACAGAAGACAGGAAGTAATTTTTTAATGACATGAGGAAAAGTAAACGATGACAGAATTTTCATCAACTATCTAACGATCCGTTCACGTGTCAAATTAATGAAAGACTTGGAAGGTAAAGTAATTATTTATGTGTTCCCTGTAAATTATTTTTGACAGCATTATGATTTCTTAATTCAGAATATGATCAAGATTGCGTAGGTGGATGTGTTCGGGGATATTTGCCAGTTAAAAGTATAACATTTAAAGGCCCATGAACTAAATGACTAGAAAAAAAGATTTGTTCATTTTGAGGAACGAGATCGATCAAGAGTCAATAAAATGATCCAAACGTCCCATCACTACAACTATCCCTTTAAACACAGCACAGACCATAATTGTAACACATCGATCGGTTTATTTATTTTTCCCATAATTAGCTATTTGCATACAGTAAATGCTGCACATTTTAGAGTGGCCTTTTATTGTGGCCAGCCTAAGGCACACCTGTGAGGTGGATGGATTATCTCGGCAAAGGAGAAGTGCTCACTAACACAGATTTAGACAGATTTGTGAACAATATTTGAGAGAAATAGGCCTTTTGCGTACATAGAAAAAGTCTTAGATCTTTGAGTTCAGCTCATGGGGAGAGGGAGAGAGAGAAATGCCCATTTATTTAATTTGAGCCCTTGTCCCTGAGAAACTCTCTGCACATCTCTGTTGATCATGATCCAAAACCAAGCAATTCTCACATTTGTTTGTCGTTTATTAAAAATTCATATATTTAAGTACAGCAAACATGAAAAAAACATTATGGGAGTACATCAAAACAGGCTATGGTAATGTAATCATTATGATTACAAATGGATTTTTATTCCTTTGTTTAAGTTCAATATTTCCTACTTATTATCAAAGAGATCAAGCAGGCATTTGGTGTACTTGTAGTACATGCATACATTTATTGGCTTCTTGGGCGCTGCATGAGAACAGTACCTCTCTAAAAATGTGACAATATCTTTCTTGATACCAACGAAGTCTTCAAACTTTTCCAAAAGGTATCCAACCAGCAGTCACGACAACCAAAACGGTTCTCCAGTGCACAGTTTATTACTAAATACAACCTTATCAAAATGTAAAGTCTTTCATAGACTATCAAGTCTATCTAAATATTAGCAATCATTAAGGATTTGGGTGTTTCTCTTAGTCTTTTATATTTCATCCATGATTAGCTCTGTAGGTAATGCGTCCAAGGTGGTGTTAGGCGTGACCAGTGTGTGTGGTTTCCAGCATCTCCTCATAAAGCCAGCTCTCAGTGAAGTTTCCTGACTGCTCCATTAGCTCAAACAGACGCTTGTACTCATCAGGGTAGACGTCGCCCGTCATTGTGTCGTCGAGGAAGCAGAGCTTTGAATTGAGCTCTGATCCACTGCCAGGACTCCATGAGCTTTGGAAGACAGTAGACCAAAGGTGTGAATGCATACAACCAATCATATATGTTTGTTCACTAAGAAATTCTAGTTTGTATACAAATACAGGTAATAAACTTACTTGATTTGTTCAATCAATCTGCGTTTCCTTTTAGCAAGGCATTGTTTCACCATCAAAACCAGAGTGCTGCCATTCAAGGGAGTTAGGTGAGAGTTAAACAAGTCCTCACGTGGGGTTATCCGCACCAAACACAGGTTATCACTCTGGGAAGTCTGTGGGGGGAAAATAAGGGCAAAAAAAAAAAGCTTAACTTTTGTAGAGGACATCAACCTCTTCATTCAAGAAATTGGACTTGCAGCCAATGCTATTTTTCAAATAAACTTTATTTTTTTCCTTCTTCGATGCAATGATGCATAAATGTGATTAAAATTGACAGTAAAAACATTTGTTACATAAGCCTGCCTTTGATTTGTCAGAGGTGCGGTGTGGCGCTTCACGGTCGGAGCCCTAGGAGGCCAATTTTTTCAAACCGGTTCTCATAAATGCCGCACGTTCTTCTGGGCAAAAAGCGCCTACGTGTCTATTGCTTTGTGTAGGTAATCTCATTGCAATCATAAGTCACAGAGAATTTAGTTTTTCTTAGTCGTCCATTTAGAATCGTGGGAGAATTGTGATCTCTACTTTAAACAATATGTATCCACAATCGTGCAGCTCTAATACACAGTACTAACATTACAGACTCAAAGTACACATAACAGACTAATGTTTCTCAGCTCATTTTAAGATAGAAGACATTACCTGCAATTCATTAACTGAGTGATAAATCTGAGCTTATTCAGTGAGGAAAATAAGTTGCCTATCTTTTGTTCAGACCAATGACTTGTATGATCAATTCAGACTGATTCAAGAAGAACCACAAATAAAATCCTAAACAAATTGGACAGAGGGATGCGAGGACGACACAGTGCCTCTCCTGGTTTACTAATACAATATAATCAGATGAAGAATCCTAGAGTGATATTACTTGCATAAACATACTTACAGTGCTCTTTGATGTGGACTTTTTATTACTCCTGGTTATAGTCAGAAAGGATGACAATGGCTCCTGGAAATGAGGATAAAGCAGAAATACAGTACAAACATATTAATCACTTTTTGATCAATTATTCCCAGAAAAAGGTAACACATAAATAATAATAAAATGTCTCACCTCATGCAGTAACTCAATATCACAGGCCATCTGCCAGAGAACACTGAAAGCTAGGTAGTTCTTATAATCTTTTGGACGGGTCACTAGTTTCTGTAAGAGAAAAGAAGCATTATTCATACATCGATCCAACTGGAAAGCTTCAACTCCCGCTTCTTATATTGCTCATTATTTACCCTCGTGCAACGTGTAAAAGTTCAAATCTTACAAGCATTCAAGGTCAAATTACTGAAGGGCTGTTTGAAATATTGAAAGACCCCTCTGTTTAGTGCATCCTACTTCATTTACAGGATAACAGCTTTTCAATCAGCACATCTGTGTTGAGGTTATTTACGTGCGGATGCGTATCTGACACAGCGCACACACTATTTTGTAAATTTTAACAAGCTGATAGAAAAGTATTCTACAAATATTCCATAGTTTCATTTAATTTCATTCCATAGTACCCAATTTAAACATCTGGCAGCATAAATGGCTTGGCTTCATTGCTGTCATTAGTTGTCAACCATATCCAAAACCTGTCATCTTCAAGCTATTGAGAGTTTAATTTGCAGACTCTCATTTTGCTGGAATTTGCCTTTGCACTGTGATGTACAACATAAAGAAATAACCCTTTAAACTTAGTACATGTGAACTCACCGTGTATTCATTCTTGGTGATGAACATGATCAACTCCACACGTCCGTAGTGGAAAATAGAGCGGCGCTCAAACAGGTTGTAAATCAGCTTCCACAATATGCTCTTCTCATTCCTGTGTGAGAAGATCCCCACGATCTTCACCGGGACATCTGTATCAGAAATGGAAAGACAGAAAAAGCATTATCCAAACCACATTTATGCCTCGCTTATAATGATTGTTTACTCATCCTTGTGCTATTGGTGTCTTTCTTTATTTTCACATTAATCTGAATATTTGGGACACTAACCTGCTGACCAAGGTACCTCAGAGATGGATAGGTCAGAGAAGAGCTTCTCCGAGTACATGGCTGGTGGTTTCATGCTGCCGTTGCCGATGGGATCCAGTTTGAAGAAGTCACAATGAACCACATCCAGTTGCCCTTCCAGTTTGCTCTCCAGGTCCTTTAACACCAAGGGTTATTTTAGGGGTGGTAAACAGTTGGGGAGAAAATCGGATGCGCGTCAGTATACTGGATTTGTGCAAAGGGCCGTTTACACGATACCATTTTCAACTAAACACGTAAAACTTTACACGCTTTGGCCGTTTATTTAAACAACAATGGCGTTTTGGGGGCCTGAAAACGCAAACTTTTGAAAACAGGTTTCAATGTGCTAGTTTAGAAAAATTATACCATCGTTGTCTCCGTGTGTAAACTACAAAAATTTGAAAACGGTAACGTCATGCGCACGCGTATTACATATTCAAAGTCTATGGGCAGATGTTTCTTTACAAAGTACTCATACTGAGCAAAATACAGTATTTTAATAGTTTTCGCAGATATGTGTGAACAGGGATCATTTTGACAATGGTGACGTCTGTATGCAAAAAATACAAAGGAAAAAACTTTTCCATTTTTAGTACATTGCCTTCATGTAAATGTACCCTTAAAGTTACAGCAGCTTAATAAACCTGCTATTGTTGTTAATATGAATCAAACCAAAAAAGAGAAATAGTGAAAACCTCTCACTACTCTTGACAGAATAACTTTTGTAGCTTTAATAAGATTTTATGCATATTTAATTAATTCAGTCAAGAATAATTATGCAGTTGTTGTTTTTTTACATTTTATTATTCAATTTGTTTCTTGAATGCTGCTGTTAAACAGACCTACTGTACCTGAAAAATTTAAATCATTTCATTTAATTTGTCTTTTTCTTACATAATATTTAGCCTATGGTTTGTATATTTGAATAACTAAGTAATACAATTAAAACAAAGTGAAATAAGCTGAAAATTCAACTTTGCATCACAGGAATAATTTCCCTTTTAAATTATAATAATATTTAATTTTAATCCCTCTATTTTTGATCATATAAATGCAGCCGTAGTGTGACACTTTTGAACTGTAGTGTACATTTTATATATACTTTTATTACTCCCTGACTTGGAAAATACACCTTTTTAACAATGCTTAAAAAAAACAAAAAAAACAATGTACTGCGATTCAGTAAGTGAGTGATAAAGATAAAATAAAATATTGCAATAAAAATAAGGTGAGACCAGATATCATGGGTCATATCACTCACCACAACTTTGCCCTAAATTATCTGTCATTCTTTTTTATTTTATGTTTTGTTACCTTGTTTTTTATTTTAAATAGGGACATTAGGTTAGCAGTTCTGCCCAGTAACTTGCAAAAAAGCCTTAAACATGAAAAACAATCGTGATCCTGCATGAAACAATCGTGATATGATATTTCTGCCATATAGCCCACCCCATGTTATTTATTAGTAAATGAGTTCAGTAAAATCTGACAGTGAGTAGAATGAGATAAGATAATTTCAGATGTCTACCTGCAGCTCAGGAAGGAAGTTTGCTTCACTTTCCAACGCAACTACTCTTTGAGCCCCACGGTTCAGCAAAGCGCGTGTCAATACGCCAGGACCTGCGGACAGAGACAAACCCCGCATGAATACATCGACAAAATACTGATGCCATTCAATTAGCAGTTGACAGACACACACCTGGGTTACACTCAAATATAACAGCTTTCCCGTCCTCTATGTCTCCGGCGAGGTGGTCGGTCACGATTCTTGCGAGGGAAGGGTCTACGATGAACCGTCTCAGGTGTTTACAAGCTAGGGCTTTCTGCGTGTTCTCATCCACATCGCCCAAATCTAACGGGTCGTACCGGCAGAGCGGGCGAAACTGACCCAGCAGAGGCAAGGCAACAGCGGAGAGGTTCCTCTGAACGCCTCCTGAGGATGGAGTAATGAGCTCTGGTTTGCCCACCTGAGCCGGGGTCTTCCTTGAGCCGGAGGAGAATGAGTCTGGAGAGCAAGTTCTCGCAGATGTGGACAAAGTACTGTGTTTAGTCAAAGGCAAAGGAGCCGCAGATCTTGATGTTCCACAGAGAGTTCTTAAAGTCAGGACGAAGAACCTACATCCTCCACACGCCGCCATGATGACCAACAAGCCTGAAACCTGAAATCATAAGATATACATTTAAATTGCAAATCCAACTCTGAACAGTTTTATGCATCGATCTATAACTTTTCTGTACATACTGCATTCATGACATTTTACTGTATTGGGCTAAAACAAAGTACTATTAACTGTAACATAATAGTAGCTTAACTTAACTAGAAAAATGTTATTTTAAAAAATCCTTATATTTTCTGTTCAAATGTGTGTGGGAGGAAACCTTGATATAAATTATAAACATAGCCATTTAACATTGGCTATATCTGAATAGACTGATTAGGCTTAGTTCAACAAGGATATTTAAGTAGGTTTTATAAACATGGCTTAGAAAAAAGCAATACTGGTGTGCATCTTGAGACAAAACAGTGGCAATGACATATTACATGACCATTACATGACCATTACATTACGCTTTTGCAGCAAACGTCCTCGTTAACTATCTGTCTCTCCTCCACATGTAGATTTTTAGTTTGAGATTTTAAGACAATTTGAACCCAAACTAACCTCAAGTGATGCGATTCTTGTCCACAGGATCTACATTAATGGATCGCATTGAAGCTGCGCAACACGCGCGTCCGTGACATTGAGCCCCGCGTGCTGTTGACCCGACGCTGACGCTGATCCTATTGGCGAGGCGCACTACGTACGTCATGTCGCCGCGACGTCCCAACATATAATGCTGATCAGGAGTGCGTCAGATTTGCGCAATCTGAAATGTGTTACTTTTTTTTTTTTATGTGCAGTAAGCATTCGTCTCAATATAAACTATTTAAAACACATATAGAAATGATAATGAAAATATATGTTTTGTAGTGAAATAATTTTTTTGAGTTTCAGATGTTTTTAACAACCTGCGCAGTGCCGTGGCAAGTTGACTGTCATGAATACAAACAGGGGGCATTCATAATGTGTATGTACTGTATGTAGACACATGGACGCTCAGTGTGGGTGATATTGTTATGATGGATGTGAATATAGAGCGGTTTGTCAGTGAGGGTAAAGGAAATGGTTTGCGTGCTCTGCGTGGATTCAAACCCGGTGAAGTGATCCATTCATGCGAGCCGTTTGCATTCTGCATAGCCAGGGATTTCTTGAAAACCACCTGCCAAAGTTGTCTCAAGAGGTAAGAACACAATTTTCAAACATGTGCTGTTGTACTTTTTGGACATGGTGCGCGATGCCATAAAATTTTGAAGTACCATGTATGTAAATTATAGTGCACGGTCAGTACCATAGTATGTTCCAAAGTACCATGGTATAGCATCAGTACTTATTTGTAAGGGTAAAACGCTTTTAGCAATAGTCTGTCTTTATGCTCCTCTTCTCTTCTGCCGTAAGATAATGTTTTCGTGAATATGAAATGAAGAGTTTGCGAAATGCCAATACAAGTGTAATGCATGACATTTCTGAGTTTGACCTCCAGGGGGCGTTGCTGCCGTTTCTCTGATGTTGCTGCACCTTGAATTAATTTACATGGACTGTTGTTTTTTGTTTTTTGTTGGTCAACTAAAAGAGTGCGAAAGGACGCTGTTTACATACCTAGATAAAATAATATATAGCATAAAGACTATCTAAAGTCCCTCTTTGGATAATAAAAATAGCCCTAGCTAATATGCACAAAGTTTACTTTTGGCGACGTCAATTTTAGCAAATTTCGACTCTCGATTTATTGGCTAAATTGATAAAATCTAAAACTAAATCAGTTTTAGTAGTGCATTTTTATTTATTTATTATTATTGAAATACCTGTTTGTGCAGTTTTTCAATATGAATTAATTTTAATTAATTTTATATAACAAATATTTTAACAAGTATTATACTGTATACGTTTGATAACACTTTAGTTTAGGGTTCAGTTCTCACCATTGGTTGTTTATTAGCATGCATATTACTAGGATATTGGCTGTTTATTAGTACTTATAAAGCACATATTAATGCCTTATTCTGCATGACCATATTCTACATCCCTTAATCATAACCAATACCTAAACTTAACAACTAGTCTAGCTACCTTACTAACTATTAATAAGCAGTAATTAGGCGTTTACTGAGGCAAAAGTTGTAGTTAATTGTGAGAATTGGCCCCTAAGGTTGTATGGTTTTGATTTCTTAGATTATTTCTTAGATTATCTTGTTGTACATAAGATTTGAATCAAAATTGAATCACACACACACACACACACACACACACACACACACACACACACACACACACACACACACACACACACACACACACACACACACACACACACACACACACACACACATTATATTCTGAACATAGCCTTTATCTCTTTTTTTAGGTGACATAGATGAGTGCACTGCATCTGTATTGTGTAACATGGCCCAGAGAACGGATATATGATCAGTGAAGTTCACAGAAACCAATTACCACCGAGTCAGAATTAATTTACCAGTTTACTCAAGTTGCACCAACAGAACAGCTAAGCATTAATCTGCTCCAAATACACACCGCATTCAAATTATATAAGCCTCGCTTTTCTATGTTGTGCATCAGAAAAACAGAAGTTTGTTCTGGAGAGAGCAGCTGTTGAGAGTGTTTTCATCACCTTCCCAAATATCACTGTCAGAAGTCATTTTGTTGAAGGTTTCTTCTTGTGATCCAGCGGTCTAGGCTTGTTTGTTGTCTTGTCATCATTGCTATTCATTTTAGACACGTACTGTATTTTCATTTTCAGAGGTGTAATTTTCCCCTCGCCGAGGAGAAAGAGTGTGTAGTAGGATGATGCTGTAATGAGATTTCTAGCAGATGTTTTGTGATTTAATTCACACCAGCTTTACATGCCTGATCATCTCTGACACTTTATTAGAATCAATCTATAAAACTCTCAATGCCGACAAATGCTCATGGATGGTGTGTGTCGAGAAAATCAGTAGACCTCAGCAGAGAGTGTCTAAATGTGCTGAGTGAAATTTGGTATTTGTACAGAATTATTACTCGGCTCTCTGGAATCCTTTTTGCCAAATGCATAAATGTTATATAATGTATGGTTACTGGGTGTTCTGGTGGTTGCTAGCTTTTACCAATAGAGTCTAAGACTCTATATTAGGACCGTGCGATTTCCACAATGCGGAAAATGCAGATGAAATCGCAGAGTCAGAAAAATGGAATTTACTGAATAACTCAGAATGTCACGGAATTTGGAAAATTGTGGATGACCAAATCAAAAGTAGAGATGTACACTTAACCCTCAAGCGTCCTTAACCCTTGATTGGTCCTTCGTGGTAAAAGTATGGTCTATAGGGATCTCCCAGTCACGTGACCCCTGGCCGCGTGTCAGCCATTTTGACGGAATACATCCGTCAGCTACTCAGTGGCAATGCATCTATTATTAAGGGTGTGTAATATATATTATTAGTATATTATTATTATTATACTAATAATATAATTATTTTATAATTAGCCTAAATATTGCAATACTTTGCACTACAGTATTGATATAATTGCGTGCGCAAAATATCTCGATATTGAACAGAATCATTTTTTTCCCCCACCACTATTATTATTAGCGCAGCGGCCGTCAGCTAACTCTTCACATCATGTCATCGCACTTATTAGCATCACAAAAAGATACAAGAGGAAGATAAAGGAATTAGGAATCATATGAAGCACCACAAGTTCTTTTTACAGGCATTAAATGTGTAGAAAAATTTCCTGACATTGACTTCGGTGACATTTACAGCTAACGTTACCTTATTCACTTCCCATCACGCTAATGTTACACCGGAGCTTCATTAAAAGCATACAAAAGCTTAACGTTAGCAGGCTATCGGTATCACGAGTGCGGATGGGTCAGCAACTCTTTGATTTGGACGCCAGCGGGGAAGGATTATTCAATCATCACCGCAAAAGTTGGTCAATGTATTTTTATCACCAAATTATAGTGACGTTACCTGTAATAATCTTTAAACTGAGTTTACAGGGGAAAACACAAAACAAAATCACCTGTTTATTGCCACCAACCACTTGTTTCTCCGTTTTATTTCTTTTGGGATACGGTACAAAGATATTCCTTTTGTATGATCACGTATCTGATCGCATCCAACTGCACAGCATCGCTCGGGCATGATAGGAATATTTCGCCTAGGAATATTACGAGCTGTAGTAGTATCACCGGCGGTTTAGCATTTTCTATTCCGTCAAGATGGCTGCTCTAAATAGCGTGACGTCACGCGGGACGTCCCTATAGTACGAGTGTGTGTAGTATGAATGTAATACTACATTCGCCATGTTGTCATTATCATGTGACCTACAAGCATCAGTTGTGTCGCTTCTCTGCATTCATAAATCCTCTCCCATGGCCTCATGGGATAGTAAAGTGTCCATTGTATGCACACTTCAGAGGGCCTTTCCAAATACCCACACTTGCAGTCTTTGCACTTGACCACTTGTCTTGCATGACGTATTTCCTGTATTCGGACCAAGTGTTCAAGTAGACGTGAACACTGCAAGTGTGTGTAGAACTTTTGATCACCCGTTGAGACGCACTTTATAGTGTTGCAAAAATGCAAGTGTTTGCAGAGCTTTATTTGGATTTTTAAGCATTTTAAAATAAGCTTCTGAATGTCTGGTGGTCAGTAGTCCCTACTTAACAGAAAAGTTGTGGTGCTTCTTATTAAGTGATAAAAAGCAGTTGCTAATGTTGTACAAAATAAACATAGCCTACTCATCTTTGCACCAATAAAATGTCACTTTAAGAATTAGTTTTACTACCAAATTATATGTAATATCTAATTAATTTAACGTGCAGGGGAATGTTTTCCTCACTTTCTCGTGATTTCGGGGCACGCGATTTCCCGAACTTTATGCATGATGGGATACCGCTCCGATGCGGTATAGTGTGTGTTTAGTGTTTAGTGTGTGTTTTGGCATTTTTTAGACATGGGACAGTTTTGCACACTTACTTCCTGTCGCGTGCACACGCTCTCAAGTGGCCAAGATCGCAAATGTGGGTATTTATTTGGAAAGGCCCAGAATCTCGCTGGAAGAAGCTAGGTCATCCGCATACTTTTTCCTCACTCTTTTATGAGTAGCCTACTGTGAATTCAGACATACTTCATTTGTCACATACTGTTTTTCACCTACTAGGCTATACAGTAGGGTAGTATGCGATTTCAGATGCAGCCTCAGTTTCTTCAGCACCCCTAAAATGTGATGCCTTCTTTATCGCTGTTAGCTAATCTAGACAATATCATTCATATATGTCACAACACAAGCAAATGCGCACTATCATTTGCAGAGTGGTCAGATTGGAATAGATGCGATTATAGTGTGATGATCATGAGCTTAATCGCATCAATTTGATTCGAAGTATTGTGTTTACCGTACATGGGGTAAAGTTGAATTGCAATATCGCCTAAATCTCATTATAATCGCATTATCAGGGTGCATGAGTCATTAAACAGTGGGTCTCTTCTCAATTTCATGTGTATCAGAAAAAATACACATCTAGTATAACCAAATTATTTTTATCTTTTTATTTTTATATTAAATAGCGCCACAGACCTTATCACGCAGTTTAGTTGGCTACTTTTAATATGACAATTCACAATGTTTTTGCACAATTTTTTTTATAAATAAACTTGGATGTATTTTCTACACCTATATATTGAACGAAAGATTGTATAATTTATATTGTACTTACAGAAGTGTATGTCATCACCTCAGGTCTAAAAGATGAAATGTCTGTTTGTGATAGAGCCGTCATTTGTTGACATTTCTGTGTTGGTTTGACTCCAAAGTGTCTGTCACAGAACATCAAATATTTCTCGCAGGTAATTTAAGTAGGCCTACTTTATTTATTTATTTATTTATTTTTTAATGAGGTTATGATAATTCTCCCGTGCCATGCACTTGTTTTTAGTGTCATGTTCTGGAGTAAACACACACACACACAGAGACACCCTATGGTATCCATTCTCGCTCTTTTTCTGGTTCTCTCCCTCCTTCTGCTCTCGTTTATTCATCTATTCCCCGTCGAGGTATTAATTGCCATCTGTTTTTTGCCGTTTGGCTGGTTGCGGTGGACGTTCATCATATTTCAGGTATGTCGTTTTCCTGACTCCTGCTCAATGCTTTTCTGAGCGTGACCTTGTGGAGTGGATCTTTCCACTTGAGAGGGAGGGAGAAAGGCAGACAAACAGGCTCAGAAGACAGTCATTTCTGGCCGGGGATTAGTGCTTCAGTCCTGCTGATAACCTGGCTCATCTATAGAGAGCCGTCTGCATGGACTCACCCAGGAGAACACTGTGGATGAAAAGAAACGCCATGGAAACAGAACGTTAATAATCCGCTCAGAAGAGCTCGGTATTGTAATGCTCCCTTAGTGCAGCACTGAATAAGCTGAAAGATGCTTGTGCTGTCACAGAGCTCAAAGAATTTATTTTACAGTGTTCAGAAATGAGCGCTGTACCTCTTTATAGATGATAGTATCAAATGATAATAGTACAATATTTCAATATATACCTTATATTTCAATAAATATTATTTTTTTTATATAGGCAGTGCACACATAGTGGTGAAAAGTTTTTCCTCAATATGCTCACCAAGGCTGCTTTTATTTGATCAAACATTTCTCTGATGTTGCTGCACTTTGAATGATTTACATGGGCTGTTGTTTTTGGTGGAGTATAAGATATGTTTGACCCTAGAGAGTTGTTTACATACCTAGAATAAATTAATCATAATATACTACGAAGGTTCTAGGTGTGCATTTATTTTCAGGGAAACGCACTGCTAAAGTAGTTCCAGGCAGGTCTTGACCGCATTACAGTTCCATATCACTTCGCCAAATAATTTCAGATATTTCAAAGGTCCTTACAGCCTACAACAGCAACAGAACCAAAACCCACAACGACACTGACCAAGCAAATGGATATAGTAGACAATAGGATAAAAACGACATATTATTTCCAAGTTTTTTTTTTGTCACAAAATTACGTTTTATTATGTATTATGCATTTATCTATTATAGAAAAGCACATCTCTCTTTCTCTGGCTCTCTCTCCCACTCAAACTCTCTCTCTCTCTCTCTCTCTCTCTCTCACACACACACACACACACACACACACACACACACACACACACACACACACACACACACACACACACACACACACACACACACACACACACACACACACACACACACACACACACTCTACTCAGTGTTGTCAGCGCTGCTCTGACGATTTTATCAGTAAAATAGTTTGGCAACTTAAAAATCTAAATTATGTTTTGGATTTAGCAACGGATGTTTGGGATTATATGCGTAAGAAAAAAACCTGTCAAATATTTTGAAATGCATAATATCTGAACAATGTCGTGGGGTGTGGTAACCGTAGGATAAGTGGAATAATTGCTGACGGGTATAATGCACACCCGAGGTGGTAATGCGGCCACGACGATACCAATTGTTTGCTTTTCTTTAGGGGAAAAAAGTCCTCTCCCAAAAACTACTGGAAACACTCTTATTTGGTAGATTGCTATAATAATAGAGGTTAACATTAACTGAGATCAACCTATTATATTCAGCTGCTATTTATTTTCAGATAGGCCTAGCTACAATACTGTTGCACATAAGTAGTTTTCATAAACACTTGTCTTTATGACAAATTTATTCAAACAGTAAATAAGCTCAAAGTGTTTTCACCGTAGGTTGTTATGCTTTTTTTCTGCTTTAGTATGCTCACAAAGACGAATAACTCACTCAAACTCAAACTCAAATCCAAAAATCCAACAAAGAACTGAATGAACAGGGGACTTAAATAAACAGAGGAGCTAATGAGTTAATTAATAGATCAACAGGTGAACGGAATCATTAACCCAGGGAACAAACTGGTACATAGGAAAAAAACATAATTATTATAGCTATCTAATGAACTATGAATATTGGATAACTTTCTCAATGAAATGCAAGGTTGTTCACAAGCTGTTTTATTGACATCTTTTCGCGGTTGAAACACTAATTGAGCGATTACATGATTCATTTAGAAAGTTTTACTGTATTTTTCAACATACCCTCTGATGTTCTTGCATGTTTTTCCATGCTTTAACTTGTATTAAAGTGGAAGAAAAGACATGCGCTCCGTGCTGCTTGAACTGAGGCGCTACAGCGATCTGTCACATTTAAGAGCGTCAAAATGCCATTTATTGTTTGAATTTTGTGCTAAAAGGAACAAAATTGGAAAGCTGCGACATTGTTTCTTATCAGAAGTAAAAGAAAAAAACCTCTTTGCAATTATTATATGGAAGGCACTACAAATAATGTTTGGTGTAGGGAAGAACCGCGGGCCTGCAACTCTGGCTGGGTGATTTTGATTCATAGGGTCAAATACAGCCCACTTTAACGTCACTGTTGTTTTTTTAACTGCTAATGCGTTATTGTTGCGTTAACTTTGACAGAACTAAATTCAACACACTACATTTTTTTTACACAGTGTTAGTTGGAGTCTGACATGTTTTTCTGCCCTCTGTTGATTTACAGGATAATTGGCACTGATCGTCGGCTGTTATAGTGAAACTAATTGCTTTTATTAATTGCTTTTTTATACTCCAGTCAAATATTAATTTCCAGCAAGGTCCTTTGTCTTATTGATCAGTGGT
This sequence comes from Phoxinus phoxinus, assembly GCF_949152265.1. Lineage (NCBI taxonomy): Eukaryota > Metazoa > Chordata > Actinopteri > Cypriniformes > Leuciscidae > Phoxinus > Phoxinus phoxinus. Next base: position 12,817,499 of record NC_136888.1, on the reverse strand, counting down.
CGTTCTTCAACCAGTTTTTCCAGTCTAATAGTGCTTCCAGACAATGCAAACTGATACACCTCTTGATGGAAGTAAATGTCGTGATGTTATTTCCATCAAGAGGTGCATCATTCTTTTGGTCAAGATCTTGTATTGACAATGCAAGAGTCCAGCACTCTGTAAAGTCTCCTCCAGCACATCCCAAAGACTTTCAATGAATTTAAGGTCTGGACTCAGAGGAGCCGATTCATGTGAGGAAATTATTCTTCATTCATCTTGACATTGTAATCCTGGAATATGGCCATGATGTGTCTTCCTACACGGTTGTTTAAGAAATGAAAAGCTATACACTCCATCAATTAGAGTTAGAAGAACTGTTGCCAAAGATATAACATGCTAGAAAGAAACATAATAACCACTGCAATAATGATCCAATCAAGCGACATTTGTTTTGTCTGGGCAGTGTATTTACGAATATTAGATATTTATGAGAATTGGAAGGTGATGTAACGAGCCTGATTAGAAATCGTATCTCCCACATGAGCACCCGGGGCTCATTATGTACATGTGCTGCTAACTAACTACTAAGCCATGGCTCTAGCAGTGTTTATGCATGTTTGAATTGTTAATGACATGAATGGGCTAAATGAATCAATATCAGTCACTGACTCTTGTCTTGAGTATCCTTCAGATGCATGACATTGATGTTGTGTCGTAGCATTTTTCTGTTCCTAACCATGATTGATGAAACTGCTGTTTTATGCTATTCTACTGATAGCAATGCAACAGATGCTGTAGACTTGCTCTCTCGGGCTTAATTTAGAAGTAATGATGTCCGCGATACAGCATAAGTTTATGCATTAAGTCGTATGCATTGAGATGAATATTGTACCGCAAAGGTTAATATGGTGTACCTGCTATGTAAGATGAATTAGTTTTCTCAGGAATAATTCAGAGACCATAAGATGCATTGCTTTAGTAAAGACTCGTGCACGATCCCATGTGTGTAATGGGCTTTCAGTGCAAAATAATTAAAGCCTATTTTCCGCTGTCACTCTTGCAGCAAGTGTCATACCCTTCAACGGCACGTTGAGACAATTACACCCTGGTGATGAAATGCAATATCTCTTGACCTTGGTTGAAGGTAAAGTAAACAGTGTGTAATGCACGACTGCTTCCCTATTGAACCACTCATTTTCAATTACAGTAGCCAGGAGTCATGCTGAAATGTTAACCATTTTAACAGCTTTACAAAGTGTGTATATATATATATATATATATATATATATATATATATATATATATACAGTGCCTAGAATAAGTTTAGACACATGCTAAAGTTGACTAAAAAAAGGAATAAAAAAATAATCTTTTAGAAATTCATCTTAATGCCTTAATTTAAAAATGAGGAAAACTCCAAACTTTAAGGACACCAATTTTCTTTGTGAATGAATAATATAGTAATAAATAAATGTTCTTCCTTAAAATACAGGGTGCATAAGTCAGGACACCCCTATGTTAAATTCCCATAGAGGCAGGCAGATTTTTATTTTTAAAGGCCAGTTATTTCATGGATCTGCAGGGATACTCTGCATCCGGATAAAGTTCCCTTGGCCTTTGGAATTAAAATATCCCCACATCATCACAAACCCTTCACCATACCTGGAGATTGACATGGTTTTATTTCAGTCAGCCTAATAGCTGGTTTAATTTGCATTGATTTGATCTTATGGAAAGTACCTTAAGGGAAAGATTAATTTCCAAAAGATGATTGTTTTATTCCTCTTTTAGGCAACTTTAGCATGGGTGTGTTCACTTATTCTAGGCACTGTATATAGTATATATATATATATATATATAGGCTATATACAAATAATTAAATATAAATATAATAAAATGTTATTATATACAATACTGTATATAATTTTTTTTAGCTCTGTTGTGAGATGTCTTACTACAATCTACAATAGCCAACAGATACAGAATATGATGTCATACAGTAAAAAAAAAAAAACATTGCTGGGAGCAAATAGTAGAGAGCCGCTTGCTTCATAAACTAATCACTTGGGTTTATTTATTTGAGAAACCAAGAGGGGCATTTTAAAATAAATTAGGGCAACATCAAAGATGAGGGTAATTGCTATACTCGCCTCTCTTGAATGTCTGTTTATTTCTAATGAGCACAAATGACTGTGGGTGGAAACATTAAGGAGTTGGTTAATGTGTTCCTCCCCGTCCCAGCATGTGTCCAGCAAATAAACAAACCATTACATCCCCCTTTTATGATAGAGGATGACTAGAGGTGTGTTATGGGGTCATGTTGGGTCTGCACAGAATAGGTGTCTATGGATTTTAGGTCTTTAATGATATGGATTATGGGTTTGCATGAAGTCGTATGCACACCTTAATCGTGAAGAAATTCGCAGCTAGGCTTTTTTTCAAAGGCTCTTCATGTTTTATCAGTGAAATGGTTCTGTCTTATCGCACCTTCCTGCTCTTTGATGCCTTGCTAATATGTGGCTATCAAAATAGTTGGTTCCATTTGAGATGTCTTTCACATGTGACTTTACTGAGAATGTGCCTGTAAAGCAGAATGGAGCCATTTTTGCAGCGCAGGTCTCTGGTCACCAGTTGCTTTGATGCTTTCCGTCTGTGCCTGTTCTTTAAATCCGCCATCTGTTCTCACGGAGCGACGCTCCTCGTTTTCAGACCTCTCTTCCTGTATACGATCTGTGAACCAGCGGCTCCGTCGCAGCATATTAACTTCACGGGTTTGTTCTGTGCAGTTTTGTAAGGGAACATCTGTTCTTGAATCATTTGTTACGGAATTATAAGGCAAACAATCTAAAGTTTCGTGCATGTGCAGCACTTCTGCGGCGTAGATCAGATGTAAATTCTTTCTATAAATTCATGAATGCATAATTTATTGATGCATTAGCCATGACAGACAGGCCTATTTGATGAAACGCCAGCCGTGAAACATGTGAGTAGCTGCTTCAATCTAAATGTAAGATTGATTAGAGTGCTGTAAACACAAAGCGTGACATGAAAGCCAAACATGAGTGTTTAAAGCCCAGCATGCTGGTGTCAGTTTAAACACACACATAAATACATACATACATACACACAATATTTATATATGTATGTATATATATATATATGTTTGTGTTTGTGTTTGTGTGTGTGTGTGTGTGTGTGTGTGTGTGTGTCGCCAACATTTGATAGGATTGTCTTGGTTTTAATGCTACAGTTATAGTCCCTTAGAAAGCACTTTAATGGATGTTTTTTTCAACTATTTAAAACTAAACTTTTAAAACTAAATAAAAATAAAGATAAGATAACCAATAAATATTATTAAATATAGGCAATATTAATAATATATACTGTTTAGAGTTTTTTCTCCAGAAAACACTTAAGTGGATGCATAGATAGATAGATAGATAGATAGATAGATAGATAGATAGATAGATAGATAGATAGATAGATAGATAGATAGATAGATAGAAGATAGATAGATAGTGTACCATATTCATATACTGTCTAAATACCGTATACTATATTGTACTTTATACTGTCCTGTCTAAATTGCTGTAATAGAACTGCAGTAGAATTACCCTGGTGGGGTACATGGTCATTTTATTTAGCTTTTTTGTAAGGGACTTTAATCCTAGTGTTCATTTGACACACTTTCAGGTTTTTGGTGAACAGCTTCTTCTCCTCTGGTCTCTCAGGCAGATCAGGATAATGCCATCGATCTGTACTTTTGTCATGAATGACGTGTTGGATTACTTTCCAGCACCTCTTTGAACTAAATTCAAGATGATGCACTAAGTGCCATGGCAACAAGACTTACTCATTGTATCGTGAGCAAATGCATTTGTGAAAACATCCATCATGCTATGCTACTCGTATAGAAGAAACCTGTGACCTTGAGCATCATGTTTGGATTGTCCTGCACTTGTCCTTCTGCTCCAGTGCACCACTGCTTGCGTTTTGACCTCGGATTGGATTGAAAGTCAATAGGAAAATAAAACCTGTGGTTATCCTCAAAGTCTGTTGAGGATTTTTTTGCTTCATCGGAAAAGGTTTGAAACTTGGTAAAAGTTTTGGCACTTGCTATTTGAACATACAAAAAAAGAAAATTCATGGACATGATTCGAAACGGTTAAATGGTCCTGAAAAAAATAGTCACACTGGTCACAATGGTCAAAAAAAGGCCGCATTGGAAATGAATGGGAGACGAATTTCATCTAGTGAAAACTTTTGATACTTTTCCAAACAAAATCTTACTGAAAGCTAATTTTTTGACACATCAAGCTCAAATTTGAAACACAACTTGTTTATATTTATGGCTTTGATTTTCTTGCAGTTTTATAAATATATACTTCATAAATTGAAAATGATATATTTGTGAATTTTTTCACAACAATAACTGTATAATAATTTTATCACTTTTTTTAGGTCACTTTTTAAAACTTTTTTTCACTTCAGCAATAATCTGCGAATTGTCTCTGTGCATTCAAGATTTCAAGATTTACGACAGTTTTAGTTGGAAATTGAATTTTCAGGTCTATGCCCAAAAAGTGAATACATTGATTATAAAAAAAATATATATATTATTTAAATATAATTTAGTGCCCTAAAATAAAAAAATATTAAATAAAAAACATTATCGAACTAAAATATAGTACATAAATTAATTTAATTGAAATAAAACAAAACAAATTTTGGTCATTTTTGACCGGCACGCGAAGAGCACTAGAGGGTTAACTGTAAGGATTTTGAGTGCACTGGCTACAAATGCTGCCTGGAAAATCTCACTCGCACTTCTCCTGCTGAGGCTTGAAAGCTTCTTCTGATTATAAGATTATGGGATGTGATATTCTTGAGCGTTTAAACAGAAACATCAGATTGTTTTATGGATCTAGGCTATATTGCCTGAGACCGGTTCAAGAAGACCGGTTCAGCTACAGCTTTTTTCCTTTCACCTTTTTATTGTAATAATTTATTACTCAATGTGCTATTTAATAGTCACACCAGTTATTTTCACATATTGGATACATTGCAATTCCACTTACCTATATAATTTTTTTTTATCATATATATTTTACTATATAAATTAGATAATTAAATGAGATAAATAAACCTATTTTTGAGGTGTTTATCAGGTGTTTTTGGACATCTGTGTTGTGTAGTGAAATAGCTGCTATTGCACACTTACAGTACTGAAACGTTTATTAGAGTTTTTTTTTATTATTATTATTTTTTTTTAAACGGCAGCACAGTTCCTTGATTATTACACAGGAATGAGAGAATAGTTAGTCATATTGGCCTTGAAAATCGCAACTTTTCATTTTCTGTCGGTCTTAGTACACGATGTAACTACAGAAGAGTCAAGTTTTAAATAGGAAAAATATATTTTTTGAGAGAGATGGTAATGGTCTAATCTTGATAAATGTGCTACCGCCAGACCCGGAGATCGGCTGAATGGATTCGAAACGGTAAAACTCATCTGGTAAAATGCCCTTTTCACAAGATGTAAAATAAAGCTCTGATGTCCCCAGAGTGTGTGTGTGAAGTTTTAGCACAAAATACCCCACATATATTTTTATATAGCATGTTAAAGTTGTCACTCTTTGAGGTTTTGCAAAAACGCACCGTTTTGTGCCTGGCCCTTTAAATGCAAATGAGCCGCTTCAGAGGGCGGGGTTTCAAGAGCTTGCGTGTGTTAGCAGCTGCGATTACCTCATGCAGACACACTAATATGACAGAAACTGTTCTACCTTTAATGTTAAAACGGAGTCAGACAATGATGGAGAGACTCAAGAAGAAGTGACAACATGTAGAATGCAACAGGACGTCTCTGAATGGTTAGTTGATGAATTTATGTTGCTGATGTGGCGTTAACTATCTTCAATTAGCATATTCTGTCATGGGAATCTATAAATTGCTTGTATAGGAACTGTTGTGAGATGCAAACAGAGTGACTTTCTATTGCATGTGAAAAGATGGATGCTAAAGTTTGAGCTGACTCACAAATGTACTCTTATACAACAACTCTTCCTCTTCTCAACATGGACTGCGTGTTCCCGGGAGCGGGGTTTATGTACATTTTAGGGTTGCTGATGTCACTAACCCCAGAGGAATGTTGTGTAGTCCATACCAGCCGTTTGTTGTAGTCCTTTTCTTTAAAAGCAAATATCTCCCTTTGCTTTGAACAGATGTTGCAGATGTTGTTTATGACCAAACAGCAAGATTTCACACTAACTAAAGTTATAAAAGTTAAATCATACTTTACCACCCCTTTAACTCTAGGGGAGTTGGAAAATGAGCCTATTTCCAAAAAAGTGTTCCTTTAAATGAGGAATATTGTGTCATGTTCGATCCCAGAAGAAAACTCAAGACTACAATCGAGGAGTTTCAGGGAGTTCAGAAACAGTGCTACTGATATAGAGATTAACTCCCTTTGGAGTGTTTTTGTAACATTGCAGAACTTTTTCATGCTCAAACAGCAACATTACAAATTTAAGAAAGTTGAAAATGTAGAAAACATAATAGGTTCTCTTTAACAAATGTTTGTAAAGCTCTTTACATTTATTTTTGGTCTTAAAGCCCCCCTGTACTCGATTATTTCATCCCTTAAACCTCATCTTTGATTATCAAAATACAATACATTTTTACAAAAAAAATTCTTCATGCCTTAAAATAGCTTGAATGTAACTCTATCTCTTGCCTCATTTAGTATACACGGTTCTATGAATATGCAAATTAGCCCCGCCTCCACTCACTCACACCAGCTCAGAGATCCACTTGTTGACACTTTGACCTGATTGGTTACAAGGTAGTTTGTGACGTCAGAAACACCAACGATTTCAAACTGTCTTTGTGAGACTGTCTTTGGATCACTGCAGTTTTAAAGAGAAAATACTCTGCAATGGTGTTGACTTATGAATTTGCACATGGTTTGTCTTAAATCATATTAAAAAAACACAACATCGACATATACATCATTAAAAGTTTGATTTTCACCACAGGGGGACTTTATTTTGGAAATACAAAATAATTCTATCCCCATATCAACCACTAAAATCCTGCTAGCATCATTACAGAGAGTTTTGAAATTAAAAATCTAGTTACAAATCTTTCCTCCAGTGTGATTTACCTAATCTACAGAAGGTCTCACAGGACGAGAGCCTCCTTTGCTTGTTGCTTAATGTTTTACTCGATTACAGCCGAAAACCCTCAAGTCTAATGGCATCTCTGTCATTTTAGTCTCTGCAGCCCCACACCGTGAAGAAATTAAAGCCTCCTTTGAATCCATGAAGTCATAGAGCCTACACGATTTATTTCCTTTTTAATCAGTGGTTACAACAAATGAAGGGCTTCCCTAATAATTCACACCACTCGTCGTGCGTTGTGACAAATAGGATTATACACTATGATGGTGATACTAATGATTTTCTGCCTGGAAAAGGTCACAGTCTCGTATTAGTGCTATGAATTTACAAATATGCCACATCAAATTAAAAGCCATTGTAGCTCACTGGCAAAATCCTTTCCTGTCGTGCATGTCAGGAGATGAAGTTTAGGTTTTCTGTCTTGACCTAATCTTACACAGGTACACTGCTGGCACAGTTAGCGTGTGTGTGTGTGTGTGTCTGCTTCAGTGCTTGAGTAATTAATTCCTGCTGTAAGCTGTAGCACCAGTAGCTCTGAGGAACTGATAATTATTCAGCCTGTTGTGCCTGAGCAGGTTTCTCATTTCCAGGATTAGTGGCTATTGGATCCTTTTCCCCCACTTTCCTTCTTATTTCGCTGTGACAGCTCTGATTTGGTGTATTGCAAGCTTTTATCCGTAGACCCTGGCTAATATAAGGCTGGTTTTAGAATAACAGAATCAAATTATTCATTATATTATATACACACACATACTTTTCAAAAGTTTGATGTCAGCAAGATTGTATTTTTAGAGAAATTAATACTTTCATTCAACAAAGATGCATAAAATGATCAAAATTAACAATAATGAGTAAGACATTTCTAATGTTACAAAAGATTTATATTTCATGCCAGTCTTGAGTGAGTCAGTGAATCATTCACTGATTTAATAAAAAAAAAAAATTATAATAATTCAATATTTTTTAAATAGACTCCAGCACAGCAATTATCATTGTGTCAGAACCTCTAGTAAATTAGACTACATTTAGTTGTCTGTTCAGAATCGTGGGAGAGTCGGGATCTTTATTTGAATTCAAAATAAATTGTGATTCTCAATTTATCCAGAATCTTGCAGCTCTACCATCTATAGCACAATGGCAATGCTGTTCAAGGACTGAAAAACTTTTGACATTTAACATTTCAAATGCTTGACTTTGACTTAAATGTGCACCTGTGTTAAATGGACATATAAGTACAGATGTGTCTGCAGGACAGAGAAGGCGCAGTTTTTTTCTTCTCTATTGTGACATATAAGTGAAAAACGGCTTCTTGAATGTGAATAAAATGTAGGGTGGGACTTGATTTTTGGGGAAATTGATTGGATGGTTGTGGTCTCATGTGAGTGACAGGTTGTCCCTCCCTAATGCCAGTAAACATGTCATCAGAGAAGAGAAGAGGGAAGGGGAAGTTGTTCTGATTAAAGATTACAAGAGCACGTGAATAAAAAATAAAAACAGAATAAATGTGCATGGATAAATCATTTATAATAAATAAATAACACTGTGATATTCTGAAAATAATTAAGAATTGCACTTTTGATTTTTAATGGTGACTTTAAAAATATGCACTTTTCCCATCATAAATTAAGTAAACACTTTTAGTATATAGTGCGGGTATGCAAATCAAACCCAATGTGTCAATGTAGTTTGCCACATCAATAACATTCACCATCAATAACAATACGTTTTTTAAGAAATTTGCTTTTTATCCCATTCAGTATTATTCAGACTTTTAAATGATAATAAATAAATGTTGTTGATCTTATTTTCTTCCATTTCCCCATTTTTTTTTCTTCTTTAATGAATAGACTAGTGAAGAAAGTGTCTTTTATAGAGGTGTTGTCTGCCAGGTTTTGATTCGCTATGAAGAGTGTTTGTGTCCTTTGAGGTTAAACTCTCTAATTGGCCCGTTGGAGTGTGTTTGTGGATGAGTGAGTGTTCGTATCTGTTCTGTTAGTGTTTGCCTCTCTCTTCTTCTTCCTCCTCCTCCTCTTCCTCTTCTGGTTCTGGTCCGGACGTTCTGCCTAGTTATAGCTCTCGGTGTGTGACTGGAAACAGGCAGGGAGTCATTCCAGGATAGTTTTGTGTGTGGACATGGAAAATGAAAACGTATCCCTGCAACACTGTAATGTAAGATAATTTGCAGATTATGATAGGATGCCATATTTATGTGGAATTATTGTCAATTTTTGAAATGAAGAAACCTCGCCTGTGTTCGGCCGCATGCAGAAATCTGATTAGGCTTTAGCCGTATAGGGATAATCTGATTTCTGACTCCCTGCAGATACCGTTCCTCTGCTGGTTCTGATCTAAAGAGATCCGCCTCAGGATATTTGTCTGTTGTTAATGAAAAATAAAATGGACGCATAAGGACTGTTGGCCGGGGTTTATTCTAAGCTCTGAATGAAAGTGTCATTTTTTTTTTGCATCTACTGTATTTGCTGAAGTCTGAGCATCTGGCCACTGGAGCGCAGTGTTTCTCTACGACACAATGAACTTTCAATTATGCCAAACCTTAAGGAATATGCTTTTATTTGGGTTTTGTTCCTGGAATTGTAATTTTCTTTTGGTTACAAGATTTGTAACTATTGCACCATGCTGTGAAAGTACTGTATATGATTATCAAGGCAGGAGGGCAATACAAAGCCGTACCAAATAATACAAAATGCGATGTGTTATAATTTGGGTGACAATTTAAAATAATTATATCTTAGATAAAATGCTTTTAATAAAACATTGCATGCTAGGGATACAATTGTACCAAATCGTATGAGCTTTATTAGAGGGGAAATTAAAAATTAGAACGTATTTCTTTGTGGTGAAATTCAGTGAGATTGAATCAGTGGTTATTTGATGACATATTTAAAACATTAGCGTGTTATCGTTTGACATTTTGTATCATTATTAAAGGCCTGGCTCTTTCTCACTGCCTTGTACTGTCCACACACATGGCAATTATTAAATTCCCAAACCTTGCCAAATTTGCATAGATATTAATCATGACTTTTATGAATCTGTAGAGCAGTCTCAGCTTTGCAGTATTTTGGTGTAATAGAGTGCTGTGCGAGAGTGCTGCTTTTCTGGACAGTTCTTATCAGTCGGGAAACACTTACCGTCTGTATCTCAAAATCAATACTCTGAGGAATGAGGAATCAAAGTGCCTGCTTTCATAGCAGATTTGAGTCTGGCCATTAAAAACTCATATAACTTTCCCAAATACAGAAATATCACATTCAGCTCAGCAAGTAGATTTTTTTTATTTTTTTTTATATATATCATGATGAGTTGTGTGTTGATCTCAACTCACCTCTGATTGTGTGTCTGCAGTAATGAGGGCAGGTTTATGGCTGCTCCGCTGCTGTAGGACTCTTGTGTTGTGCTGTGACTTACGGCCTGTGCTTTGGTTCTGGACAGCGCCAGACTACTGTGTATTCCATTACGACCAATGACTCTTACCTTCTGAAGCATCAGCAGTTTTTGTAGTCCACAGGCCCATGTTGAATACACTTTTTTATTTTTAGTTGAAGCCAAGGTTAAGCATTACTTATTATTTCATCATCTGTTTAGTAGTAGTAGTAGTATTCTTAAAATATATTCTTCAAAATATCTTCTTTGAGTATATCTTCTTGAGGGTGAGTAAATAATGACATCATATTTACACAGTTAAAGGGCTCCTATCATTCTATTTTAAAGGCTCATAATTTTGCAGGTCTTCTACTATAGGTTTACATCCAAGTAAAAAAAAACTAAACGCTTTCATTGTCTCATAATACACAATGCAGCATCACCGCTTTTCTCAAAGAGTCTGAAACAGTTTGATAAAGGACCCGGTCTCTCTAAAACCCCTCCTTTCCGAGAGCCTACTCTGCTCTGATTGGTCAGATGGCCAAGTATCTTGTGATCAGTCTACCGATTAGAGTGTGTTGGAAACCAAACGGCCATTATTTCTTTGCAGACTTTATAAAAGATTAAACAATGGAGTACAAGGAGGTCACGACGTCATTTTCATCTCTCAAAATAAGAGATCAAAATGCACCTCCTTTTACACTACGACAAATTTTTCCTTTTCTTTGTCAAAATTAAATGCAGCCATCAGTTCAGAATTTCTAATATACATAAGCCTGAATGATTTATTTTCACGTGACTTTGGCTTTGGCATTGCATGGTTGTTGTTCTGATAACATCGTTATTTCAGCGTGTTCCTCTTTGTTTGCGTCTTGTTTGTTTGTATTTAGTTTTTTGCATAATGTAGATTCTTTCAAAGCTACATCTGCAGATATAACCGCCGGCATGAATGTCTGATTGAGATGGCTCAGATTTCTCCACTGTTCTGGATCTCATAAGTGTTCTGTTGATGGCACAATGTTAAAGAATTCAAAGATTTGTTTGTGGATGTTAACTTGTCATGACATCATTGTATGTAGACAATATACACTTTTGTTCAAAAGCTTTTGATTGATAGGAATTATTTTATTTAAAAAAAAAAATTAATAGGTCTCTTCTGCTCACCAAGGCTGCATTTATTTTCATTTTTGTGTACACAGAGTTGACTAAAAAGCAAGATTTTGAACAACTCACTGTAGCTGTGTCCGCCGGCATTTTGTCAGTCAAAAATAGTCGATCTCCGAATGCGAATGAACTGACTCTGAATTTTAGTATTGTTTCTTATATGAGGATCCTTTTTCAAATACAAGGTCAATATTGATTTTCACTAACAACAAAACAACACATTATCCGTGAATTTATATGGAACTAAGCTTTAGGAGCTTTCCATCTTTGCTCTCCTCTCTGTTAAGTTGCTTTCGGAGATCGACTATTTTTGACTGACAAAATACCGGCTGAGACAGCTACAGTGAGTTGTTCAAAATCTTTCTTTTTAGTCAACTCTGTGTACACAAACAATGTTCTCGATGCTCGAGTTCATGTGTAGAGCCCCTGGTGATACTTCGAACAAAGTTTCATGTTGTGTCGAGCCTTCTTAGTTTTTTAAAAAGTGTGATTTTTGATGCTATCATATACGTACCCCACGCACTCCCATTCAAAAGGCAATTTGACCGAAAACGAAAATACGGTCAAACTTAAGTGTTGTTTTCATTCTAATTATGCTTTTAAACGAAAGTTTGCCATGGGTAGATTAACAAAAATACCCTAGGTTGCATTTTGGCGACAGTTAACCTTTAAGAAACATTTTGTATTATTATCAATGTTGAAAACAGTTGCTTTATTTTTTATTTTTTTTTGGAAACTGATACATTTTTCATGATTCTTTTAAAGATTCTTCATGAAAAGCAACAGCATTTATTTGAAATTTAAATCTTTATAACATAAACGTCTTTACCGTAATTTTTGATTAATGTATTTTCTCATTCTCTTTGCTTTTTTTGTGAAAGCTCTCTCTATAACTCAATACACTGGTATAGAAATGTAAAGAACTATTTGAAGTGCAAAAGTGGGATAAGAAAAAGCAGTATAAAACAGCATGAAAATAGGTGGTATGAAAATAAGGGCAGTGTTCATTTTAGCCTGCGTAGAATGCACAATATAACCGCCATCATATAGGAAGGGGGTCAGAGGGTCCATTCGCTGTAGCGCTCAGGCCTGCACTATAATTTGTGCTTGACCCTTTTCAGTTTCTCTGCTCTTAAGAGAGTGACACTACAAAGCCCCACTGAAGTGATTTGTCAAGGGCCTGCATGCTCGAAAATCAGACTACCTCCAGATAGCAGGGTGGCAAGAAGATGGATCATCTGGTGGTATGTCGTACTAAACTCCCTGTGATTATGTTCACTCAGAAAGGAGCGATGTAGACAAGGGCGGAGGGAGAGAGAAAGAGGGGTTCTTGGGTGGGCAAATCTCTCTAGTATCCATGGGAAAGCATTACGAAATATGCGTCTCTGGAAAGGTTATCGGGACATTTAATCATTTAAAAGTCAATGCATTTATTAATTTAGCTCTTGCTTCCTCCTTGCATTTTGTTTGTTTGGTAAAAATCTTTTTTTTTTTAAATCTACTAGACTAAATCAATTATGTTTATTTTGACTGTAACAGATAAAGCAGAGATCCCTGACATAACCATGCATGCACTAAATATGCAATTTCCGTGACTCTTATGCGTGTTTAAACACAACACAGGCCCATTAAACACATTTTTAAACAGATAACTTGACATTTTATAGAGATAACGTGACCTTTTGTGTTCGGGCTCTCCCATGCATTTGATCTCTGCATGTAAACCACATTCCTCACTTGGAGCTTTAAAGTTATAGACTGAACTCAAAAGCAAAGGTGGTCATTAGACGTATACTTTAAAGAAAAAGATGTTTAGTCAGGGCAGGAATGCTCCATTATAAGCCTTGTAAATCAAACCAGACTTTCTCCTCTTCAGCCTGAGGATGTAGTTTCTTGAGAAATGCACCGAGCACTGAGTCTGATGTTAATTCTGTCTCATTTATTCTTAACAGAGGCGGAAGTCTATCGAGATGTTCTCAATGTAAGACGGCACGGTACTGCAGCGTTCAGTGTCAGGTAAGAGCTCTTCACACACTAATCAAGCAAGTTTGTGATGAGATCTCATTTCATTTAGGTGCATTTTTTTCTACTTAACGTCTTCCACCTAAATACAAATAATTGACAAATGCAAAATGAGATTCCAGTCAAATCAGCAGCCTAGATAAAGCTGTTTATTTAATTTAATTCAATTTCTTTTCATTTCACATTCATCTATTCTCCAAACTGCTTGGAGAATGAAACGGGCTGGGAAAACACCCTAGACAGTTGCCCAGTCCATCACAATGTGCTTTTTTTGCAATATAAAAGCAGCCTAATTGAGGTTTCACTGTTTATGTTGATTGCATTCAACAATTAATGTTACTGACAATAAAAGGAGAAAACCACTTACTGGATTTAACATGCTGGCTGATATGGGGTTGAAAGCATATTTTAGAATCAAATAGTACCCCAAGATTCCATATAATGGGTGAAGGATTAACTATTACTCTGCCAATATGAACAGAGATGTCATTTTGGGATGAAACATAGGATTTTAGGGCCTACTAACATGGTTTCTGCTTTGTCAGTATTCAGTTTTAAGAAGTTTTGAGCCATCCATACTTTGAGATCTTGTAGGCAGGAAGTGATGGAAGGAGGAGGAAAAACAGAATTGGCTGAACGGTAAGATAGATTAGTATATCATCAGCATAACTATGGAAATTAAGACTATGACGCTGAATGATCTGGAAGTATATAGATTAGAAATAGAGGTGGACCAAGAACAGAGCCTTGAGGTGCACCACAGAAAACAGTACAATTTATTCAATTCATTCAGTTCATTTATGCTAATGAATTGTTGCCTGTCCAAGAGATATGAAGTTATCCACTGAAAGGCAGTATAAAGTCATTAAAATTCTCCAGGTTCCCGTACAAGCGCTCATGAGCCGGCAGTTATCAGAAACTTGCATGAGGTCCATTGTGACTTCAAATCAGAAGTATTTGGTGCTTGGAGCCATACACCTGTGAAACACGTTCTGCATTCAACAGATTTTCCAGTATTACTTCCTGTCTTTTAACGGCACTTAAAGGTATAGTTTAACCAGAAATTTTAATTCTGTCATCGTTTACATGTCTCATGTCATTTAAAACCTGTATTCATATGTCTTTCTTTGTGAAAATGACAAAGGACAAACACCATACAACTAGTCGATACAACCCATGCACTATATTTTTCATGGCTTTGTGAGAGGAACAGACCAAATTTTAAGTCATTATTGCTGTAGTTTTCAAATATCATTTCTCAAAATCAGGATTTTAAGTCAATAACTGCTTAAATTTGTTAAGCCTATTGTATAGCTTTAGAATAGAAGAGTCGTATAGGCTACTTCTATGACTTCAATTTGGGACTTTGACTATGTCCTTCCTCATTCAGGTTTATATTATGTAAAAGAGCAGCGGGAACATTCTGCTAAACACAGAAGACATAAAGTCATGCAGGTTTGGAAATGACATGAGGAGTAAATTGTGTCAGAATTACATTATTGGGTGAAATATCCCTTTAACGTGTCTGTCAGATGCTCTGTAGAAGTCTTTGCAGTTCAAGAACATCCAGTCTCTCAAAACTAGACACCACACTGCTTTAAAATAGCAAAGCTGTCACTGTCAAACCAGCCTTGTTCTCTCCAGGCACTCGAGTTTGTCTTTGTCTTTGTTTAATTGTAGGGCAGTCTTTCATCATAATTCCCTCTAAAGGGAGACCACACACAGCAAGCACATTTGACAAGATCTGATTGAAGATGTGTGACTTCATCTTATATGTTTGTGAAATCTTTTCTATTTATTCTCCGTCCTCATTTTCACCCTTCAGAAACGAGCATGGCTCGATCACAAGAGAGAATGCAAATGCCTTCAGCGCCTCCAGCCAAGAATCCCCACCGACTCCGTCCGCCTGGTTGCTAGGATCATTTTCAAACTAGTATGTGACATCAGAACACCTGCCTTATTAGGACCACTTCAAACCCGTTCAAAGCATGTTTTGCATTTAAAACTATCACAGCTGGTGTTCAGCCACAGGACTTGATATTGTTACACACTTTCTGTCTCTTTCTACAGCTCAGCCAACCAAAAAGTGACCAAGAGGAGCTGTACTCGATAGCTGAACACCAGTCACGTAAGTTCCTGTTTTATTTGAATTTGCATTGCACTGACACAAGTCAAGTGTTTGTTGCTATATTGCTTATTTTAGCTCGACTGGAATGCTATGTTTATCAGCATCCAGGATTGAACCAATATGTTTTATAAAATCATATGTGTTACAGTAAATACACAGGGTACTCACGCTATAAGTCTCCAATGTTGAATGACAAAATAACCTTATAAAGTAAGGTTACACTACACGGTTGAGTATACTGTGTATAAGTGCATAGTGTATAGTGCGTCATTTGGGACACAACTATGGATTCAAGGACTGTAAAGTATGTCCTTGAAAGTGCTCGAAATAAACTTGAACTAAAATTAGTTAGAGTAGCATAGTGTTGTTACAAAAACAGGGCTTAAAAAAAACAATCTTAAAAATGTTATCTTACAAATATCTTAATGTTGAAAAACCAGCAAAAACTGGGCTGGTCTCCCAGTCTGGTCAGACTGGTTTTAAAATGTGTTTATTTTCTTAGCTGCTCAGTCTTGGAGACTGTCTTAAACCAGATAATGTTAACTGTGCTAATTTTTTTTGTAAGGAAATACTAGAACGATTTATAAACCACCTCTAAACTGTGTTCTGATTGGTCTGTTGTGTACTAACTTCAATTTGCAAAGCTATAATGGTTTTCAGACCCAGTAGTCTTCAAAAACAAAACCTGGGCCGAGTTTAATCCAGAAATCCAGTATCATACATGACTGTGCTGTGTATGTATTCTCATTATTATGAAATCAAAAATAAAATCATTATAATTTCTGGTCTTAAAGGGAAGTCACTTTAATGCATTAATGCAAAAAAAAAGAAGCTCACTTTTGAAATCTAGAGTATTTGAAGTTGCCTTCAGACTTCACAGAAACGGACAATGTCCAATTTCCTTAGAAAAAAAGTCATACAGAATAGGCTGTGCGGTTAATGGGCGGCAGGAAAAATCACTTACTTATTTATCCTGTAAAGTTGAAAGATTGGAGTTTCCTATGATGAAAGGTGAATAAATGTCAGATTCTGGCAGGAGTTTATTATAACATTATGAACTTTCTTCTCTTTCTCGGTGCGGCCCCTCTGTGAAACCTGCCCGCGGCCCTTGGCTTTTCAGAAGTAATTGGCTATTTTGTCACAAAGAGCCTCTGACTTTTCTTTGGCCCGATTCTTTCCTATTCAGTCATAAGTAATGTGCAGCTATTAGAGAGGTAATCCCGCTGATGGTCCTTATGGAAGCAGTCAGCACCCCATCTGAACTCGTGCTTCATCATCACACTAACGGCCCTCGCTCTCACCTCAAAATCAAGGTCTCATCGGCTTATGTATTATTTCAGGAAATCCACCACTCCTCATTTTTGCAGCTGTCCTGATTTATGTTGAGATTTATATGTAGACCAGTTCCTTTAGACAAACAGAAGAGCATTTCATTTGATCTCCTTCCTTCACGTGTCTGAGTGATTTCAGCTAGTGGACGAACGATGGGTTTTTCAATGGCTAAGAGCCTGGTAGCCTATTTAATCCAGTTATACTGTATATATTATGATTTAATAGTAGCAAATGAGACATGCAAAATTGCAGAAATTAAAGGAATCATTCACCCAAAAATGCATACAACAGGTTTTATGTCAATTATGAGTGGTCATGGGACATTAATGTCATTACTTAGACGTTCCCATCTAAATTGCAAATTTGCATTTTCATTGCACGCGTTTAAGAGAAAGAAGTCGCCACATCCGGGGCAGATTATGCCCAAATAGAAATGGTTGTTGTAGCCACTGTGGATCTATCATTAAATACAATTATTTATTTTCAGTTTAGAGTGTGTTCGAGAGAAAATTTATTCAGAAAATACATTTCCATTGTAGCTTACACTACCGATCAGATTTTTAAAAAATGCTTTAGAAATAAGACTAATGCTCACCAAGTCTGCATTTATTTATAGTAAATGTATAGTTTTATTGTAAGCAGCTATATTGTGAAATATATAAAAATAGAATAGAGTTATTTTAAATTGTTTAAAAAGGTATTCTTATTATGGGAAAGCTGAATTTTCAGCAGCCACCCCTCCAGTCTTCAGTGTAACATGATTCTTCAGAAATAAATCTAATATGCCGATCTTGGTGCTTAATAAACATTTCTTATTGTAATTACAGTGTTGAGAGCAGTATTGCTGCTTAATATTTTTTTTTGTATTAAGTGTTATATCTATTCTACATGATAAGTGTGTGGGTCCGTGCGATTATGTATTGAGTATATTATATATTAAAGTCCCCCTGTTGTCAATGATTTTATCCCTTAAAACTCATCTTTGATCACCAAAATGACATATTTAAACATTTATCCTTGAAAAAAAATTCTTCATGCCTTAAAATAACTTCTACTACTACTACACCCTTACCTCATTTACTATACGGTTATATGAATATGCAAATGAGCCCCGCCCCCACTCACACCTCAGAGATCCACTCGTTGACGATCACACATTTACCTGATTGGCTACAAGGTAGTTTGTAATGTCAGAAACTCCCGCGATTTCAAACCGTCTTTTTTTCACTGCAGTTTTAGGGAGAAAAAACTCAGCAATGGTGTTGACTTATGAATTTGCACATGGTTTGTCTCAAAGCATATTTTGAGGACGTTTTAAGCTATGAAATTTGCAAGATGTTTTTGGTACAAAGACCTCTTAAATGTCAAGGTCATTTTGATTTCATGACCCTTTTAATTGTTTGGAAAAGCGTTGTTTGTATATAGCAAAATATCTATTTTTATGTTCCACGGAAGGGTTTGAAACAACATAAATGGTGCAAAAAGTCAGTTTTTTTTGGGTGAACTATCCCTTTAAGGAGACTAACACCTGGCTTCAGGCTCATAATTCTGCACACGTTCAACCTCTCATGCTCCAGAAGTGGGAAGCGTGTAGATCTGTCTGCCAACCAGCCCTGTTATTTTCTTCTGAAGAGAGCGTTCAGACCCGACTGGTGCTTGTTTACTGCCTGCTATTTGTTGGTTTCTATCATCTACAATCTATCTATAATTTCTATAAATTAATTATCTAAAGAATGGATTTTAACAATTTCAGTTTTTCCAACAAGCCTAAACAGTATTATTTGGTTCTGTATTTCAGAGATAGAATTTTCAAGGAGATGATAAAAGGCACTACACGTGGTGGTGGCACGCCAGATTTATGTGTTGAATCTGCAGAGCTTTACTACTGTGTGTTTGTCTGTGTTTATGATGCTGAATGTGTGTGTGTGTGAGCGAGAGATACGAGCCGTGAGCTGTTGCCGCGGGTCAAACGTTCGCTCAGTCTGCCGCAGCAGCAGTGAACACACTGAAGTTCATTGATGGTGTGTTTGGAGGAAGTAGATCAGAGCAGGAGGGTTAATGGAAAAGCCCATATGTTTGGCAAAGCTGACATAAATCACGCATACACACAATCAGACCTCTTTCTTTCTGAATAGACATTAAAATCTCCACTATCCGACATCCATTTTACTGGTACAGTCAGGAAATACAAAGCTCTCTGAACACACACACAGAAAACAACTGCCCTAATAATCTTCTTCATCAACTAAACACACACCCAAATGGGGACGACAAACACACACACACACACACTTTTATCCTCCTCTGGTTTCTAATTGTGTTTTGGCTCTTTTGTGCTTCACCCTTGTTGATCATCATCATCAACCTTTTTCCTGGTTCATCTCAGTGTTGTTTATATCCGCATGTTATTTTAAATGGCAATTTATATGTGAACTTGTTTCTCGTCCTGTTTTTCTAGTCTTGATGTTATTTAATACTGCATCTAGTGTAATTGAACAGTTACAAGGTTACTACATTTTGATATGAACAGGAAAATAAAATAATTTTGTAGGTGGACCTTTGGGACTCTAATTATCATGTTTTCTTTGTGTTTTTTTGGACATGGTTATCATTACATGATTACCATACAACATTATTGCCCTATTCATTTACATGGTATTCCAACCAGTGTTATTTTTGCATTGTTTTATACTATTTTTTTTTTACTATTTTTGAATTAGCTTATGTTTTTATATTTCAGTTTTCATTTAAAATTGTAAGTTTTAGTAATTTTGTTATTTTTTAATACTTCTATATATCTTTAATTTATATTTATTTATTTTTTCGTTTGAGTTTATTTACAATTACTTTTACAATTAATTCACTTTTAATTTGAGTTATTGTATGTTTTAATTATTAATTTAATATTTAATTTAATTAAGATTTATTTCAGTTAATGCACCATGGTTTGCTTTTTTTATAGTAATATGTTTTTGTATGCATGATTATACCTTGTTTGTTTTCTTAGATATGTCAGTACTGATTTTAGACTTATATTAATGTTAATAACATTATACATTAATATGTTTTTTCATTTTTTATGGTTTTGGACATATACCATGGTAATACATTAATTTTTGGTCAGGTGCTTAAGGTCATGTTAATACCATCTTTTGGACATATACAGGTGCTGGTCACATAATTAAAATATCATGAAAAAGTTGATTTAATTCAGTAATTCCATTCAAAAAGTGAAACTTGTATATTATATTCATTCATTACACACAGACTGATATATTTCAAATGTTTATTTCTTTTCATTTTGATGATTATAACTGACAACTAATGAAAATCCCAAATTCAGTATCTCAGAAAATTCGAATATTACTTAAGACCAATACAAAAAAAAGGATTTTTAGAAATGCTGGCCAACTGAAAAGTATGAAGATGAAAAGTATGAGCATGTACAGCACTCAGTACTTAGTTGCGGCTCCTTTTGCCTGAATTACTGCAGCAATGCGGCGTGATGGAGTCGATCAGTCTGTGGCACTGCTCAGGTGTTATGAGAGCCCAGGTTGCTCTGATAGTGGCCTTCAGCTCTTCTGCATTGTTGGGTCTGGCGTGTCACATCTTCCTCTTCACAATACCCAATAGATTTTCTATAGGGTTAAGGTCAGGCGAGTTTGCTGGCCTATTAAGAACAGGGATACCATGGTCCTTAAACCAGGTACTGGTAGCTTTGGCACCGTGTGCAGGTGCCAAGTCCTGTTGGAAAATGAAATCTGCATCTCCATAAAGTTGGTCAGCAGCAGGAAGCATGAAGTGCTCTAAAACTTCCTGGTAGACGGCTGCGTTGACCTTGGACCTCAGAAAACACAGTGCACCAACACCAGCAGATGACATGGCACCACGAACCATCACTGACTGTGGAAACTTTACACTGGACTTCAAGCAACGTGGATTCTGTGCCTCTCCTCTCTTCCTCCAGACTCTGGGAACATGATTTCCAAATGAGATGCAAAGTTTGCTCTCATCAGAAAAGAGGACTTTGCTCCACTGTGCTTTATTAAATCCAGAGTCAACGCAGCTGTCTACCAGGACATTTTCACAGCACTTCATGCTTCCTTCATTTTCCAGCAGGATTTGCACCTGCCCACACTGCCAAAAGAACCAACTCCTGGTTCAATGACCATGGTATTACTGTGTAATTACTGTGTGATTTCATGTAATATTCTAATTTTCTGGGATTTTGATTTCATGGGTTTCATAAACTGTAAGCCATAATCATCAAAATTATAAAAAATAAAGGCTTGAAATATCTCACTTTGCATGTAATGAGTCTATATAATATATTAGTTTCACCTGTTAAGTTGAATTCTTGAAATAAATAAACTTTTTGATGATATTCTAATTATATATGACCAGCACCTGTACATACCATAATGATAATATTGCTTTTAGTCTCACTCCATAGTAATACCATGTATTTTTGTACATATAATAATACTTTGTTTTTATTCTTTATTTTTTTGTATGGATGTGTTATGACATCAGTAGTTTGCCACACAAGTTTACAGTAGCACACATATACCATGCACCATGAATATGGTACTGCTGTACTGTGGTGGTACCATTGTGCAGTCAGAGTTTAAGATGATAATACCATGGTACTTTGATATATACCATACAGCAGCAGTGATATTGTCTAAAAGGAGAGGAGAACAAAAAAAAGTTTCTGCTCATTCAAATGCATCACTGTTGTTAAAGGTTGAAAACGCTGTGTTCTGTGTCTAGATCTTGCCGACATGAGCGAGGAGAAGAAGGAAGGCCTGGGGCATCTCTGCACGACGCTGCAGGTTTATCTTGGCGAAGAGAACTGCAATCTTTCCGAGCTTCCATCCGGCCTCGACCCCATCGGCCTCCTCGCCAGAGTAAGTGTCCTTTCACTGTCATCTCCAGCAGTCGGCAGAGGTCACGCTCTCAGAGCGACGGGGCGTCATACCGGATCTCACGCAGTGTTGCGAATGGTGTCAGTTTGTCACGAGTGCGTGGACACATACCGAGCTGCTAGGTCACCTGCTGTGAATACATGCTGCTTTTTTTTGTCTTTTCTCCTTAAAGTAGGCATCAAGTTGTTCATAGAAGCTAAATTAAGTCATTTCATGTTCAAGGCTGAATTTTAGACCAAAATGTTTCAATTCAGTTTAATGGAATCATTAAGTCGTAAAATGGAAGTTGCGATAAAGTCTTTCCTTCCCTATTTTGGCATATATCCGAGTGAAATGGCTCCTCGAACAAGAAAACAAAAAACGTGTGGGGCGGGATTTGATTTTGTCCATCGGGAATTGATTGGAATGTTGGTTGGTTGTGGTTTGCTATTGGTTGATGTCATGTGAGTGACAGATTGGCCCGTCCCGTGGCAGTAAACGACATCGGCAGGGCTTGATATTAACACCAACCTGCCAGTCAGTTCTACCAGATACTTTGGCGGGTTGAATTATATGTATAATATATACATTTTTCAATTGTAGTCTTTTAAAAAGGCATCTAAAATAATAAACTAAGTGCAATGTATATACATTTTTCAATACATATTGACACTGAAATAGCTTAAACACTTTCAATACAAATTTTCCGCAGAATAGATACACGATACCAGCTGCGCTTTCTCGCTGACACACAAACCCGCCTCCCCTCACTCACTCGTTTCATTTGCTCCGGATGAATATTGTTGGCGATACATGCAGGGCTTGAATTTCAGCTTGGGATTGTGCATAATTTAACTTATTCTTGCAGATTTTGTGCTCAAACCCAAAGTGCCCGCACATAATTTAACCTCTCAGTACTAAAAATGTAGTACTCTTTCACTGCTTATTGGAGTTAAATGGTCAAATACACTCAAAATAATGTCAAAATGCCATTCAAAACAAAATTTTTGAGTATTCATGTAAACATTGAGTTATGCTTAAAGTGAACATAAACAGTTGAGAAAGAAAACCCATGTGTAAGAGTATAATGGATCCGTGCATCAGGTCTTAAAGTGACAGCAGCCTAATATATCTGCTGACAAATTATAAGATAATATTAAAAAAATATATATGACAGTTTTTGTGGCCAGTAAAAATGCTGAGTGGCTAGTAACTTTGGAAAACCACTAGCCACTAGTGGCTGATGAGCAAAAAAGTTAATGTCAATCCCTGGTCATCAGAGAAGAGAAGAGGGAGGGGAAGTTATTTTGATTAAAGATTACGGGAGCACATGAATAAAAAATAATGATGTGCACAGATAAATCCTTTATAATAAACACTGCAATGTTCCATTAACAATAAGAATTGTCTATTTTGATTTCATGGTTACTTTAAGTAGAATCAGATCCAGAATCATTTCATTCCTCACGATTCACATCCCAAGATGCCTATCCCATAATTTTCTGCCATTTCCTTTGTGGACGCCTGAGGTGCATGCTAATGTACTAGTTTATTTACAGATGTGTCAGTGAGATCGCTTGTTTGGATTCCTGTGAGCGTAGATTTTATTTGCTTGTTTACCAACCGTCACTCCGTGCCGTAATTGTGAACACATTGAGTGAAAGATGCGTTTCAGGGTGAAAACGGTGATCTTCTCTTCAGGATCGCATGTAAACAGAGAAGGGATTGCACATCTGGCCCGGGACAAACAAATGTTGCATGTGAACACAAACACCTGTTTTATATGAGAGACAGCCAGCAGCCACATCTCCCTTATAAAGCATCAAAGACCCAAATGTGGATCCTGTAAGCATTTCTAATCCAAAAACACTAAACACCGCAGCAGGGCAAAACTCGAGTCATGCAAAGCATGCACAGATGCTTGAACTAGGAGCATCCAATTCACTTCTGCGTTTGTTTACCTTGATTTACAAGTTTAAAAAAATCGATCGCGACTTATTTGTGAGTGTTGTTTAGATTCCACAGTCATAGAAATCCTATATATATCAGCGAGTTATTCAATTGTATTTTCTTGGCCTGGATGCAAGCTATTATGATGTTGATTTGTGAGTGAGTCATTAACTGCTTCACAAATCAGTGTGAATTATTAATTTGCTAATCGTTCTGAATCAAAAAATCTAATCTAGTATTCAGAAATGACTGGAAAGTTTAAAGTAAACACATCATTAAAAATGTTGGTGTATTTGTGTAATTCTACAGGTAAAGGTGTTTGTAGAATGATTATAGATAAGTACACGTGAGAGATAAATACAGCATCATCGTTATTTAACATAAATAGGGAGTTTTTAGCTACTTGATGGGTTCAGTTTGAGTCCTTTTTGGAATCTTATTGATATAAGGGAACAGTCTTATTAGTTTGTTTTCATTCATTCATAGAAAATATGGTTGTTTCATATTTGGTTTGATGGAACTAAAGGCCCTTATATATACTCATTGTGAAGTTATTTTTCGTTCTTTACTTATAGGGGTAAAAAGAAGTAAAAAGAACACCCAAACTCCAACCACACTGCTGAGAGCAGCATTTAAATGTTAATATTTGCTTCACGCTTTCCTCTCTATAATAAAATTAACACATCAAAAATGATACCAGTGAGAAAACAGCAGTTAAGAAAGCGTCTGATCATAGTGATGCTGACATGTTTGCAATTCAGCACTCAAGTAAATTCACACCATGTTTATTTACCACTAGTTTATAGCCTACAATAGATTTTTTTTAAAGCAAGCAGCCTTGCAGTGTTAAACATGAAGAAAAAAAACAGTGCCAGTGTCAACTTCAGTTTCTTATATTCTTATAAAGCAGCTCTCCAGTGTGTTCAAGGTTTTACTTGTCTGATTTCTCGACGGACTGAACAGAAACAATTAACCAGAGAATGTTTTCCACGTTAAAGAAGGCGGAGCCTCATAGCCACACCTACCTATTACATAATTGCTATGGACCAATGGTAGTTCAAAGGTATTTACTAGCCGGAGCAAACTTTTCCAGAAGGTCACTTTGGCAAGATGTTTAGAAATCCCCAAACAAACCAAACAAACTTCATGAATTAAAATTTTTAGAAATTTTTTAATGATTTCACACCCGCTCATTCTACAATTTTGTGAAAGTGTATTGGGGCCTTTAGTATAGTGAATGAAGCCCAGAGTATTTTTTTTGTTGAATAAAAGCCATTTGGAGATCTGAAGGAAGGAAGGTGGGCTTTTGTCTTGACAATGATTTCTCTCTCACACATTATCTCCTTCTTTCACTCTTCATTTAATGAGATGCTGGTAAATCCTGGATGAATATTTGAACTTACCGTAGGTGTGGGCGGGAAAACGAATGAGCAACAGTGGAAGAAGTGTGCTCGTCTTGACCCTGAGTGCTGATAAATCTCCCTGTTCTGCATTAACTCAGCTCACGAGAGTCGGCTCTTGGCCCGGCGCCTCGTCTTTAGCATTACAAACATGTTCAGCCACGTTAAACCAACACCCTGCCCATCGCCTAATCAATTAACCAGCGTGAAAACAAGCGTCCGTGGTCCACGAATGATTTCCATTTCAAATCAGACAGATATTCTGTGCCATTTGCTGAAACTAATTGCTGAAACTAATTCTCTTATAATATTCAAAATGTATCCCTTGCAAGCAGTGGAAGTTCCTCAGGGGAATTTGGCATGTTTGTTGGCAGTCTAATTTATTTATTTATTCATATTAAGTAGGAATTACCAGAGAACTAGAGTAGGTAGGAGTCAAAAATCTCCAATTACAATAATAAAACTGAGTGAGGGACGTGTCGGAACATGTGGATTTAGATTAAAATCTAGATCCGGAGGGGCTGTCATTCACATTCCAGAACTGAAGTGATCGTGAATTCACTGCTTTAATTAAAATTGCAGAGAATGCTAGTGTTATTGTCCAGGGCTTTGGTGAATACAGTATTCTCTTCTAATTTGTGCGCATGTGTGTTATGAACTCAAAAGGGAACTGGTGTCTTTTTTCTTCTTCTTTTTTTTGGTGAAGCAAGTCTTTTGTAGTCAAACTGAACAGTTCTGATTTACTGACTCGTGGGTTTTAAATATTCTTTAAGAATGTGTGTTCTACTAAAGTTTCCTCTCGATGGGTTGGCATCACATCAATCTGTTTATATGAGAAGTAACATATTTGTTTCCATTTTTTGGTCTTAATGAGGTGTATGCTCATACTTAAGGCTAGGGATTTGAACAACATAAATATATAACCTGTATATTTCTATGGGTGCTGTATAATAATAAAATCCTTATTATCTTTATATAACGCGGTGACTGGTGTAATGCGCTCGACGAAGGAGATGATTAGAAATACACAGTCTTTAATCGACAAAGGACAAAACTGGACAGGGAGTATATATGCAGATGACAATCAGGAACTAAATACGATTAAACAGCTGATGATAATTAATCATAGGAAGAAACAGAAACATAACCGGAACTAAACCGGAAAACATGAACTAAAGAAATCAGAATATCAAATTAAGAGTCCATAAATGTGACGCTGGGCTCACATTAGTGTGAGTGTTGGCTCTTATGACACCCAAAACACCCTTGCAACTGCATAGCAACACATTAAGAAATGTTCTGGACATCTTCAGAACCGTACAGGAATGAGATGACATTTGCACGGGCATCTACAATCTGGTTTTCTATTACAACAGATGTGATGTCATCTGCTACTCAGCACTGCCTTGTTTGCCCTTCATTCACAGCTGTTATATTGAGCATCATTAATATTTTACATGTCCTCTATTTTGTTTTATTTGTCTGTATTTTACAATGGCCTTTTGTGCCCAGATAGCAGAGTTCCATCTGTGCATGATAGACCCCAAATAGGGCAGCATTTTCAGTGCTGTATTAATACATAATGCAGGAACACTTCACGACATCACCAGCAGCCAAACGGGTCTATGAGCTGAAGAGGGAGGGGGGGGGGAGACACCACACTAAAATACTCACTGAGTTTTCAATACGTGTTGAACTGCACTGCAAGACCACTGCTGAGGCGACAACGAAAGGCTCAAACCAATTATACTCTCTGGAATCTTATGAGTGGTTTTTTTTTTTTTAGTTAATCAAAAACATACAGTGCAACCAACATGTGTTGTTCAACTCCTCCTGAACAAATTACTCTTATGAACTGGTTCTTTTTTTTAGTGAATTAAAAACAGCGTGACCAGAGTT